>NW_028317803.1:10120000-10460000 GCF_062004578.1 Staurois parvus
CATAAACTGGTTGAAATAAGCTGTTTTAGCCTTTTTTGTCAAAAACATTCAGGTATGCTAAAACATGTAGTTCCCATATTGATAATTTGGCTACGCTCTCACTGTGGGTATACACTGTCAAATGGCAGTCTTCCTGCTGTATCTGTCCAAAACCTGCTATATTACTGTATCACTGAACAGCAGTGTACTTGGGGCCTTAGGGTCCTTTCACTCGGACATTCAGTCTGCTTCCATCTTGATCATGATCATAAAAACTTTTTGATCATGCCTGCATGGTTTATATATGAATTTTCAGTAACATGATTTTTTTTGGCTATTTTTGTTGTTGAGATAAGTACAGTATACAGCATTATAATGTGTGTAACATACATATTAAAACTTCAAACATAAAGCTTTCAAGGATTCAGTCCACTTGCAGTAAACTTGCATTTTAAATCAATGGATGGCTTAACTGTCTCTTGTGGTAGTGGCAGGCTGTCCAGCTATCATTCCCCCTCAATATATATATATATATATATATATATATATATATATTGTGGCAGTGCGGTGTCCTGCCACGGTCAAAATAAAGCTGAGAACCTTGGATTCTCAACCAGGCAGGTTGAGGGGCTCCAGAGAGTTGATGTATTGCAGAGGAAACTGGCTTTTCAGTTTCCTCATATATTCATTAAGTCTGTTTTGGGATCTGGAGCCTGGAGATTTCAAAGAGATCTGGGAGGGATGAAATCTCCAATCCAGGGTCCGTGTTTTAAGAACCCCCAGCACACTGATTTCACAGGTGTGTGCAGGCCTTTTTATAGAGGCCTAACCATGGTTCTGGGCTCCACCCCGGCAGACGGAGTCAGGAGGGCTCCACCCCGGCAGACAGGAGGTCTCTGCCTTGGAGTCAGGTGAAAGCCAGACTAGCTGTGTGCAAGTGGCCATAATTTGGGAAGAGTCTGCAGGAGACAGACAGTGAGCTGTGTAGCTGAAAGAGCCAGAAGGCTGAATTTGTTTGATCGTGGATACCCCTGTGTGGGAAGCATTTGTGTTATGTGAACTTTCTTTTAAATAAAATTGGGCAAAAAGGCCCTTAAAGAAGCGAGTTGCTGTGTGCTTTAACGAGAAGAGCTCTACCACTTGAAGCGAGTTCCCACAATATATATATATATATATATATATATATATATATATATATAGGGCTTATCAAATAGGATCAAATAGGAGCGCCAGTATGTAGGTGAAGAGTTGTAACCTCCCTCATACATCAATATGCATTGTTTGTAAAACGTGTGGCCCAAACAAACTTATGGGTAATCAGTTGAATGACATTTCCATAAGAGAAAAGAGGCAGTCCATACACATATGATGAACAGAAGATCCCTCAGGAGTAAAGAAGTTCAGAGCAGTAAAACAAGGTCATGGTATAGTTGATGATATCATGCTGTTGGCATCAAGACAAATCCCACTAGGAGACCAGGGAGTGTGGAGGTAGTCATCCTGGCTGGTTTCACTAGGACATCTGGCTGCCTCAGAGGTAGGCTCAGGTTTGTTTTTCTCTTGTGGAAATGTCATACAACTGATTACCTATGAGTTTGTTTGTAAAAGGTCTGGCCCAAACAAATAATGCATATTGATGTATGAGGGAGGTTACACCTACATAGTAATCCTCCCCTGGATGGTGTTCCTATTTGATAAGCCCTAGAGGGAGGTAAGGACTTGTACAGTTCAATCATTTCCTTCTCTGGAGTACACTGGACCAGGGGCGGACTGACCATTTGGAAACTCGGGCACTGCCCGAGGGCCCGGGGTCAGTAGGGGGCCCCATGAGATGCCCCTGGTACCTTTTTCATAGGCTTTTTTTAGTTTGGGCAAGGACACAGGGGCCCCATGAGTTGTCAGTCCGCCCCTGCACGGGACACTACTCTGGGATCATTTCAATACTTGCCCTCAATGGGGTATCTACATTGCTACAATTTCAGTGTAAGAGGGAGGTTATTGTGAAGTATATTTTATACCAGACGTCCTCCTCTGGACTACACATTGCTACTATCCATATGGGGCTTTAACAAATTAAGCTCACTTCTGAGTGGCACTGATTTGTGATATAAGAGATTTTTATCCTTGAAGATGACTCAAAGATACGTGAATTCAATATGCTGAGCAGTCATGGTCAATTTAAGAAGACTGTATGTTAAATGTTCATAATATAAAGCATTGATTAGCACCCATTATGGGGAGCAAGTGAGACTCATGGAGTGTGGTTTGTTTTTATATTTGTATGTTTTTGTATAATTAAAGGAGCTGTTCATGTGCTTTGACTGCCAACCTTTGATTTATATCACCAACAGTACAAAAAACCCACCAATCTTGGCCATAACTAATCTTTACTGCTTGTTTATATATATATTTGGATTAGGGACTCCCAGATTTAATACATAGACCTTTAATTGACATTGAGGCATTTGTAAAGTCTCCCTCCCCCACATACAATGTATGCACATATGAACATAAACACAAGTGTCGGGTGCTCAGAAACACAAAAATAATGATTTTGCTGCACATATTAAGTATTGCTGTGCATGCCAGGGTTAGAGCAATAATGCTAGGTCCATCATTCACTGGTACTACTGAATTATTAAGCTGTGTATACTTTCAAAATATGCCCTTGAACAGAACATGGATTTGATTTGGGGAGGGAGGGGTGAAAATGCTTTTCAGGGATTCCCTAGACACCTGTAAAAGAACACACTATTCCTGTGTGTAAACTATATTTAAATGACAGTGGATGTGGAGATCAGTGCCATAGTTGCTTGGGTAAATTAATTTGATTGGCTTAAGCAACATTTAAAGTGTTACTAAACCCACAACTGTAAAATCAGTCTGTATATACACTAAAACATGCTAGTTATACTCACTGTGGATGGGTTAATGGGTTAATCATCTGCATTGTATAAAAAGCATGTTTGACCTGTTTTCTCTGATCCTCCCCTTCTTCTGTTGTCCCCAATATATCTCCTGATAGAACAGAGGCTTGAAGGAAAGCTGCACATGCTCGGTTTGGTGTGTATTACTAGAGAGTTTGTTTTTTGTTTTGTTTTTTTATCTTGGGAGAGTGCGTGTAATCAGCACAGGACCAATAATCACTGTCCAGAAAAAGGGTCAGGGGTCCTGTAGCCTCATAGGGCAGACGGAAAACTCCTCCTGCAAGCTTTAACCAGTGCCCTGCTGGATACTGATAGCAGTCATAGGACTGCTCTAACTGCTGATGAGAAAAGGTATTTAGTAGTTTATATTTACTAAAATAATTGCATTTCCATGTTTTGAGTACTGTGAAAGACCAGATATAGTGAATGCAGGGTACTGGGTTTAGTAACACTTTAGGGGTTGCATAGGAAATATTTTATTACAATTGTGCAGCTTTCTCTTTGTCCTTATTTTCCTAATTTTTTTCTCCTGTGTGCCTGTTATTAGATTGATTTTTTTGGTATACATGGTGAACTTTTGGGATTTTAATAAATAGCATTTATCTGTTTTTTTCGCAATTCCTTGTATGTTCCTTTTATGTCAAATGTTTAATACACAGTATTTCACAAGTTTTGTCTTTGCACTAGTTCCAAAAAAGAAAAGTGTAGACTGCTAGCATTATGAAATATTCTAAATATGTGTATATACTGTATGTATCCCACATAAGCGATAAACAAAATTGCTGTGCCAAATAAAATTCACTCTATTCCATTATTAAATACACCATATGTTATAAAAAATCATGTCCAATAAAGCTATTAGATGATTCAATTGTAAACAAAACTAGTGCTATGAAAAGAATCTAAACTGATCTTGATACATGAAATTGTGGCCAAAAATCTCATTTTAAATGAAAAAAAAGCAATTCATCAAATAAAGATCTCTTCTGATGTGGATCCCAACACATAAATAAGTAATATGCGCACTCACCAAACGAGGAACCCAAAACATGAGGTATATACCTGTGATTTAAATCCTCACTGCATCCAGCTGCAACCCTGGTTTCCCAGGGAACACACTCCTTTTTATAGAGCCAAACACTTCGATATGGATATGAGAATGTCCAGTTCCGATCCATCTGGGAAATTCCGATCAATACATAGTTGGGAGTGTGCTCTCTGTCAATTGATTATAAAAACAACAATAAACAACCTCATAGTGCAGTACCTGTTTATTAACATTAATGATTGAAAACAGATAAAATCCAGCATAAAACGCTCACATGCATTGCTGCTCTGTACAAGAGACAGTGTGTGATGTCGGAAGGAGCTTGTAACACCGATACGTGATCTATAAATGAATGACGGGCAGATGATTGATAGCTCCACTTCGTCCATTCATAAATCCTGTTTTATTCATAGACGCTGTAGTACAGCTTCCATGACTAGAGCAGCTGGACAGAATGTTTGGTCATAGTCTGGCTGTCTTGATGAATGCCTATGACAGCCCCTTAGTTTTATTTCCCCCCACGCACTGAACGATTACATCAGTGGGGGAAGGGGGGTTCATGGATGGAGTAGGGTTTCTGCTAACTGAAGAGGTGTCGGTACAACGGTCATATCCTATTGGCAGATTTATATGTTTTTGTTTTGTTTTTGTTTTTTTGGCTGCACTAAGGCTTTTGGAAATCCAGAAAATCTTTATATGCTATACGCTATGGGGGAGATGTACTAAAACTGGAGCACTCATAATCTGGTGCAGTTGTACATGTAGCCAATCTGCTTCTAACTTTAGCTTGTTCAAATAAACGTTGACAATAAAACCTGAAAGCTGATTGGTTTCTATGCAGAATTGCACCAGATTTTGCATGCTCCAGGTTTAGTAAATCTCTATATGTAATCTCAAAAATATTTCTAAATCAGCAGCTTTCTTAAAAAATACCGCCCAGCCCCTCCCCAAACCCATCCTGCAAGGTTTTTTATTTTCTTTACCTGGAGAAGCAAATTAGACTCACCTATTCTCCCTAGCTGCACTGTGTCTAGGTGCGGGGGGGTCCCTAACCTTGCACTGCAGATAGGCCCACGCTGGCTGTTCCCTACAGTCACGTCACTCCTCTTCTACATCCGGAGAGGCCATCACTGCTGAACAGCCAATGGGAAGCATCCATGTCACACAGGCAGTGATCTGGGCAACCAAAGAGGAACCCTGCCAGATGTAGACAGAAGAGGAAAGATGACTGGTACTGGAATATCATGTGACTATGGCTTTAGGTAAGTAAAAAGGATTTTTTTTTTTGTGCCAATGATCAGTTAGAGAAGGGGGGTAGTAATATCATCCTGGACATGGGCTTTAAAATAATACTTAATGATCCTGCCATGAAGCTCAGGGTTTAATCACTTCTTGTCATAGGGACACAATTTTCTGGATAGTGCCAAAGCTTGCTCACGTCTTCTTGCATTGTGCACATTCTCATTGGCCAGTGATGCTGCTCATCATAGTAATCGGTAAAATGAGTACCTGAATACCTGTCAGAATGCCTTGTATTTGGACCTTGCAGAAGAGTTTGGAAGGTTGCAAGCAGATATGTATATTTAATAAAACTAAAGTGTGGAAAATCTGGTGCTGCTCTGTATATAAAACCAATCAGCTTCCAGGTTTTCTTGGCAAAGCTTAAATGAACAAGCTTAAGTTGATAGATAGTTGGCTGCTATGCACAGCTGCACCAGATTCCGAGTGCTCCAGTTTTAGTAAATCTCCCCTAATGTCACTGGTTGCACAGTGTTTAATTGGGATGACTAAAATGAATTATTTTTTTACAAAAAGAAAAAAGGTTCAAACAAGATTAAAAGGTTACAGAAAAAGACATTTAGCTCATTTGTGAATATGTCAACTTAAATCTGCTTTCAATTGCCGTTTCTTCATAAATAGGCTCCTAGGTTTTCTTTTCCCTTTTTCCCTTGCTAGGCATATTAGTTCAGTTTATGAGTGAACTGGATCTTACCCAACACTTAATGATGGACTGAGCTACCTGTGTTATGCGTGCCTTGCAAATGCCTTGGGCTCTACCAGATATGTCTGATTGTATTCCAGAATCTGCCCCTCAGTTTTCCTTTACATGTAATGTACTGTACAGACATGTAATCCATAGCATTTAAATCATCTTTAGTTCATCATCATCCTAATAAATAAGTTTAAAAAGTTAACAGATAATTACCAAATTCTTCCTGGTACTTATCAGTAATGCAAATACAGAGCCTCACCATCAATCAATATATTCTAAAATATTGAGAATATCTTGGCTAATTTTACCCAGTTTTTTTTCACAAGCTACTAGTTACAGTATTTACCACATTCAAGGCTCCTAAACTGAAGAAGTAGGACATTTCCAGTGCTCAGATGGGGTTTATGTTAGCTGCCCAGAGTCTCGAGGCTCCCCTGGTACTCTTCATTTTGTACATTTTATCTTTTGTACAATCTGAATAGGTCCACTCATTTCTGTGTAACCCATTGGGGTTGATTTACTGAAGGTAAATATACTGTGCACTGCAAGTGCACCTGCTTTATATCTGAGGGAAGCTCTGCTGATTTTTTCATCTAATCCTGTGCAAGCACAAATGCTGTTTTTTATTGTTCTTGCATGTTCCCCTCATATCTAGAGCAACTGCCCTTCCAGTGCACAGCCTATTTGTCTTTAGTAAATCAACCCCATTGCGTCTTTAAAAAATGAAGTTATACCTACTTCATTGTGTTTTGTGTTAGATGTATTATTTTTAACTAACTTGGTAAACTTTATATGATGCTACATTCTAAATCTCCTTTATGCATAGGGGCCACAAGGTGCCTATTTTTTGCATTTATTGACCTGCAAATCCTTTTCTGAGTATCCAGGGAATGCGTAATGTACTGTATCAGTACGGTCTTAACTTTTTCACAAACAAGCCCACCCTCCATCCTGTGTTCCATTATCTGGCTATTTTGGCCACTAAGATCCTCATCTTGGATAGTGAGACAGCAGATTTTCAGGGCTTGCTTCTGGGCTTATCTACAAGATCACTGAATTCAAGCCCCAGCAACAAATAACCTCATCAGTTAATTAAGAATGGGTTTAAGTACAACAATAATAAGCACTTTGTGATTCATGTGCCTAGCGCAGACTTTTAATTTTATTCATTAAAAAGGGCAGTACATTTGCTTTAGACGTCATACACACAGGTGTAAATAGCCTGCGTAATCACTTTCCTGGGACCTGGAGTTGCCTCATATTCCCACTGAGATGAATTCTAGGGGGGCTGTAAACAGTTATGTGTCAGGGTTATGTAAAGCACCAACAGAAGCTCAGCTTTTTGGTCCAAATGTAGACAGTTCAGCCATGTGTATTAAGCCTTAAACTGCTGTTCTTCATTTAGTGTCCAAAACAAAAATAATTGTTGAATAAGTTCAAAGTTTCCACAGCACTGTTATAGAAAGTTGTTTTAGGATTCATATATTTTTGTGTAGGCCTAAGGCCTTATTCCTCATAAATATAACAGTTTTATAATCCACTGAATCTTAAATTATACATCAACCTCATAAACACATTTACAGTTCATCCATACAGTTGTTCTCATAAATGTACATACCCGTAGCAGAATTCGTAAGGTGTAAACTTTTTTTAAACATGAGTATTTCTTTTATTTATAATGTGATTCAAGGTAACCTTTTGGGCACTACAGAAGAGCACAGGCTTTAAACAATCCATTGTGATAAAGGAAAATAAATTGGTGCTGTTGAAAAGATTGCATATATTTTGTTTTTAATATTGTGTATTGCACCCCTTAAAACCAATGGCAGCTTTCAGATTTTGTGATAATTGTGAATGAGGCCCTTTATTTTCCTTTGTGGTAGAGTAGCCAGTTCTTCTTGCCAAAAAGCCTTCAGGTCTTGAAAATGTTTTGGGTGTCCAGCAAAAACAGCTGTTTGAATGGCTCAATAATGTTGAGGTCATGAGATTGTGATGGCCACTTTAGAACTCTCACTTTTTTTCTGTTGCAACAACTGAAGGCTTAACTTGCCGTTGTTTTGGATCATTGGCATGGTACAAAGTCCAAATGCACCCCATGCATAGTGTCTGGGCTAATGAATGCAAGATTTCCACCAATATTTTCTGAAAATGTATATTTATTTTGCCTTTAGTTTTGATTAAACTAAATTTGCCCCTGTAGATCACACTTCCAGAACAACAGAGATCAACCATTGCTGCATGGCAGGGATGGCGTGCTTCTCTTTTGATTTCTCTCCAAACATAGCATTTGTGTATATGACCAAAAAGTTTAAAGTTGGTCTCCTCTCTCCAAGTGATTTTGTTCCAGAGGTCTTAAGACTTCTTCAGCCCCCTTCTTTCCCTTCCCCCCTTTTGTTTTTTGTTTTTTTTTGGGGGGGGGGGTTCTCCTCTCTTTTTTTTTTCTTCTTTCTCTTCCTCTCTCTCTCCCTCTCTTTCTGAGATGGTACCTCCAACAGATTGGAATCAATATGTTTATACCTTACTCAGAGCCACAATAACAACTAATGTACTTCACTACATTTTACCCGCGCTCATTTTCCAAAAGTGATTTTCAAGTCAGTGATTCCAAGTAACCACATAACCACAAATGCTCAGACCCTTTCTATTCCCTGTTTTTCCAGACCTGCATCCTCCTCTTAACTCCCTGAGTTTTCTCATGGGGACCACCCTGTTTGACTTTCATGTTGTTATTATTATTATATAGGATTTATATAGCACCAACAGTTTGCTCAGCGCTTTACAATATAACGGGAGACAATACAGCAACAATACAGTTCAATACAAGAGGGATAGGAGGGCCCTGCTCCTTGGATGTTATGTTTTAGGTCTGACACACCCGTTTTTACAAAGCTAAATGTTCCTAGCAATCTGCTATTTTGATGTAACTCATATTTATGTTTATGATTCTGCTCTTCAATGCTCAATAAATCTTTTTGGGGAAAAAAAAAAAAAAAAGACTTCTTCAGGTGCCTCTGGTGTATGGTAAGTGGGATGTCTTGTGGTGTTGGTGCCGCAAAAATGGCTAACATTTTACATTTTGTCAGGGGTGTGTAAATTTCTGGGCACAGATGTACATGATGTTTCAGATGCAGTCACTTACATGATATATACAATCAGATTTTAACATATGGCCACTTTTTTTTTGGCAGCTCTTCCATGGCATGATGCTTTTGCCATAACTTAAAACAACTTCTACATATGTTTATGCCCTGAGAATAGAGGTGCTTTGTACTTTTGTAACATGGTCAGCGTTCCTTTAGAGTGCTGTGTTTTCCATGACTGTAGTAATTGCCACGTGGCATAAGACACAATGACATTGCACAAACAGCTTGTGCTTATCCTGCACCACTCTGCTGTGTCTGAAACAAAAGACAGGCTAATAGAGCTGCTTCATGTAATTTGGCTTCAGACATTTTCAAAGAAAATCATTTTCTAAATTGTTTGCTCCATTTAAATATAGCCTAACTAAAGCATATGTAATGTTTGGTATAATTAAATTACATTTCCCTTATCTCGCAGTGCCATGCAGACAGTCTCTTCACCCACATTCTACTGTACATGGTACCACAGACTGTTTTTGCTCACAAAGCTATAATTTTTAGGTCTAGGTTTTTTTTTCTTTTCCTTCCTCGCTATTTGTTCCAAAATATAGCCATGCCACCTGCAAAGGAATTAACATTGCTGGAGAGAAGTCTAGCATTTGGCAGCTTGGCTAAGTGCCAAAGTTATTTATTTGCTTGGTGAAAAATGGGCTAACTTGCCTTTTTAATTGCATCAAGACTTAATCTTCCACACATTCAAATGGATAGAAATAATTAAAGTAGCTTGGTTTTCTGCAAATTTAAATAGAAAATATAAAAAAAAAAAGTAAAATGCATTGAATGAGGTATTAGCCTGTGTGCCAGCTGTTCCATACAAACTCTTACAATGCAGTTCACTAGTCTGTCATAGCCTTGTGTCGTCTGGACAGCTTAGGTTGCCATAGAAACTAAATTCTGTTTCAAGGAGCAGGGCGAATGCTAATTGTAGCCATTTGTTGTTCCTTCTGTCATTGCCTTAACTAGCACAGTTGCAGAAATGCCAGGGTTTCTGGGCAAACAGTATGGAATACCCCCCTTAAAGCATCTCTGCTGAAGGCAACCGGCTGCTACTCTGTTATGAAGGATGAAAAAAATGGGGAAAAAAGAGCAATCGACAGGTCTGACAGTGCCACTAGATCGGCACAAACACAGCTTGACTTGAGTTCTGACAACTGTTGATCAGTTACTTGGGGAAGCCGTAAGCTGTTTAAAATCTGTTGAAAGTGAACTGTTGATATGGATATTAATCTGACACCATTCCCCCAGAGATTCAATCTGTGTAAATTTTAGCAACTGTTTATCTTAGTTTAAATACAGCATTGATGTGCCAGGGGTATAAGTGCAGACCTCATGAGTTTTGTCTTTATTTTAATTTGGCTCTGCACTTACATGGCCTTGGGCAATATAACTTATTAGGTTAGTACTGACTGTTTAGCTATTCACAGCGATATTTAAATAATTGTCATCTCCACACATTTCTGTAATGAGTGACGAAAAGTTGATGTTAGAATGGCAATTAAATAAACCAATAAATGAGACAAACTTTGAGCAAAGCATCTGTCTTTCAGTTGGTGTATGCAGCTTGCAAATTATGCAATGTCACTGATTATTATAGGAGACCCAGTTGAGAGAAAGCCTTTAAATCCTGAGAGGGCAGTACATACTTTTGCAGCTGAAAATAAATGGAACTTAAAATTTAGCATTAACGGTTCTGAATTTTAAACACTTTTATTCTGCTCTGTATGTATAATCCCAAGCATCTGCAGAATTGGAATAGAATAAAATGATCAATTAAAGGAGTGTGTTATAGGCTCACAGACACAATTAAATTCTTACTGTCAGTAGCACATATTTTGTAATATATTATTTAGTATGAGAACTTACTAACATTGGCTAGACCGGTGTGGAAATGTAATTAATTTAGGAGGACATTTTTAAAGTGCAGATGCCCTTGTTTCTTAATTTAATTTGCATACTTGATATTTATATAAATATATTTATTGTGATACACCAGTGCCATTTTTTGCAGCCAGTGCTTGGTGCCTAAACAGAAAAGTCCACCCTGCCTTTGTTATCACCACAATGAAGGTATGAGCATAAATGTGTGAGATACCCAAAGCCTGCAAAGTTTCATCTTCTGTTTGTTCATTGTGACAGTGCTTAGCCACTGCTAAAAAAAAATACAAAAACAATATATCTATCTATATATCTATAGATATATATATCTATCTATATCTATAGATAGATATATATAGATAGAGAGAGAGAGACTGCTATAACAAACAGAAATGGATTAACGACTTGTGACTATTTGAACAGTGATATTTTGTCTTGATATTTTTATGGTTGGCTGTTTGCGAATATGGCACCTAGTTTAAAAACCAGAAAAAAAAAATAATAAATACAATTTGTCCTTGGGCCCCTAATAATTCTGTTTCCAAGGAAACCTCTTCCTAGTGTCAACTCAACAGTAGTATCTCTTCAAATAGATAATATGCTTGCACCTCTAGAGGCATCAGTGATAAATTGACCCATTACTGCAGTTCTAGTATTATGAGGTGTAGCTTTATCAAAGATGAAACTCGGCACTGCTTAAACACTGCGATTTAGAGATGCATCTGTATGTCATGAAGTTGTGCCATTGGTGTAAAAAGCAACATGAGTTAAATGAAAAGAAAAGTGACTTTATACTTCCTTAGTAAAACTCAAAGCTTATTTCTAAAAACTACAGCAAGTAAATAGTTTCCACAATACTTAACCACTTCAATACTGGGCACTTTTACCCCCTTCCTGCCATGGCCAATTCTCAACTTTCAGTGCTGTCACACTTTAAATGACAATTGCGCGGCCGTGCAACATTGTACCCATATGAAATTTTTTATAATTTTTTTTCACACAAACAGAGCTTTCCTTTGGTGGTATTTAATCCCCACTGTGTTTTATTTTTTGCTAAATGAAACTAAAAAAAACCTGAAAGTTTGAAAAATAAAAACACATTTTTCTTTTTTTCTGTTGTAACATTTTGCAAATAACATTTCTTCATAAATTTAGGTCAGAATGTATTCTGCTACATTTCTTTGGTAAAAATACCCCGAATTAGTGTATATTATTTAGTCTGTAGGAAAGTTATAGAGTGCACAAACCAAGATATATATTATACAGGATTTATATAGTGCCAACAGTTTACTCAGTTCTTTACAATATAAAGGGAGACAATACAGCAGCAATACAGTTCAATACAAGAGGGATAGGAGGGCCCTGCTCCTTGGAGCTTACAATCCAGGAGGGAGGGGCTAGTGGTACAAAAGGTAACTGTGGGGGATGGACTGGTAGGAAGAGTAGAAGATTCCATTATTAGCAGAGGGCAGGATAGGCTTCCCTGAAGAGATAGGTTTTCAGAGATCGCCTAAAGTGAGCAGAGTAGGTGATAGTCTGATAAATTGGATTAGAGAGTTCCAGAGGATGGGGGAAGCTCTGGAGACAAGCATGGGAGGAGGAGACAAGGGAGGTAGAGAGCAGGAGGTTGTGTGAGGAGCAGAGAGTACGGTTTGGGTGATATTTGGAGACAAGATAGGTGATGTAATTTGGGGCAGAGTTATAAATGGCTTTATATGTTATTTTTAATGTTTTGAATTTTATCCGTTGGGCAATGGGAAGCCAGTGGAGGGATTGGCAGAGAGGGGTGACTGATACAGAACGGTTAGGTGGATGAGTCTGGCAGCAACATTTATGGTAGACTGAAGAGGGGATAGCCTGCGATTAGGTAGGCAAATGAGGAGGGAGTTAGTCAAAGCGAGATATAACAAGGGAGTAAATAAGTTGCTTAGTAGTTTCTGAGGTTAAGAACGGCGTATCTTGGAGATGTTGCAGAGGTGAAGTCGACAAGATTTGGACAGCGATTGGATTTGGGGCTGAAAGGACAATTGGGAGTCTAGGATTACACCAAGTTCCCTGGCATGAGGGGAGGAACTGATGGTTGTGTTATTGATCTTGATGGAGAAGTCAGGGGAGGGGGCACGGGTTGGAGGGAATACTAAGAGCTCAGTTTTGGAAAGATTGAGTTTGAGGAAGTCGAGTGACATCCATTCCGATATGTCACTTAGTAGGTTAGTAATGCGAGAGGAGACTGAAGGGGTAAGGTGAGGGGTAGAAAGATAGATTTGTGTGTCATCATCATAGAGATGGTACTTAAAGCCATCGGAGTTTATCAACTGACCAAGGGAGGAGGTGTAGATGGAGAAGAGTAGGGGCCCAAGGACAGAATCTTGAGGGACCCCTACAGAAAGAGGGAGTAAAGAGGAGGAGCCAGAGTTATAAGTAACGCTAAAGGAGCGCTGTGATAGGTAGGAGGAGAACCAGGAGAGAGCAGAGTCTCGAAGGCCAAGAGAGTGGAGTTTTTTGAGGAGGAGGGGATGGTCATCCTTATCAAAAGCCACAGAGAGAGGTCGAGTAGTAAGAGTAAGGAGTAATGGCTATTGGTTTTAACGGTCAGATCATTCATGAGTTTTAGTAGCGCAGTTTCAGTGGAGTGGAGTGAGCGAAAGCCAGACTGTAAAGGGTCAAGAAGGTTGTTGTCAGTGGGGTAGGAGTTCAGGCGATTGTAGACTAGGCCTTCTAAGAGTTTAGAGGTAAACGGGAGCAGGGAGATGGGTTAAGTTGTTCAGGTTGGTGGGGTCCAGGGAAGGCTTTTTAAGTATGGGAGTGATGTGTGCATGCTTTAGAGGGGAGGGGAAGGCAAATTAGAGAGGGAGAGATGTGAGTGAGGGAGCATAGGGCGGAAGAAGAGGGTGACCGTAGTAGTGAGGGGACAGGATCCAGGGGGCAGGTAGTGAGACTGGCTTCTGAGAAAACCTTAGTGACCTCTTCAGTAGCAGCAAGGTCAAAAGAGGAAAGTGTTAATGGAGGTTTAGTATTAGGTATGCTAAGTGGGATAGATGTCTGTGCAGTGGCGATGCCCCTATGAATTGCATCAATCTTGTTTTTGAAATGATTTGTAATCTCGAGAGCAGTGAGTGAGGTGCTGGGTGGAGGTGAAGGTGGAAAAAGTAGAGAGTTAAGAGTAGAGAAGAGACGACGAGGACTGGATGATAATATACTGGAGAGATATATAGATATATATATATATATAATGACACTTGATCAATGCTGATGTACTGATGGCCCATTTCATTTCCTGAGGCCCAAAAATGCCAGGATAGTACAAATACCCCCCAAATTGCCCATTTTTAAAAAATAGCCAGTTCAAGGTATTTAGTAAGAGGCACGGTGAGTTTTTTTGGAGGTTGTACTTTTTTTTTATAAATGGAGAAATTTGGAAAATGGAGAAATTAAAAGAAAAAATAAAATGTATTTTTATTCATTTTTTTATATATTGTCAAGTCCAGTACAGCATTATTATATAACTGGTGTGGTGGTAATCGGAGACACTGATTGGTGACAGTACGTAAAAATAATAATTTAACCACTTGACAACCAGGCTATAGCCGAATGACGGCTACAGCACGGTTGTCCAGTTCTGGGAGGGCGTCATATGACGTCCTCCCAGAACGTGCCCCCAGCAATCTCCGTGATCGCTTTGTCCTACGGACACAGCTGATCACATGATGTGGTAAAAGGCCAATCACAGCGGCCTTTTACCACGGGATCAGCTGTGTCCAATAACATAGCAGATCACTGGGTAAATGCAGTTGTCGGTTGTCGGCTGCACTTTCCTCACACTGTCACAGCATGAGGAAAGTACTGCCGATAACCGGCAATTGTCAGAAAACAGATCGGCACTGATGATCAGTGCCCAGCAGTGCCTATCATCTGTGCCTAGCAGTGCCACCCATCAGTGCTTCCTAGCAGTGCCACCCAGCAGTTCCACCAGTAATTCCCCAACCCTGCCACCAGTCAATGCCGCCTATCAGTGCCCATCATTGCTGCATATCAGTGCAGCATCATCAGTGCCGCCTATCAGTGCTGCCAATCTGTGCTGCCTATCAATGCAGCCTCATCAATGCACATCAGTGAAGGAGAAAACTTACCTGTTTGCTAAATTTTAGAATAGAAACAAAGAAAAACTTTTATTTTTTAATTTTTTGCTCTTTTTTTGTTTGTAGTGAAAAAAATAAAACACCAGTGGCGATTAAATAGCACCAAAAGAAAGCTCTATTTGTGTGAAAAAAAGCTAAAAATTGCATATGGGTACAATGTTGCATGACCGTGCAATTGTCATTCAAAGTGCGACAGCGATGAAAGCTGAAAATTGGCCTGGGCAGGAAGGGGGTAAAAGTGCTCAGTAGACAAGTGGTTAATTTGTATTTTTTTTTTCTATTTTATTTTTATTACATAATGTTTTATTTTTTTTACTATTTTGTTTTCAACACAAAGCAATGCAATATTACCATAGTTACATTGAACTACTCTGGGCAAGTGATCAGGATTTTTTTTTAATACAATATGATTGCTAATACCAATGTATTTCATTGATATTTGCAATCATTGTTACTGAATGAAAGTGATGTCAAAGGCTAATTTTTATATTAGTTTCCAACATTTTCTTTTATTATTAATATTTTTATACTCAGGTCTTAAGGATTTTTAGGTGACTCTCTGGGTCCTCCTCTTCATCTCTTCTCGGAAAAGCGGTGCTTTGATGATGCAAGAGCCAGTTCCACACTCTACATCAATAGAATGTGAATGAATGATGCAGTGGTGATGCCCCCTGAGGGGAAAGTCCCGAGATGCTCTGCATTCACAATATTGGGCCTCAGTCTTCCAAGCTGAATGATGCTGACTGTCATTCAACCTGGAAAACCGAAAACAATTTGTGGTGAAAATAAAGTACTGCCGGGGACAGGACTGGATTGAAGATAGGGAGCCTGATCTGCTTTTTATTTGTTTTCTACATGGCTGGAGGTGTCTGCCCAGAGTTGGATTTTAATGTAAGCAGCATACAATAAAGAAAGCCCCAGCTCATCTGTCCTACATTTGTTACACTCAACACTTACAGTGGATCTTTTAGCAAATGGACAAGTCTACATAATTTAATTTATTACATATTAAAAAATACAGCAATTGAGAAAAATACTTATTTCCTTATTAAATAGCTGTTTTTAAGCTTTAGTCAAGCAACTTTGCATACCCAAAGAAAGATGGGGAATGCTTCCTAGATTAAATAGTGCCATTTTTTTAATATTGTAGTTAGTCTGCTGCAAGCAAGAAGAAACACTATGATTTATATGATTATGCCTTTGAGCCAGTATCTCATTTTAGAACATAAATGCTAACCATGGATGATGCCTAAAAAGATGTCACCATCTTTCTGGAAAGAAAGAGCAGATGAAAGCATTGTCAGAGTAGGATCTCTGGGAGGTATTTCATACCAGGAAGTGTTACACTTGCTCATTGATTAGCATGCATACACTGAACATGAAAAAATATACCTGATGCTAGGTCAGGTTTAAGTAGTCCTGTTTCAGTTTCAGGGTGTGTTAGTTTGATATTGTTTGTTTCTTAATCACAAGCAACCGCCATACATATATATATGTATATAAAGGGTGCAGCAACATAACTTCCTTTTTTGAAATGCGTGCCATTCAGGCTGTAGCGGCCATAGCGGGGCGGGAGTGGTCTCAGGCGACAGGCGTAGTTCTAAAGTTTTTGAAATCAATTGTTACGTGGGTCACTACGTTCAGACAAACCGCGAGTACGACAAGCCGAAGAGCTGGAGTCCCTCGACCCATCAGATCACCTGAGAACATCGAAGCAGTGAGAGCTTCAATCTTGCGATCCCCGCAGCGTTCTGTGCGCAAACATGCGTCTGCCCTTGGACTTTCGGATCGTTCAGTGAGGCGAATTCTTCACGATGACCTTCATTACCATCCATACAAGTTGGCGATTGTGCAGGAACTCTCCGAACGCGACTTCAATTCTCGGAGGAACGCATGTGAGGCAGTACTCGAAAACGTCCCTGAGGACGTAATTGTTTTTTAGAGTGATGAAGCCCATTTTCACTTGACTGGATGCGTCAACAAACAGAACATGCGCTACTGGGCCAACACCAATGCTCGAGAATTGCATCAAAGGCCTTTGCATTCATCTAAAGTCACAGTGTGGTGTGCAATTGCCTCAGCTGGGATTATTGGTTCCTGGTTCTTTGAAGAAAATGAGGTCACAGTGACAGTGAATTCAGACCGGTATGTGAACATGTTGGAGGAATTTGTTTTTCCACTACTTGATGAATTGGACTTCGGGGACATTTGGTTCCAACAGGATGGAGCAACGTTTCACACTTCAAGAGCATCAATGGCTGTTTTAAGGGAACACTTCCCGGAGCGCCTCATCTCAATAAGGGGCGATTTGGAGTGGCCAGCCCGCTCCCCCGATTTGGCCCCTTGCGACTTTTTTTTGTGGGGTTTTTTTAAATCCTGCGTTTATGTAAACCGTCCAAGGACCCTGCAAGACCTGAAGGCCAACATTGGCGCATAAATTGCCAACATACCCGCTGCTATGCTGGTAAGGGTCATGAAAAATGCCAGAAATCGGTTTATTCAGTGTACGGACAATGGGGTGCGTCACCTACATGATATGATTTTCAAAACTGTGTAAAACAGAACTTTAGATATGTACCTACATTATTAAAGACAATAGAAACAATTCTGATTCATAAAATGGGTTTTATTGCATTTTGAAAAAAGGAAGTTATGTTGCCTCACCCTGTATATACGTCCTGTCAGCAAGTAGTTATAACAAGTTCATGGCTGCACGTACAGCCATGAGTTTGGTGTCATTTTTTTACAGGCAGCAGTTGGCTGTTCAGTAAGTCAGGGGTAGGCAACCTTTGAGAGGTGGAGATCTACCTGCACAATGTTAAAGAGATCAAAAATCACCGGGGTTCAGCACCATTTATTTAAAAAAAAAACAAATTAACTAGCAAATTAACTAAATAGCAAGGAAAATGTAGAAAAATGTAATAGAACAAATGTCACTGTAAAAATACAAACTTAGCCTACCTTAAAAATGGACCGTGTCAGTCAGTAGGGCAGTGGATGGTGTCAGTAGGGCAGAGGTTGGAATAGTCAGTAGAGCAGTGGATGATGTTAGTAGAGCAGTTGACAGTGTCAGTAGGGCAGAGGATGGTGTCAGTAGTTTTTATTTTGACATTTTTTAAAAATATTTTTCACAATTTCTTTAGGAGCCCTGTTGAAAGGGGAGCACTTAGGGGAAGGACCAGGCAGCAGAAAAAAGTAGGAACAAGGACAGGAGGGGCAGCAGGGGAGGCATTTACTAGAACCGATCCCCTGGATATTCCTCCTGCAGCAGTTGCACGCTGGTGGGAGGGCAAGGAGGAGATGCCAGCTTTCAGCTGCTCCAAGAGGACAATAAAGGGGATCGTCAGAAGGCATGTATTTAAAAAATCTGAAATCCCAGCAAGTGGCTGGGGATTGGGATTTTTATGCTCCCCAGCTACCCTGGTGCCTTAAGGCGGTTGGGGGCAGAGAAATCCCAATCCCCAGCCACTTGCTGTGAGTTCAGATTTTTAAAATACTTGCCCATAGGAGAGAAGGGGGGGGCTAGAGGTCACTGCTGGTGGGGGGGGAGCTAGAGGTCACTGCTATGGGGGAAAGGGGGACAGAAGACATTACTGGGGGGGGCAGGGGTCACTGCTATGGGATAGGGGAAAGGGGGGGTAGAGGCCACTACTGTGGGGGAGGTATGATGTGAAGGGCAGTAGAGGACAGTGCTATGGGGGTAGCCTTGCCCATAGCAGTGTCCTCTGCACATCACCTCCCCCCCACCAGTAATGTCCTCTGCCCCCTTTCCCCCATAGCAGTGATCTCTAGCCCCCTCCACACCAGCAGTGTCTTCTCCCCACCTTTCCCCCAGCCTGCTCCACTGCTGCTGTCATCCTCCATGCACAGCGGAGAGTGGAAGACAGCGTGGCTCAGGACGTACGGCGGCAGGAGGAGCTGGCCAACTGAACTTTTCATATTAACACGCAGGTGATTGGTTGCTACCTAGTCGTGTTTACTGATGTTAGAAGGGTTACTGCAGCCAATGAAGCTGCTAATCAAGCAAGATCTGTGCTTGATTAGCTGTATCGGCAGGCAGGGGAGACATTGGGGGTCAAATAGCCCCCTGGTGTCTCTATAAAGAGTACTTGTCACCTGCCCAAAGCTATCACGTAAGGAGCTTGTTGACCCTCTTTTGACAGCAATAAAGTTTAATGAAAAGTAAGGCTAAAAAAAAATTAAATACAAATAATTAAAAAATGTAAAAGCACCCCCATCCTATGTGTACATGCAAATGCAATCATGCACCTAGGTCCTGCACACATTTGTAAACAGCAATTGTAGTACACTTATGAGGTATTGCAGCAAACATCAGAATGAGAGCAATAATTCTAGGGCTATTATTCACAGTTAACTTTACAATGATAACCTGTAAAGGCTTTTAAAGTGTTAGCTGCCATAGTGTTTTGCCATTTCATGGGTGTGTGCAATTTTTAGTCTATATCTTTGATATCTATTTACTTGACACAACATTATCTTCTATATTTTATCAAAAATATATATTTTTGCACTGAAATTCATTTTAGTGTATTTTTTCCTAATAAACAGCTTTCATATCATGTGACATAAAAATCAAATACTTTGTTCTCCAGAGCTCTGTTTTCAGAAAACATATGATGTTTGGGGGGTATAAAACATTTTCTAGCAAAAATGCCCTGGACATCAAGTCGTCAAGTTACCTAATAAAAATGTTCTGTTTATACTACGGGCATTTCAAGAATAAGGCTCTGATGTTCTGCTTTTTGTTGTACCAAAATTGTATCTGAATGAGAAATGGAAGAAACAGATCAGCCTGCAGATATCATAACCCTGCATTGACATTATAGGTAAGATTCTGTCCTTCCCTATGCTGAGTTTCACACGTTGAGTCCACATGAGGTTTGTTTGTGCATAGTCAGGTCAGTCTGCACTCCAACAACAGTGGTGAAAAAGGGTCTATAAAGAACAGGTGGTAAACCCCTATGTATTGTAAGTAGCATTAAAAATAGTGGTAGCACAGTGGATGAATGGTTAGCACTTCTGCCTTTCAGCACTAGAGTCATCAGTTTGAATCCCAACCATGGCACCACCTGCCTGGAGTTTGCATGTTCTCCCTGTGCCTGCGTGGGTTTCCTCCCACATTCCAAAGACATGCTGATAGGTTTATTGGCTCCTATCTAAATTGGCCCTAGTATTAAATTGTATGAATGCAAGTTAGGGACTTTAGATTGTATGCTCCTTAAGGGTTAGGGACTGATGTGAATGTACTATAGTATATGCATATATATGTGCTGTGTGAATTGATGGTGCTATACAAGTACCTGTAATAATATCAACTTTAATCACGGGTGACCTGAAGTGTATTAACATCATCTAAGATTCTGAGTTTTAGGGACATTGTAATTAATACTGTTTTTATTATTATACAGGACTTATATAGCGCCAACAGTTTGCTCAGCGCTTTACATTATAGTGAGAGACAATACAGAAACAATACAGTTCAATACAAGAGGGAATTGAGGGCCCTGCTCCTTGGAGCTTACAATCTAGGAGGGAGGGGTGAGTGGTACAATAGGTAAAAACTGTGGGGGATGGAGTGGTTGGAAGAGTAGAAGATTCCAGTATTCGCAGAGGGTGGGATAGGCTTCCCTGAAGAGAAAGTTTTTCAACGATCGCCTAAAAGTAAGTAGAATAGGTGATAGTCTGATAGATTGGGGTAGGGCGTTCCAGAGGATGGGTGACGCCCTGGAGAAGTCTTGGAGACGAGCATGGGAGGAGGAGATAAGGGAGCTAGAGAGTATAAGGGAGCTAGAGAGTATAAGGGAGCTAGAGAGTAGAGAAGGTCTTGCGAGGAGCGGAGGGTGCGGTTTGGGTGATATTTAGAGATAAGATCGGTTATGTAAATCGGAGCAGTGTTGTGGATGGCTTTATATGTCATTGTTAGTGTTTTGAATTTTATCCGTTGAGCAACTGGGAGCAAATGGAGGGATTGTCAGAGAGGGGAGGCGGATACAGAATGGTTAGTGAGGTGGATGAGTCTGGCAGCAGCGTTCATGATAGACTGGAGGGGGGATAGCCTGGGATGAGGTAGGCCAATGAGGAGGGAGTTGCAATAGTCGAGGTGTGACATGACAAGGGAGTGAATAAGTTGCTTAGTGGTTTCCGAGGTTAGGAATGGTCGTATCTTGGAGATGTTGCGGAGGTGAAGTCTACATGATTTGTCAGCGACTGAATCTGGGGCTGGAAGGACAGATGGGAGTCTAGGATTACAACTAGTACCCTGGTATGAGGGGATGGACTGATGATTGTGTTATCAATATTTTTGGTGAAGTCAGTAGAGGTGGCACGGGCAGGAGGGAATACTAGGAGCTCAGTTTTGGAAAGGTTGAGTTTGAGGATGTGGAGTGACATCCAAGCCGAAATGTCACTTAGTGGGCTAGCGATGCGGGTGGAGACTGAGGGGGTGAGGTGAGGGGTAGACAGATTTGCGTGTCATCTGCATTGAGCTGGTAATTGAAGCCATGGGAGTTTATCAAGTGACCAAGGGAGGAGGTGTAGATGGAGAAGAGGAGGGGTCCGAGGACAGAGCCTTGAGGGACCCCTACAGAGAGAGGGAGTGAAGAGTAGGTGGCAGCGTTCTAGGTAACACTGAAGGAGCGTTGCGATAGATAGGAGGAGAACCAGGAGAGAGCGGAGTCTCTGAGGCCAATAGAGTGTAGTTTTTTGAGGAGGAGGGGATGGTCAACTGTGTCAAAAGCCGCTGAGAGGTCGAGTAGCAGGAGTACTGAATAGTGGCCATTGGTTTTTGCAGTTTTTCAAAATAAATAAGGTAGTGCTTAATTTTTGAAAACGAAAAATGCATATAAGGTGAAGTACAAAATTACTGAGCGCTAAAGTGACCACAACACCCTGTATGCGAACTGTGGAATTTTCAGCGGAGAAAAGGTGGAGCATATCCTTTTTTGGCAACTTTTATCCTTGATAGAGAGGTACTAGCGGAGGGTCCAGTGAGCGAGGTCTGAAGTTGTTCCCTGTATGCTGTCAGTGTGCCAGCAGAGTTCCTTTCCTTTTCTGAACCCAGATGTTCGCCGAGGATAAATTAGATATGAGTATATGTGCAATATCATTGCTCTTCTGGTGAGTGCAATCATACTACAAACCCTTATCACGCAGTCATGTGCACGGAGATTTTACGGAACACTTTGGACTTATATTTATTCATCTTTATATGTATTCATATTTATTCATCAATATTTACAAGTGTATCACTGCAATTATTTGTTTGAAATTATTCGTTACTGTCACTATTGGACATCCCAGTCACTAATTATCTTGTCGATACACTATATGTGTTGTGGTCACTTTAGCACTCAATAATTTTGTGCTTCACCTTATATACATTTGTCACTTTCAAAAATTATGTGCTGAATTATTTATTTTGTCATATTTGAGGATATAGGGGTTCATTAATGCTAGCTGCTTGAAATAATCGTGCGCTCGCTTGTTATTTATTTTTATAATACTGTTTTTCAGCTCACAGTGCAAATAAATGCTTAGAGAAGTGTAGCACTGTGCATCAGAACTAAACTTGATAATCTGCACAGGAGACCTAAAGCTCAGTTGAATTTATAAAGATTATGATGCTTTCTACCTTTTGGTGCATTTGGTATCATGACAGCATTGTTATATATGCAAATGGTATAAATAGGCAGCATTATAAAATAAAACATTGTATTCTGACACTGACCTTGTTGAAATGGCTGTAGTTAAAATTATTAAACAAAAGCAAACCAGATGGACTGAATAGAATAGTCATCTCCCTCAGAGTGATAAAATTGCTATTGATTTATGACAAATGACAGCCAACATAGACAGCAACTGCTTTGTTGCTGTCAGATGAGAAGGGAAAGGAGACAGGTTTTGTTATCAATCATTTGTTCTTTACGCTGGACTGCGGCAGGCTGCTAGAATGGATTTGAGGACTCAGTTGGACTAGTGGCATCCGTGGATTGTGGCTTTGCAGCTGTGCAGAAAGTGACACAAAACGGAAGTGACAAGGCTGCTTCGAGGCAACAACTTGTACACTGTAAGAAGGCATATTTATCAAAACACTTCAGAACCACTTGCGTATAAAGCTTAGTACTGAAGACTTCATTTTAAAAAATGTGTTGATTGTGTTAGATTGCACTCATTTGCAGACTGACAGAAAGATTTACATGACTAAATAGGTCTTGGCTTTTTGCTCTTTTTTGAGCTCACTGGAATGTCTTTCTGATGTATAGCTTGGTTTACAAGCATATTTCCAGGAATAATGTATCATGACCAGTGGTGCAGTTTTATTTATAGACTGCAAAAAACAAGTTGTTTGTTTAGACTCATATTAAGCCTTGAGTGTCTTTGGATTCTGCATGTTTCTGTGTTGGAAATATGCTATTTTTTTGTTTTGTTTTGTTTTTCCTCTGAAGGATCTGCAGTGACTATTTTTAATTAGAACCTTTCCATTTAACATTCTTTGATTGTGCTTTTATTGGTAGCAGCTTAACACACAACCATCAGTAACCACTACATTTCAGCCTTGTCAGAAAACCAATTACTGTTTTATTATTAAGAGATAATTATACTGATGCATTTTTTTCATGTCCAGAGTGCATTGACTGATAAATAGAGATGACTGATTGTGTTATTTGTAAAACAAAAGAAATGCAAAGCTGAATACCTGCAACCTGTTCTTTAAACATATTTCTCCTCCCAAACACAGTTCCTCAAACAAAGTGCAAAAATAAAGCATTTGTTTCTTTGGGCCACAGTATTGCTAAACAGATATGTTGGCTTTGAAATCTTGCTTTAGAGCTTTTTTTTCTTTCTTTTTTTCCCCTATTCCTCCCTGCTTATCAAAATAATAATTAATCCAATTGCATACCTATAAATAAACTGGCCGTAATAATTGTGTGGTTGCTATATTGACAGGGGGATGAAGCAATCTCCAAACATGTTGATAATATACTGTATGTCCCCAGTACACTATCACTCTTCACTCAGAAGTACCTTATCAACCTGTTACCAGACTAATGCAGGCCATACATGGTTCGAATTCTGAACGATTGTTCGTCCGAAAATCAACACGTCCTTCATTCTGTAATCCGATGGTGCCACCAATGATTTCGAAAATCATTAGTTTTTCACAAATTTTCCAGCATGCCCGATAAACGAAATGGGGAGGAACCACGAAAATCGGCCGATGCCATTGCCCCACTAACAGAGCGAACATCGGCCGATTATTCTTAGGTCCGATTTCCGTACAAAAATCGTTCAGAATTTGAACCATGTATGGCCTGCATTAGCTGGGTGCACACTATCTGTATTTTTATTTTGTTCAACCCAGCTGCTGAATGAAAAAAACTGAAGAACTCGGGAGGAGCTCACATGTACTATTTGTCCAATGTTTGTACAGCGATCTCCCCGCTAAGCTATTGTGTTCTGACAGGGGGAGACACCCCCCTCCCTACTAGAGCACACTGGTCAGCGCTGGCAATGAACTGAAGCTGGTTCTCCAGCATGCCCATTTAACAAAAGCCAGCTGTTCGGCCAGCTTCTGTTGGCTGGTTTCTATTGAACCAGCTGATATTTGGCCCCTGTGTACGGGGCTTAAGGATATAATGTTCTGGGGCCATGCAGGGTCCTGTTCCAAAAGACATCAGTGGAAAGTACATTCACGTGTACACAAAAGCATGCATGTATGGATTTTGCACACAAAAGAAATTTGGGTTTGAGTTCATTTTGTAGAGTGATAATATAAGCAAACCTGTTGGTTTGATGAAAATATTAAGTCATACATGTGATCATAATACAAGCCTCACCCAGTATCTAAGTGTATGATCAGCTGATATCCAGAGCACCACCATAAATTTACACAGCTCTGTAGTGGAACAGTTCAGACATCTTGTTTGTCTGTGACCCACTTATCCTTTGTCCTTCTCCTTTTGTCAATGGGCAGTTTCAGTGGCTAGTTAGGAGTGTAGGAGAATTGAAATGGTAGTCACACTGGGGTTGATTTACTAAAACTGGAGAGTGCAAAATCTGGTGCAGCTGTGCATGGTAGCCAATCAGCTTCTAACTTCAGCTTGTTCAATTAGGCTTTGACACAAAAAAAAACTAAACCTGGAAGTCGTTTGGTTTCTATGCAGAGCTGCACCAGATTTTGCACTCTCCAGTTTTAGTAAATCAGACCCACTTTTACCATTGGGGTTCTTGTAACTGCTCTGGAAAGTAATTGTACTTGAAGACATTTAGAAGTGTGTATTTTATAATCCGTTGGTTTGCTCCTCTCACCAGGCTCACCGTTACATTTTAATGTTATGCGCTTGGGCAAATAAATTTAGTATTACAGCAGTTTTAGAATTACTGTACAATTTTATTACCACATAAATTAATGGCAATCCATTGGTATTCATTTACCAGTTCTCTCAGGAAAAAATAAACCGGTTTTGGTTGTGTTTTGAAGAGTGCTATGACACTCCCCAGCATCACACTACAATATCTATAGCTTTGTTGGTAGATGATCTCTGGTCTCTTAATAGTCAGTTACTCTAAAGAGTCTGTATCTTTTATTTGCTATCATGTTCTAAATTGTGTCCAGGTATAAGATTGGCAATCTTGGTTGGCACTGTTGAGTTCACATCCTAGAAGTGATTGCAAAGGGAGTTAGATTTAGTGAATATCAAAGTAGCACTCCAGTGACAGTGGTGTCACCTTGGGAGGTCCTACTAGTAAGTTTCAATGATATAAGCAGTTCGGGTTTCCCACTAAGTATGAGCTCAGGGATGGTCCAAATGTGTGCTGAGACCGAACCCGGAGGGAAGCTGTCATATCCGCCCAATCAGCTGCAGGAGGGCATTCCCCACTCGACACACACACACTCTCACACACATACACACTCTTTCTAGTTGAACGGGTAACAGTGATGGCTTCCTGCCGGGTTCAGTCTGAACTCAAGTTTGGACCAAAAACAAGTTCATCTACACTGGGGAACTTAACCATGATTGAAGCTTGCAAGCCGGACACTGACCTTGACTTGTTCACAAGCTTTATTGACCTAATATAGCCATGTGACCATACCAGGTCAATGATGTCATAAGCATCCACACCCCTTTGTGTACATTTAGCTGCTAGGTGGGGAATGCCTTTGATGTAGTTGATTGAACGAAACTGACAGCTTTCCTCCTTGTTCAGTTTGAACCAAATCCAAGCTCATGCTTATTCCCCAGCCATTATGTTTGAAACCATAGCAAAATGTGTATGGATATGGCAGTTTACAAAATACTCATTGTCATGCATTTAAAGGCTGTCTCTATAGGTGGTTGTTAAGTTTTTCCTTTTTTTTTTTTATTTCACCAAGCTTTATAAAGCAAAATGTTCACAACACAGAATGCCAATTATTTCAATAAGAATGTAAACAGTAGGTGTATTTCAATAAATAATGAAAGATAATACAGCATATCCTGACAAATGCTCAGTATGTCTTGACAAAGGGCAATTCATTAGGAAAGTGTAGCTTAAAAATTGCTGTTTTAGATTAGATGATGCTTTCAGTAGTATAATTTATTTTAGAACATGAGAATAAAATGGCAGTAGTGGTGTAAATATATAGACAGCAAGGATGATCTGTAAAGGTTGTTTGCATGATTATATTTAAGACCTGAAGATCTCAGCAGTTCCATACATGAGCAGCACTATTCACTTTGATTCAGTTTTATCTGTACAAAGTAGCTCTACTACAGGCCTGGTGGGAACTAATTATTAGATGAGGCAAATAATTTATGCAAAAAGATTAAAAAAATAGCACATGTGTATATATAATTTAAAGCAACTCAAAAAATAATGAGGTAGTCTTTCAAAAATGCTAGTTGCCTGGCTTTCATGCTGGTTTCAGTTTTTTCTGACCAGGAACGAGTATAGAGATAAAGAATTCTGACACTTCTGCATCAAAGACCCCAAAACAGTATGCAGAAAACAAAAGTTGGAGAAGTATTAAAACCTTTAAAAGCATCTTACAAATTTCTCTCATGAAAGCTTTACTTTAAAATGAGCCTATACTAACTTATAAACATTTGAAAGTATAAACACTCGCCACTCTCATATCCAATTTTTCCATAATTAATCTAGTTTTACACCACTCCAAATAGGATATAATCCTGGTATGGTGCATACCCCAAACATTGACCCATAATCTGAACAAAGATTGAAAGAAATAGGGGCAACACCACTCCTGAACCATGAAGAGTGTTTTATTATAAATGCTTTAATTACAAATGAACTAAATGTTTTATTTCAAAACACTTTGACTTGCCACTAAAGGAGTCCTTCACACATTGATACTACAGCCTGGTAATAACTGATTATGAACAACCTGCCCTAATCCTTTATAAATGTCCTTGAATTTTATCTATTCATCATTTATGTCATTTATATCTTTAATCGTGTCATACTTATTTTACACCCCAATCTTGAATTCTCAACCTCTTATTCCAGATTGCTACATCCACTACAACTCAGTTTCTTTAGTCATTGATCCATTAGCGTTATAGTCCAAACACACACTCCAATTCATGCACCTCTCACATCATATTTTAATGAAAACCTGCTGAGATTTTTCACAATGTGATCACGGTTAACACAGATATGGGTGTAGTTTCCTTTTGCTTCTTCTCACACAGGTCCATGAAGGATCTGGTTAATGAAGGATAATCTTAACACAGTAAGTACAAGGAGGGACTGGAGAATCTAAGGAAAGTATTGTAGAGTGAATTCATGTGGCTAACCATGATTACAGCATGGAAAATCTCAGTGAGTTTGCATCAAGACATGATGTTAGAGATGCATGTTCACATTGTGTATGACTCAGAGTGTGTTTAGATAGTATTGCTAATGGATCACTGTGTAAAGAAGCTGAATTACTGTGAATGCAACCTTACGGTGTTCTATCTGCAATATAAAAGACCAATGTAGTTGAATCCACTCCAATTGTTAACATTTGAGTGAAGGTTTGAGATACGTTAGCAGGATACCATATACATACTATACCTCTGTGGGAAGGTAGCTGCACCCATAGATGGAAGAGCTAACTGTGATTACAGCATGGTTTGCCTCGAGACTGAATGTGAGAGGTGCATGTTCACATTCTGCATGAATTAGAGTCTATGCTTGGACTATATTGCTAATGGATTACTAGTGAAAGAAGCTGATTTATGATGGATGGTACCTCACATTGCTCTGTGTGCAATATAAGATGTGAGATATATGTAAAATCACTAGCTAGTTGAATGTTTCATGGGAGACCACATAAATACTATACATGTATGAATTTTAGCTGAAAGAAGTTACACCCATATATTTAACTGTGATTACAAAGTGGAAAATCTGAGCAGGTTTGCATCCAAATATGATATGAGAGGTACATGTTCAAATTGTGCATAGGGCTGACATTGCATATGGCTCTGTCCAGGATTTTCTGTCCCTTCACTCTTATGCCCGGGCCCTTCAGTCCCAGAGTTGACCCTTAATTTCTGCTTGCATGAGGGTCTTGGGTCAGATGGTAGCCTCCTTTGAGACAGTGTCAAATGCCCAGTTTTCCTCCAGACCATTGCAAATCCACATTCTGGTAACAAGGGTTGAACAGACTTAGTCTTGGAGCTGCCCATTGTGTCTGACCCCCAAGGCTAGACTCTTCTTGGCATGATGCATTTCCAAATTCCAGCCTATTGGACTGGGAAAAAGTCCTAAGTGTACTCTTAGTGCAGGGATGTCACACATATCTCTCGCTTGTAACTATGTGGAGCCTTAACCTGGTGCTTTCAGTGGCCACTCTTTGAACTTCTCAGGCATATCCTTATCTGACCTTACTTGCAAGGTAGCCTTTCACATTGGTATCACCTCTGTGTGGAGGGTCTCTGAGTTAGCAGCCTTATGTTGTAAGAAACCTTTCTTAGTATTACACAATGACAAGGTTGTTCAAAAGCGTAAAGCCTCTTTTCTTCTAAAGGTGGTTTCCTCCTTCCACCTCATCAAGGGCATTATAATTCCCTTTTTTAATGCCTGCTCTAAAACATCCTAAGGATATTTGTCTCAAATGTATGAACAAGGCACACACCACCTCTCAGCTACAGCCCCTAAGGTAATCAGATTCACACTTAGCACTTGTTTAGGGTTCCCATAGGGGCTCTAATCTTCATGCGCCACCATTGCTAGCAGGATTAAACAAATCATCATTCAAGCCTATGGTTTTAAGGATTGGGTTCCTCCCTTACTTGTTATGGCACACTCTACTCTGTTAATGCTTCATGGACTTTTCAGCTTCAGGCATCTGTCTCAGATTTGCAAAGCTGTCGCCTGGTGTTCTGCTGACTATTAAAACTGAGAATAAGGCCTTGTTCATACCATACATGCAGAAAAACTGTTGGAAACTGACGCACAGTTTTCATGTGTGCTTCAATGAGTTTTATACACGTTACAGATTCCTGCACAGAAAAAATATACGATACAAGTGTTGTGGTGTGAGGGAGCCCAAAGAGTGGGAAGTTTATATAGGGGATGTCCCTGAAGTTTCCTTTTTTTTTTGACCAGTCATCTGAAGGGAGCTGCATACTGTACACTACTGTATCTATCCATTCTTTTATATTTGGATAGAGTGAGGAATGGTTAGCTTAGCAATTTACATTGCTGTTCATGTCCCCACTGGGGAGCTGCGCCCACTTATTTTGCCCTACTTTATTCACAAGCATTGCACATTCCAAAATAAAGTAATATATTTCAAATTTGATAACACTTGCAATTTAAATGTTACAATTTAAAACTGAGTGGTCAGTCAAAACTGCAGGCAGTCAAGTCAGAGCTGTATGACAAATTTAAGCAGACAACAAAATTTCAGTGGCTAAATAGTTGGTATCTAACTTTGATTAAATAACATGTATGGTCAGCTATATGGTCCTTGTTAGTGGGATGTCAAAACACCTATTCAGCTAACCTATCTCATTTACCCTGAAGCTGCTTTCTTATTCATTTTGTCTGTGTGCTGAGCTGTAAAGTTGTTCTTTAAGATCAATACACTTATCATTAGTTTCAAAGGTTATTTTTCCTGCATATGGGTTAGATGGCATGAAAAAAATATTTGGGAACATTTATAGTGATCTGATTTTTTTGATGATCTTTGTAAATGGTATTTAGTATTTGGCAACATCATGTTCAGCTAATCTTTAAACGTTCCTCTCTAGAGTCTAATTACAGCATGGGCAGAGTAGTAAAGTCTATATACACTAGAGATCTAGAGTTCTGTTAGTGTTTCATTATTTTTGATCCTGCTCATCAAAAACAGTGCTTTGCTGTTTTTATTGTAATAATAGTACTCCTGTGATCTCTTGAATATATGTTTGCATACTTAATTTTAAAGAGGACCTATCAGTAGGTCCCCAGTTACTGTTTTTTTGTAAAAAAAAAACCTTTACCGCAAAGGAACTTCTGCAGAGATTCAAAGCAGTTTATGCTCCAAAAATCCCATAATTCCGTAATGTAAATGATGTGTGTTTTCATTTCTACATATGTTCTGTTAATAATTTTGTTTCAGGAGGTATAAGCTTTGCTCTTATGCCAAGATCTCAGAACCCATCAAAACAGAATGATTGGACAGAAACTGGCACCTAAATTATGCCCATGTGACTCTTTAACACCCTTTGAATCCATGTGTAAAATTCCTGGGAACTCCTGGCATCTACTTTCGCAAATGTACAAATACCTGATCACTGACGACCCCCTACTTCATACGAGAATGGGAACTGGAGTTAGGACTGGAATTTACGCCACATCAGTTACAAAAAAATTGCAAAACTATCTCGTGTGTCATGCTCTAAGACTCAATACTTATGTTATATATTTGTGTAAGTGTAGCCTGCACAGAGGACTAATCAATTAGACTGGCTGCTACTAACAAAACCACAAATGTGTAACCGTGAACAGATGTGTAAGTAGAAACATAAATGTTGCTGCGCTGCCTCTACTGAAAAAATAATAAATAAGTAAACCACTCTACTACATATAGGGTCCCCACAAGGGTTGCGTATACTTCAATGCCCTATGGTCTGACAAATATATCCCTCCTGCCCAGTGGCTAAATCATAAATAGGGAACCAATATATATGCTCATCATGCTCAAACAAGAGTGCTATAAAATGAATAATAAAAATATACAATACCATCAAACTATATATATAGTGAACTTGTATGCAAAAACCAATATGTATGTATATTAAAGTCCCAATCAGTGTGCGAACATATAAAAGTTCCAATGTGAAAAAATCCCTATCCGCATCCAATGTGAATACTAAGGGATATAATAGTTAATCTTCTTATCCATAGCAATCCTCTGGCGTAGTGCTCCAATTAGTGCACCCCCTTCAGAGCCCCACTCACCACAGATAATTGAGCACCTTGAATGGTAGGTCAAATATCGCATTAGATGTTGCAGCACTCTCCTGCAGTAAGTTTGCCGTGTGTATGATCTTGATACCTCCACTGGTAACGGACTCCATATGTGAAAACACCTCCAAATCAATCGCTTGTGAAAACTCCATCAACACATCCACACTACTCCTCCACCACCTTTGGGTCAATACCTGGTAATCATCTGAAGTTTTTATGTGCTGTGAAATTCTGTGGTCTCCAAAACAGGTGGAAAATAAATCAGCATGTCTTTGGAGTGTGGGAGGAAACTGGAGTATCCGGAGGAAACCCACCAGGCACAGGGAGAACATGCAAATCCCAGGCAGGTGGTGCTGCACTATGATGGGTCTTGTTATTTGGACCCTTGCAGTGTATAGAGGCAAAGCCCAACTCCTCCAGAGCAGGCAAGGTCAGACCCAGCAATCAGATTCTCCTAAAAAGTTCCTCTGTATTGGAGCACACTTCAGTCAGCTCAGCTTGTCTTCTTCCATTTGTGAATTGCACACTTCCTTCAGGAGATACAAAATTACATAAACTCCCCTGCCAAGAGCATCTTTTATAAGTGAACGTACAGTAGAGAGAGAGATTACAGCTCCAACCACCTACAGCGGTTTACTTGTAGATGTAAATAGCATTTAGCACAGTTGTATTTTAATATTACTTTAATTATGCACTGGTAATTTTTAGGAACCTGTTTTTTTGGCCAGACTTGAGATTTTAAAGGACATTGAAGCCTGAAGGAACTCTAAAATGTAACATGACAAAACTTTTTATAAGTTTCTAATCTAGACTGCTCAGTTTCCTCTATATCAGGGGTAGGCAACCTTAAAGAGGTGGAGATCTACCTGAACAACATGGGAGAAGTCACAGATCACCAGGCACAGTGTTGCCTCCTCACACCTGATTTAAACCTCTAATCGCTGTACTACCGTGCCACAATCACGTGCATTGCACAGCAATCATGGGTTTAAATCAGGTGATGAGGAGTAAACATAACTCCTCACCACCTGTCAAACACACTGGGGTCGCTTTGCAGAGGAGCAGCAGTGCCTACTGCACCAGTGAATGAGCCCTTAGTTGTAAACGGCAGTGGCACCCTAAAGGCTTGTTCACATGTAAAGTTGGGGGGGGGGGGTTAAAACCCTGAAGTTGAATCATGGTTTTACTGCCCCCCAGTCCCTACCCCCTTTAGGTGCTGAGGCAGCAGCCAAAGGTGTATGCATGCTGCAGCAGGAATTGCACCTCCATTGCGTTTGGTGGGTGCTACCACCTGTCAACAGAGACCCATTCAAGTAAATGGGCCACTCTGCAAGTGCCCTGCAACTGCATGCTTCTACATGGTCCAAGGGCTTAAAGCAGTGGGGGGAACACAACACACCGCTGCCTGTTTAACCCCTTGTTTTCTGTAATGTACAAGGTAAAAGGGCAATTGCAGAGCGGCCTCATTCACTTGAATGGGTCATACTTGGCAGGTGCTACACCCACCAACCATGACAGGGTGTAAGAGCAGCACTACAGAGGAAACATCAACTTATGCAGCTCTTGCTCCCTACTACAGCTCCAACTTTACAAGTAGTTCCTCTGCATTGCACTTTGTTTGATGCTCTGGGATGGTGTACCAGCAAGTCAAGACCGAGATCTATCAATCACCTGGCTACTGGTAGCTGATCCCAGCTCTATATGGTACCCTTGACCTTTAGAACACCAATTAAAATGCAACATAACAAGTAAATGCTTATAGTATAAGGTTTACCTTGAAGTAGCAAAACAGGAATGACAGTATTTGCTGGAGGTTAATTTTGCATGAAAGGTCATTGTTAATACGCCTGTTATATTTACTAATGATTTGCTTCTTTAGCATGTTATCTTGAGGCGGAAAGTGGAGTTAGGCATTTGCCCTGATATTCACATACACTTTTCCCCACCTACAACTTTTAATTTAAACCTCTTTTATTCTGACAGTGGGATAGTCAGACACTAAGGACCTTGTCTACGCACTTTTTTTATGGGGTAACAACACTCTTCAAGTGTGTACCAATTGTGCTCCCGCATTGTCACCTGTCATACAAGTTTCCAATGAAGATAAAAGCTTCTATCTCAACGGACGTTATGCAGGCATGTCACCATCAGAAAACTGAACTTGAAAAATGACATACAGCCTTTACAACTGGACAGAAAGTGGATGCAGGGGATCTGAGATGTAACAGAAGATTAAGAAATGTAAAGCCAAATATTTTATTAGAAAATGGTAATTGTTTGATACTGAATTTCATTCAATTACAGTAGGTGTTTCATTTACTTTACCTTTCTCTTTTCACTTAACGCTGCACACTTATTGTAAAAATAGTTCATGAGATAGGAGATCACCAAGGTCTGAACACACAGGGAGATTAAAAGCATAGGTAAGAGCATTGCAGTGTAAATTAATGTTTCTAAATTTAGTAAAAGTCTTATGTGGTTTAAACATTTTAGTTATCCTTCAAAGAACACCTGTACAGAAAGTGAAACACTACTTTTGCTAGGAAAAAAAGGCTCTAGGCTAATTACATACACTGCAGGGATTTTTACTAAACATTATTGAAAATTCTTACCTACTTCTGCTTACTTGATACTTAGCCTAGCCATTGCACAAACTTATTTAACAGACAGCAAAGTTGGAGGGTCAACCAGTTATAAATACATGATCAGTTGTAGCTTTGAACTGTGCCTCCATTCAGATGTACAATGGCCTGGACAAATATCTTGCCAAATATGTCATTTTACCTTTAACTTGGTGCAGTCACCTCTGAAAGCATTAAGCCAAAAATGGCTTTGTTCTGGAAACATGGTTCTAGAGCCCTCAAAGGGGCAAATTGAAAAACAAAGTTTGTAATTAACCCTAATTTATTGTTTTAACTTTAACGTTTCTAGGTTTAATTAGAGGAACGTGGGAGTTGGTGGGGAGCTGGGTGTACTTTAGCATCCTCCCTTTGGGTGTCAGAGGATCTTGTCCCAGCATTGTATAGCACTTCAAAAAGGGTGCAATATCAACACAGTTCAACACAGACTCCGCACTGTATCCAAATTTTGGCTAAACGTCTACTTTAACTTTACATGTGTGGCAAATGTGTTTTGTTTTGGTTTTTTTTTTTCTGAAATTACAAATTAATTCACAGATGTGATATATTTGCACCACTGAAATTGTTGCACACATACTACGTAAGTTTTACTTTATCGGAAAAGAATGTACCACTTCAGTTTTGAGATTCAGGCTGCTTATATTACTAGAGAGCTTTCTCCTTTCATTATTACAGACTGGTTGCTGTGGCTATAAACTGTTCCTTCTCACATCTTTATAGTCATATGGTCCTCTGTATGCTGGCGTTCGGTTGCCATCCTAATCACCTTCTACACTGCCCAGTGTTCCAATAAGCTTGTCAAAATCTGTACTGCCTGGAATCTAGTTTATTAGCAGTCACTTTTTGCATTGTGGTATAGGTATGTGTGTATATATATATATATATATATATATATATATATATATATATACAGTTGTGTCCAAAATTATTCAACCCCCAATGCTGTAAAGGGGTTTAGGGACTATAGTGTACATTTGGAATTGTATTCAGAATCAAATCCTACAAGGACGTTGTAACTACCCAAATGCAACTAAAATGACATCAATTGTTTATGTAATACAGTAGTAAATGGTTCTTATGTGGTTTCTTCATTGCCACAATTATTCAACCCCTTAAAGACTACCACTCTGAAGAACAGAGGTTCATACAGGTGCTTTCCATCAGGTATTGAAAACACCTGTGGATGTCACCGAGCAGCAATCAAGCATAATAAGCACCAATTAGGCAGCTTTAAAATGACTGTGATACTCAGCTCCTTCTAGACATTTACTGGTGTGGTTACAAACATGGTGAAGGCAAGAGAATGGTCCAGGAAGACAAGAGAAGAGGTGATTTCTCTTCACAGGAAGGGCAATGGCTATAAGAAGATTGCAAAGATGTTAAACATACCAAGAGACACCTTAGGAAGCATCATTCGCAAATTCAAGGCAAAGGGCACTGTTGAAACGCTACCTGGTCGTGGCAGAAAGAAGATGCTGACTTCGACTGCTGTGCGCTACCTGAAGCGTAGAGTGGAGAGAAGTCCCCGTGTGACTGCTGAGGAACTGAGAAAAGATTTGTCAGATGTGGGTACAGAAGTTTCAGCCCAGACAATAAGACGCACACTGCGTAATGAAGGCCTCCGTGCCAGAACTCCCAGGCGTACCCCCTTGCTGTCTCCAAAGAATAAGAAGAGTCGACTGCAGTATGCCAAAAGCCATGTGGACAAACCACAAAAGTTGTGGGATAGTGTTCTGTGGACTGATGAAACAAAATTAGAACTGTTTGGGCCCATGGATCAACGCTATGTTTGGAGGAGGAAGAACAAGGCCTATGATGAAAAGAACACCTTGCCTACTGTGAAGCATGGTGGAGGGTCAATCATGCTTTGGGGCTGTTTTGCTTCTGCAGGTACAGGGAAGCTTCAGCGTGTGCAAGGTACCATGAATTCTCTTCAGTACCAGGAGATATTGGATGGAAACGTGATGCAGTCCGTCACACACCTGAGGCTTGGGAGACGTTGGACCTTTCAACAGGACAATGATCCCAAGCATACCTCCAAGTCCACTAGAGCATGGTTGCAGAGGAAAGGCTGGAACATTTTGGAGTGGCCATCGCAGTCACCAGACTTAAATCCGATTGAGAACCTCTGGTGGGACTTAAAGAAAGCAGTTGCAGTGCGCAAGCCTAAGAATGTGACTGAACTGGAGGCCTTTGCCCATGAAGAATGGGCGAAGATACCCGTAGATCGCTGCAAGACACTTGTGTCAAGCTATGCTTCACGTTTAAAAGCTGTTATAACTGTAAAAGGATGCTGTACTAAGTACTAAGATTGAATGTCACTTGGGGGTTGAATAAAACTGATAATGCTGTGAGCACAGAAAAGACATTTGTGGTTATTTCATTATAACTGTTATGTTATATTTGTCTGACCTACAAGTGCCTCTTTAATGTAAATGTAAGCAAGATGACTGAATGATCAAAAGCAATGTCAAACTGGCCAAAACACTCAATTTCAGTGGGGGTTGAATAATTTTGGACACAACTGTATACAGGTGAAACTCGAAAAAATTTGAATATTGTGCAAAAGTTCATTTATTTCAGTAATGCAACTTAAAAGGTGAAACTAATATATGAGATATACTCATTACATGCAAAGCAAGATGGTTCAAGCCATGATTTGTCATAATTGTGATGATTATGGGTAACAGCTCATGAAAACCCCAAATCCGCAATCTCAGAAAATTAGAATATTACATGCAATCAATAAAAAAAGGATTGTAGACGGCTGCATTGACCCTGGACTTAATGAAGCACAGTGGACCAACACCAGCAGATGACATGGCTCCCCAAATCAACACAGACTGTGGAAACTTCACACTGGACTTCAAGCATCTTGCAGTGTGTGCCTTTCCATTCTTCCTCCATACTTTGGGTCCTTGGTTTCCAAATGAGATGCAAAGGTTGCTCTCATCAGAAAAGAGGACTTTGGACCACTGAGCACCAGACCAGGTCTGTTTTTCTTTAGCCCAGGTAAGACGCTTCTGATGTTGTTTGTTGTTCAGGAGCGGTTTGACAAGAGGAATACGACATTTGAAGCCCATGTCCAGGATCCGTCTGTGTGTGGTGGCTCTTGATGCAATGACTCCAGCCTCAGGCCACTCCTTGTGAAAGTCCCCAACACTTTTGAATGGCCTTTTCCTGACAATCCTCTCCAGGCTGCGGTCATCCCTGCTGCTTGTGCACCTTTTTCTTCCACACTTTTCCCTTCCACATAACTTTCTATTAATGTGCTTTGATACAGCACTTTGGGAACATCCAACTTCTTTTGCAATTACCTTTTGAGGCTTTCCCTCTTTATGGAGGGTGTCAATGATGGTTTTCTGCACAACTTTAAGGTGAGCATGATTGCGATTCCTACTGAACCAGACTGAGAGAACATGTTAAGGCTCAGGAACCCTCTGCAGGTGTTATGGCTTAATTAGCTGATTAGAGTGGGACACTTTGAGCCGAGAATATTGCACCTTTTCACAATATTCTAATTTTCTGAGATTGTGGATTTGGGGTTTTCATGAGCTGTAAGCCATAATCATCACAATTATGACAAATCACAGCTTGAACTATCTTGCTTTGCATGTAATGAGTCTATCTCATATATTAGTGTCACCTTTTACGTTGCATTACTGAAATAAATGAACTTTTGCACGATATTCTAATTTTTTGAGTTTCACCTGTGTGTGTATATATGTATATGTATATATATATAATTTTTTTTTTTTCCCCCTATCCACCATCAGATCTTACCTTTGCTCTGTTCAGCAGTTACTGCCACTGACATCTGAGTGTCAGATGCCTGGTCTGTTGCTATATGTGGTGGGTCCACTTTCCAGCCACTTCGTCACTACAGAAAACAGTAGTGACATAGGATCCAGCAAACGTAACCACAATGAGCAGCAGGGGACCATGTATCTGACACCTGAAAGTGTCTGATGCCAGTGTTGCCCATATTCTTTGAATACAGTGAAGATCGGATTTGCCAGCCAGTTAATGAACAACTCTGGGCAATTTTTTTCCCCCATGCAGCTGTGCCTGAGCTGAATGGGTTAACTGCTTGTTTTGTTGAAGGGTGAACACAGAGCCTTTACTGACCTAATCGTTTAATCCACTAGGAAATAGCGCTCCCCCACATGCAGTGTTGGACTGTTCTGACGTCTTCAGGTCCAGAGCCTGTCTACGGGCTTGATGATGTCAGGTACAGTCCACTGCACAAGACCTCTGAAACACAGGGGGGGAGGGGGGGCAGGAGCTGCAGGAACTGGCCTTGCACTGGGAGGATCGGAGGATTAGATTAGTATATTTCGGTTCTCCTATCCCCCTAGACAAAAAGAGAAGTTAACCCATGCAGTAAAAACACAGCACCACTGAATAGGGGAAAAAGCATTTCCTGGAGATCTTCTTTAAGTACAACTTATATTTTACATGATGGTGCTTTTAGAATTTCTTTTTTAATGGTAGCAACAGGGTCGTTTTTGAAGTATACTGTATGTATGTGTGTATGTGTATATATGTATATATATATATATATATATATATATATATAGAGAGAGAGAGTCAGTCAGTCAAACCTGGAATTTTAAGTTTATATACTGTAATAAAAGAACAAATTTCAAGGAGTGGAAACCATTTATTTTTTTACATACTCCTTTGCTACATTTATACACGTATCCCAGTGTTTAACTACTGCCTGGAAAGCTTTGGCATAGAAATATTTGTCAGTACGCCTGAACCATCCTAGGACAGCCTGCTTCACTTCGTCATCTCTGCTGAAATGCTGACCTCTGAGAAAATCGTGTAGAGGTCCAAATAGGTAGAAATCACTTGGCGCGGTCCAGGCTGTAAGGGGGATGTGGAAATACCTCTCGGGAGTTGCTGTAATGTGCATGTAGTGTGGTGAAAAGTATGATCTTGTGCATTGTCCTGGGAAACAGGAAATCCTTAGTGATCAAACCTTGCCCTTCCCTGTCAAAATGCTCCTTCAACACAATGCAGACTTCAACTCTTCTGTGCCGGTCAAAAGAGGAAAGCTGTCTTGGTACCCAGCGTGTGCTAACTTTTTAAAAATACAAATGTTTGTGAGTGACTGCGTTCACCGGTCCCACAGAAAGATTTTTCTCGTACAATTTCATGACAGGTTATGCGTTGATTATCCAGGATCAGGCATTCCATGCCCTGAATTTTCACAGGAATGATTGCTGTAGGCTGGAAACCACCATGATCGGGTTTGTCAATGACTGACATATGGCCATCTTTTAAATCTTTACACCATTCAAATGTCTTACTGCAGCTGAGCGTCTCATCACTGTACTGTGCTTGAAGTCTTCTGTAGATCTCCGCAGGTTTTATGCCTTCGTTCACAAGAAACTTCATCACTACATGCTGTTCCATGCACGCCCTAACACTGTTGTCTGCCACCTTGATTATTGGTCTCTTGACTGGCCTGTGACATGTTTGCTGCCTATCAGTAATAGGACACACTTGCCACTTACTATTGTGTGTAATACCTACATACATATCACACATACATACATACACATTCACCAGCCACTTTGTTAGGTACGCCTGTTAAATTGCTCGGTAACGCAAATTGCTAGTCAGCCAATCACATGGCAGCAACTCAATGCATTTAGGCATCTAGATGTGGTGAAGATGACTTGCTGAAGTTCAAGCCAAGCATCAGAATGGGGAAGAAAGAGGATTTAAGTGACTTTGAACGTGGCATGGTTGTTGGTGCCAGATGGGCTGGTCTGAGTATTTCAAAAACTTCTGATCTACTGGGATTTTTACACACAACCATCTCTAGGGTTTACAGAGAATGGTCCGAAAAAGAGAAACTATCCAGTGAGCCACTGTTTTGTAAACGAAAATGCCTTGTTGATGTCACAGGTCAGAGGAGAATTGGCAGACTGGTTTGAGATGATAGAAAGGCAACGGGGTTAACTACTCGTTACAACCAAGGTATGCAGAATATCATCTCTGAATGCACAACATGTTGAACCTTGAAGCAGATGGGCTACAGTAGCAGAAGACTACAGCAAGTGCAACTCCTACCAGCAAAGAACAGGAAAGAGAGGCTACAATTTGCACAAGCTCATCAAAATTGGACAATAGACGATTGGAAAAATATTGCCTGGTCTGGATGAGTCTCAATTTCCATAAAGATAGTTGTGCGTGAAAATCCCAGTAGATCAGCAGTTTTTTTAAATATTCAGACCAGCCCCTCTGACACCAACAACCTTGCCACGTTCAAAGTCACTTAAATCCCCTGAGTCTGAACTTCAGCAAGTTGTCTTCACCACGTCTAGATGCTAAAATGCATTGAGTTGCTGCCATGTGATTGGCTGATCAGCAATTTGTGTTACGAAGCAATTGAAAAGGTGCACCTAATAAAGTGTCCAGTGAGGTGAGTGTGTGTGTGTGTATATGTATACAGTTGCAAGAAAAAGTATGTGAACCCCTTGGGATTACGTGGAGTTTTGCATGAATTGGGCATAAAATGTACTCTGAACGTCATCTAAGTCACAACAATAGAAGAACACAGTCTGCTGAACATAATACTACACAAACATTAGATGTTGCCATGGTTTAATTGCACATAACATGTAAACATTCACAGTGCAGGGAGGAAAAAGTATGTGAACCTTTGGACTTAATAACTGGTTGACCCTCCTTTGGCAGCAATAACCTCAACCAAACGTTTCCTGTAGTCGCAGATCAGACCTGCACAACGATCTGGAGTAATTTTGGACCACTCCTCTTCACAAAACTGTTTCAGTGTAGCAATATTCTTGGGATGCCTGGTGTGAATCGCTCTCTTAAGGTCATGCCACAGAATTTCAATGGGGTTGAGGTCAGGACTCTGACTGGGCCACTCCAGAAGGCGTATTCTGTGCTGTTGCAGCCATTGTTTTGTTGAATTACTTGTATGCGTTGGGTCATTGTCCTGTTGCATCACCCATCCTCTGCGGAGCTTCAGTTGGCGGACAGATGGTAGTACGTTTTCCTGCAAAATGTCTTGATAAACTCTGGAATTCATTTTCCCATCAATGACAACAATCCATCCAGGCCCTGAGGCAGCAAAGCAGCCCCAAACCATGATGCTCCCTCCGCCATGTTTTACAGTGGGGATGAAGTTTTGATGTTGGTGTGCTGTGCCTTTTTTTCTCCACACATAGTGTTGTGTGTTCTTCCCAAACAACTCAATCTTGGTTTCATCTGTCCACAGTATATTTTGCCAGTAGTGCTGTGGAACATCCAGGTGCTCTTTTGCAAACTTCAAACGTGCTGCAATATTCTTTTTGGACAGCAATGGCTTCCTCCGTGGTGTCCTCCCATGTACTCCACTCTTGTTTAATGTTTTCCTTATTGTAGATGTGTCAACAAAAATGTTAGCATGTGCCAGAGATTTCTGTAGGTCTTTAGCTGACACTCTGGGATTCTTCTTTACCTCATGCAGCATTCTGCGCTGTGCTCTTGTAGTCATTTTTACAGGACAACCACGCCTAGGGAGAGTAGCAACAGTGCTAAACTTTCTCCATTTGTAGACAGTCTGTCTTACCGTGGACACATGAACATCAAGGCTTTTGGAGATACTTTTGTAACCCTTTCCAGCTTCATGCAAGTCAACAATTCTTGATCGTAGGTCTTCTGAGAGCTCTTTTCTGCAAGGCATGGTTCACATCAGACAGTGCTTCTTGAAACCAGTAAACCCAAAAAAGGTGTGTGTTTTTTAAGGGCAGGACAGCTGTCAGCAACACATCCAATATCATCACACTGATTGGAGTCAAGGTTGGCTCACTCCCGGCTCCAATTAGCTCTGGGAGAAGTCATTAAGCTAGGGCCTCACATACTTTTTCCTCCCTGCACTGTGAATGTTTACATGTTATGTGCAATTAAACCATGGCAACATCTAATGTTTGTGTAGTATTATGTTCAGCAGACTGTGTTCTTCTATTGTTGTGACTTAGATGACGTTCAGAGCACATTTTATGCCCAATTCATGCAAAACTCCACGTAATCCCAAGGGGTTCACATACTTTTTCTTGCAACTGTATATATATATATATATATATATATATATATATATATATATATATGAAATTGTGTTACTTTTTTTTTTTCGTTCCCATTTTTAATTGCCATTTAAACAATGCTATTAAATACACATCTCAGTCCAATGCATTTTTCTTCATTAACTGTGGCCAGAAGCACAAGCCATCACAATTTTGAGTGAAACATTGAATATTGTGCTTTCCTTAGAGACATGTAGATTTTCTCATGAATGTGCTTTACTTGCTGTTTGGTTTGAAAATTTATATGACATCAAAATTTCCTTGAGAATCCTAATTAATTATTTGAAGGCACGTGGGATATCAATTAATTTAATATTATCTGGGAAGATGTAGGCTTAAATTGATGACACTTTAATTCATTGTTGCGGTAGCACAAAACGCTTTGCTTTGCATTGATGCTTGGAGAAGGGTTAAAGAGGGTAATTATAAGATATCTGTTTTCACCAAACCCCACTGCGCCTGTTTATTGACAGGGAAAGAATTTAAATCATGAAACCATGATCAAGAAACCAGTGAAGCTGGACAATATGACATTAATTACTACTGTCTTAAAATATTAACGTTACCTTTGGGCTTTCGCAGCGTAATTAGCATAGAGCAAACATTTAATTCACATGCTAAATAGGAAGAACATACACATTTGCAACCCCAGGAGTGGTCAATGATCTAGCCTGGCATAGAAATTTTTATTTATTTTTTCCTACTGCAAGTAAATCCGACGTAAAGTTTTTTTTTTTATTTCTCATTCATAGATATCTTACATTTTGTTCTGCAAATCCAGAGAGATTTAGGCATTTATAATCCTCATTTAAGGACTGAAAAGCTTCAAAATGCCGAAAATGTTTGTGAAGGTGCAATAGCTAATGTAGATTAAACCCTTGAATTTACTCTTTATCTGAGTCCTTTCTATTTCTTGTAATAAGTCATTGTGGTGGTCATATTGCTTATGGTTCTCCCTGCATAGGCAATGGCCAGGCTATGAATTGAGATGAGCAGTAACATCTTTGATTTGTTATACAACCTGGAGCTTTCCACTCTCCATTTTTTGTCATCATTATTTAAATGCTCCCTTTTCTGTTCTGGTGTTCTCAGCCATTTGATTGGCGGCATTTATCCAGGTCGTTTCTTGTAAGTGCAAATTACAAAGTGTGTGCAATATCTTTGGTAAATGTGCTTCATTTACTGCTTGCTTGTATGCCTTAAGAATAGGAAAAAGTAATTCTGAATGATAATGCTTTTTCTAATTCTAAGTTTTGGAACATCCGTTTTCATTGTAATTGAATCTTGTGGGTTATTAGTCCCACCATATTTTTCCACAGGCAAAGTTTCTTGAAAGTAATTATGCTAAGGCTTGTAAAATAGTCACAAGCTTGTATCTTCTCTGTGGCTGGCCTGCAATACTTATTATATAACTTCCTTTAAAGTTAACCCTTGCTTTGACCATGCAGGACAAAACAGGTTTGCTTTAATTCTGGTCTCAGCAGCTTCCTATATTTACCTACCTTTCCCTTCTCTGCTGCAGCAGTCAGCCAAAGAAGTGATGCACCTGGTATAGAGCATGTGACTCATTTTTACATGATAGTGCTGGTGATTGGCCACTTAGGCACGCAGGTTACAATGGGGGGGGGGGTACTCCTTTTCCCCTGTAGGTGACTTGGATCTTACACAGGTAATTTTTTCCACACTCCTTGGGGATGAACAGAGTGGTGCGGGAGTGAAGGGAATCTTAAGTATACTCTAGAAGGGAAAGGAAGTCCTAAATGTTGCACATCACAGCAAACCCTGTAAGGAGGTTTATGACAGCCTCAGCCCGAGCCTCCATCCAGGTGAGGCTGTCATATACAGTTGTGTCCAAAATTATTCAACCCCCAATGCTGTAAAGGGGTTTAGGGACTATAGTGTACATTTGGAATTGTATTCAGAATCAAATCCTACAAGGACGTTGTAACTACCCAAATGCAACTAAAATGACATCAATTGTTTATGTAATACAGTAGTAAATGGTTCTTATGTGGTTTCTTCATTGCCACAATTATTCAACCCCTTAAAGACTACCACTCTGAAGAACAGAGGTTCATACAGGTGCTTTCCATCAGGTATTGAAAACACCTGTGGATGTCACCGAGCAGCAATCAAGCATAATAAGCACCAATTAGGCAGCTTTAAAATGACTGTGATACTCAGCTCCTTCTAGACATTTACTGGTGTGGTTACAAACATGGTGAAGGCAAGAGAATGGTCCAGGAAGACAAGAGAAGAGGTGATTTCTCTTCACAGGAAGGGCAATGGCTATAAGAAGATTGCAAAGATGTTAAACATACCAAGAGACACCTTAGGAAGCATCATTCGCAAATTCAAGGCAAAGGGCACTGTTGAAACGCTACCTGGTCGTGGCAGAAAGAAGATGCTGACTTCGACTGCTGTGCGCTACCTGAAGCGTAGAGTGGAGAGAAGTCCCCGTGTGACTGCTGAGGAACTGAGAAAAGATTTGTCAGATGTGGGTACAGAAGTTTCAGCCCAGACAATAAGACGCACACTGCGTAATGAAGGCCTCCGTGCCAGAACTCCCAGGCGTACCCCCTTGCTGTCTCCAAAGAATAAGAAGAGTCGACTGCAGTATGCCAAAAGCCATGTGGACAAACCACAAAAGTTGTGGGATAGTGTTCTGTGGACTGATGAAACAAAATTAGAACTGTTTGGGCCCATGGATCAACGCTATGTTTGGAGGAGGAAGAACAAGGCCTATGATGAAAAGAACACCTTGCCTACTGTGAAGCATGGTGGAGGGTCAATCATGCTTTGGGGCTGTTTTGCTTCTGCAGGTACAGGGAAGCTTCAGCGTGTGCAAGGTACCATGAATTCTCTTCAGTACCAGGAGATATTGGATGGAAACGTGATGCAGTCCGTCACACACCTGAGGCTTGGGAGACGTTGGACCTTTCAACAGGACAATGATCCCAAGCATACCTCCAAGTCCACTAGAGCATGGTTGCAGAGGAAAGGCTGGAACATTTTGGAGTGGCCATCGCAGTCACCAGACTTAAATCCGATTGAGAACCTCTGGTGGGACTTAAAGAAAGCAGTTGCAGTGCGCAAGCCTAAGAATGTGACTGAACTGGAGGCCTTTGCCCATGAAGAATGGGCGAAGATACCCGTAGATCGCTGCAAGACACTTGTGTCAAGCTATGCTTCACGTTTAAAAGCTGTTATAACTGTAAAAGGATGCTGTACTAAGTACTAAGATTGAATGTCACTTGGGGGTTGAATAAAACTGATAATGCTGTGAGCACAGAAAAGACATTTGTGGTTATTTCATTATAACTGTTATGTTATATTTGTCTGACCTACAAGTGCCTCTTTAATGTAAATGTAAGCAAGATGACTGAATGATCAAAAGCAATGTCAAACTGGCCAAAACACTCAATTTCAGTGGGGGTTGAATAATTTTGGACACAACTGTACATCCTCACAGGGTTTTGCTGTGATGTGCAACATTTAGGACTTCCTTTACCTACTGGATGCTTTGAGCTGGGACGAGCTCTTTTAGCAGTTTCTCATACAAAAGGACCTGTTGGAGCCTTGAGCGGCACCTGTTCTTTTTGTTGTGGATCGCTATAAGAATCTGTACCTGCAATTGATTTCTCTTAAGTGCACACAAAATTCAAGCTGAAACCTCCTGTCCACTAACCCCTGGAGTTGGTAACGAGGTGTAGCAGGCTGAGGAGTGGCACAGGTGCTTGCAGTAGGTTCTAGCACAGTAAGTGATCAGATGACAAGCTGGATCCTGCTGAGATGATGTAGCCTGGAGCTTATGTAGAATTGTTGCACACAGGTTGAGCACAGGAACTTGCAGGTGTAGGAAGCAAAGCTGTAGTCAAGACAAGTCAGGGTTAACGACAACTGTGTAGGTACCAAATCAGAAGCCAGGCTGACTACCTACCCTTTTCCCTTCATTACCAGCTCTTATATCTCCCTTCCACTTTCTCTGGGTTGCCCCCTTGGATCAGAATAATTATCTCTTTTACCTGACACACAAGACAACTAAAGTCTAAAGCAGAGGGTGTACCTCTCTCTGGACAATATTGTGGGACACAAGGAGTTAGGCGTTTTGGAGGTTATATGTTGTGTTTTTTTCCCTCTTATTATCGCCTCCCTTTCCTTTTTTTTTCCCATTCCTGTATGCCTAAACTCAATTGGACAGTCTTTGAACAATTTTGCTGCTGTATCACTACAAGGTTTTCTGAACAGAACAGAATTATCATTACAGTATAGCAGGTAGAAGATCAGGTGATCTTCACAAGTTCAGGTTAAAGCATGGTCAAGGAGTCAAGTCAAATACAAGATATTGTGCTGAGCTTTAAAGAGGCCTCTGGGCACCATGGTCAGTGGTGGACATGTAAGCTAATTCACACTGATGTGTACTTGTGGATGCACACATGTACTGATTCACAAGCTGCACTATGTACACGTGCAGATCTTCAGGCACTGTCAAGCCCTCAATCTTCCTGACAGAAGTGTAATAATATATTTTAAAAATCAGAGTTTTATTTTATAATACAGAGCTGTATAAATTACTAAACACAACCGAGGATCATTTTACCTACTTTTGAATGGAAGTGCAGCTACTTTGAAATGTGATACATAACCCCTTCTACTATGTGTTTTATGTGTGTGCGCCCAAGCTTTCCACATTATGTTGACTGTCAAAAGAGCAAAACAATAAAGTGTTGTTTTGTATCATGGGAGTCCTGCTTTGTTTTTGTTTTTTTATTCAGACCTACTTGGCTACAACTAGAAGAAAAGGTTTGTGTAGAATTGTGAAACCACTAAAATCCTTGATACCCAAAATTGTGAATAGGTGACACAATAAAAACCTGTACAGTATATAATTTGAAGTTCAATTAAAGGTTTATGCACAGAGATAGCTAGAATACTGGAAAGCATGTTATATTTAAAGTCCTGCTACTGTTTGTACTGATTTTCACCCCTAACAGCAGTATAAAACCTTTAGACCTAGGCAGCCTGCAGAGAGGACTTCCGGTATCTGAGTGTGAGCATTGATCCTTGAATCATAGAGCCAAAAAAGCAATGAGGTTGGGCTTTGCTGATTGCACAGTTCTTTAACAATATAGGTAATCAGCCGAATGATTAAGCAGGGAGTAACTGTGAGTAGTAGGTTACTGAAAAGGTGCAAAGTTGGAAGAAATAATGCTAAATGCATTCTAAAATGGCAAAGAACATGCATACGCTGCAGAATAATACAAAACAGATTATGCACAAACATGGACTTTGCACAGAATTGTCTCTGTGGTTCAATTAGTGTAGCATGTGGTTGTATAGTCTTCATAACACTCTATAACAACAGAGAGTCTGAAAATCACTACTTCAGCAAAGTAGTTCAGAACGCAAACAGCTACTTGCATTTATCCTCATAAACAGCATCCCTCTCAGTGAAGTGCAGGGTAGCTCTGGTAACATAGCCTAATAGCTGGAGGGATCCAAAGATGCCGCCCTAAAATTGAAGTACTCTGGTAAAAACTGAAGAAGTGCACCCCACAGTTGCTTTTTGGAGAAGATGAATGCTTCTGTGCCTGCATGCCAGTTCTAATAGTAGAGGTCCACGCACCTAGCTGCGCAACACTTGCGCACATGCCTCTGTTTCACCGAGTGTGGTCTCTTAGTTTCTGAAGGGCGTAAACAGAGGAACTTGTGCTCCGGAGGTGTGTCCACAATCCCTGGAGGTTGTGGAAAGGGGCCTGCATCTGAGCATGGCGAGTACATGGGTACTCCACTAGAACTCTAGCAGTGACTCAGCATTGCAATCAGAATTGCACTGTAGAGATTCTAGGCTCACAGAGGAGTTTGGACTAAGAGGGGCCAACCCTTTGGTTTGTGAATGGAATTGTGTTGCTTTACAGCTACCCAATTAAGCATTGCTTATCAGAGTAAAGTAAGAAGATTAACAAGCTCACCATCCCCTGAGTGATGAATTGTTGGTTTTCCTATTATAGTTACATTATCAGTTCCAGTGCTGTTATAAAAGTACAGCTGAGAACTATAATAAGCCAATTACTTTTTTTGGGGTGTCATGTTTACAAGTAGTGTATAGAATTCTTGCCATACAAGGAAACAATGCTCAGATTTCTTGTTTTAACAAAGTTAAATTTGTTTTAACAAAAGTGATAACCCTTTAAGAGGTTAACACATATGTTGCAGCCATCAATGCCTTAGTCAACTCTGGGCCTGTGTAAAACACTGTTATATGATTGTACAGCTCTGTTGCTGTTGAGCATAGCCAAGGAATTACAGACTCTTCGAGAAGTCAGTAGCTGCCCAAATATAGTATTGTTGGCCAGACTGCTGTCACTTTTAAATATTCTTTGTAATAAACAATACAGACTTTGCTGTTTTAACACACAATCAGCATTGTGCAGTGTCATTCATTTTTCCATCCCCGTACATTTTTTTTTTTTTTTGACAGAAACTTCCTCCTGATTCAAGTGCACTGTAATAACTTTGGCTACTAATTATTTTTTTTTTATAATTGCTTTGCTGCCACAGTCATACATTTTTACTATTGCATTACCTGGGAAGTATAATTGAGGAGACACGCTAGTGATTGGGGTGAAATTCTCAAGCTATGGCAATGTTAGATTTCTGTAAGCTGTTTTACTAGACTTTGAGTAATAATTCTTCAGAGGAATAAAAAACATGAATACATCAGAGTTTTCAGTATTTTGTAATGCATTGGTTGATTTCTGGAGAATCTAGTACATTGTAGTAGTGAAATCCAGAATTTGTGTATTACAGTTCTTTCACAGTGAGAAATATAAAATGTAAGCTCCATGAGCAAGTCGACTCCAACTCATTATGTATTGAACTGTATTGTAATTGTACTGTCCCCTTATATATTGTAAAGTGTTGCATAAACTGCTGGCCACATATAAATCCTATATTATAATAATCAGAGCTGTTCATAAAACTAAAGTATTTTGTATGCTGCATTGCTAAGTAATGGGTCCACTACTCTTCTTTTTTTTTTTTTTTTTTCCCTGCTAGTGATATTCTGTGTATTGTGGTGAGGTGTTGTGTAGGAAACAGTTAACAGCAGGGCATTGCAAAAAGATGAGCTTACTTATTTACAATTCCTTGCTATTAACTGTTTGCCACACAAAGCCGCAGGTCTCAGGATTTAACTGGCTACAAATATATATATATACAATTGCAATACCTATTGACAATGTGCATGAATCAGTTATTTATCTCATGCTCTCCTTTCTGGAATAGCTTGTTAATGTTTTTGCCAACAGTTAACTATTTCTTTACTGTAGCCATTTGATACAGGCTAAACTATTATGGTATCGATATTCTCTGTTATATTTATGAAGTTTTGAACTGTTTTGTAGATTTCCACTAATATTTTCTAGAGCCCCATTAGATTTATTTTAGTATTTTGTTACTTGTTTATAATAGATTGTGAGTGATAAAATGCGATGTTTTGTATGTTTGCTGCTGTGCTATGAGATCTTTTTGATCTCATATTTATATACTGTGTGTGTGTGTATATATGTATATATATGTGTATATATATATATATATATATGTTTATATATATGCACACACAGAGTGATTTGACACCGTATGTACACCCCCCGGACAGTAGATCTTTTTTCTAATTAAATAAATGACACATACAATTGACAGTGTATATTTATTCTTATAATCCAAATTAATGAAAATTCAGATTTGTCTCGTAGGGAAAGTAATTTGAGCATCTGCATTTTCATGCATTTTTTTTGTACATTTATTATGTGTCTTTCCTGCACACTATTGAAGTCTATAGGGCCAATAACTCAGTACATTGCACCAAAGACGTGCCCACACCTTATTGCCTAGTACACATGATGAGAAAATCGGATGGAAAAAAAAAAAACCCGATTTTAGAGCAATTGTCTGATAATCTTTTCATTAGAACACAGCTTTGAGAGCCAATCATGACAGCTCATGCAAAAATATCCAAAGGGACAAGCGTTAAACTTTTTCTTGTAAGATGACAAAATGAACAATTTTTGTGTAATTGGTAAAGCATTCTATCAAGTGACCAAGAATGCGAATGCTTAGAAACGATAAGCTTACATTACATTACAATACAATACATTACATCACTTCCGAAGTTGTATTCTGTCTTACAGGAATTTTTGTAACATTAGTAACCTGTTCGTTTTGGTATGAGACTAGCATGCAATAAAAAAAAAAACAGATGATCATTTGTCTGGTATTCTTATTGTGTGTACTAGATATTAGACAAAAAGGGATTCCTCTTATGCTTACCGCCAGTTAAAATCCATAAAATTGGAATCAGGTGTTCCAGAATAGATGCCAATGAGTACAACCTCCTTTGGGAGCGGTCAGGTGGACCCTGTCTTATTTAAACTTTAGATTTCCAGGGTCCAGTGTTCTCTTTGCTATTGCTATATAAGTGTGTGGTGTCATCATATCAACATAGCTCTCTAAAGTCCTCAAGGTTTTGGATTTCCGGCACCCTGCAAGGTTTCTAAAGCTCTCTAAAGTCCTCAAGGTTTTGGATTACAAAGAGTCCGAGTAGGGTTTACACAGATAGCCAAGTTTTTTTTTCTTCCACTATATGTGGAATAGATTGGCATATATTCAGACAACGATTTACTTCTCCAAGACTGGCTGGCCAAGCAATTTCAGCCCAAGAGTTGTTTGTTTGGTGCTAAAAGTCTCCAAGATCCCTAAAATTTCTATGAGACTTTTGCTGGTAAATCTTGCAACAGTTGGTGTCAAAGTGCATGCATGTACAATTGTGTCAATTTAACCTGCTTGTGCTATGAAAAATGTTATTGTCCAAAAAGAATATTAGAGCAATACAGTTCATTATTGAATACACACTATAGACAAAGGCCTTCTGGAGCAATGTGCTCTGATGGTGGCATTTGTAGTGGGCAGTTTGTGCAGAGAAACACGAGCCTCTTGCAACTGAAAAATAATTTGCATGGAGAAGTGGAAAAAAATGTCACCGAGTGGATGTCATAGACTTGTGGGTTGGTATGCAAAACACCTACAAAAAGTAATTTCTGCCAAAGGGGGCAATACCAGCTTCTGAGGTCAAGGGTACACCTATGTTTTCCGTAATACACAATTACATCCATTGATAATTTGATTGCATTCATCTTTGAAAAAGCTGTATTTCCTTTTCTTTCTTTTTTTCCCAGTATAACATTTTTATCTGTAGGCAGTGTTTGAAGATGAAATGTTTGCCTGGTTGAATATTTTGAAAGAGAGACTATATACACAAATAAAAATAATTAGTTTAAAAACAAAAAAACAAATAGAATTCACCCTAACCACAAAAAGCAAAGCTCAGAATTATTGAAATACCTGTATGCTGCTATCATGGTTTGGAAATACATAAAAATGACAATGTCATGCTTTCTGGTGAATCTCCCAGCAGGGTATTGTAGTATACTGTAAGTTAAGTAAATAAAGGACAGGCATCACATTGCTCTCCTTCACATTTGTAATTCAGGAGAAGTACAGCTTACTAACAATCTAGCATCATGACTGACTACTATAAATAAATGTGACAATGTATAGTTCTGCATCTCCTCTAAACTTCCATCTACCTTTCAAGCGCTTAAACCATTTCTCAAGTCATTATTGTGTGTGTATATGTATTCTTTTTTTCTTTTTGTGTTGGACTTTGAGGTTTAAGCAATAATTGCACTAAAATAGACCTGCAGCCTGGATCACACTCTGTTTACTGCAGCTGTATTTGTTCAGAAAAAAATATCTTGACAGCTAAATTATTTGCTTGGTTGAACAGTTACAAATGGGCTAATTGTTACCTGTAATATGCAAATAATACAGATAATTTTAGTCTTTACACCTGTTATTCTCTTAATGGTTGCACAGACATACAAATGCAATATGATCATTTTGATGTGTCTTCTACTGTGAATGTGGTAGTTTTCTCCTATGAGACATCATTTGGAAGAGAAATTACAAAACTACACTACAGTACATTCTTTACATGTGCATACCACAATGGTCTGGAGTGATGTATTTACATATATATGATTCAGTGGACTCCAATATTTACATGTAATTTAAAAGCACTAGTAAATAATACATAACATAGTGAGCAGTGTAATTGTGTTGAGCAGATCAGTTTCTTGTCATTTAACCATTTTGCTGCCAGACCCTAAGCTCCACTTTTGACCTCAGGTGGTCAGACCATTTTTGCAATATTTTACTTTTTTATTTTTTATTTTCAGCTTTTAGAGCTTATGAAAGACCCCACAAACAATACATTTTCTGAGAGAATAAGTGTTCAGTTAATAATAACTATTTGTACATTTCAAAATGTGCCTTTTTGAGAAACTGTGACAATTGAACATACAAAAATTTTACAAATTAGCAACTAACACTTTAACTGTGCAGGTTGGCTTCACTCCTATGTCTTGTGGTAACGTTGACCTTCACTGCGGTGTGTGCTTATTGCCATGCAGCATGTTCCAACCTCAGTGCACCAACGCACAACATGTGCAGTAACACAAAGTGTGTATTGCATATATGAACATTATGTGTGTGTGTGTGGAGAGGTGTTTAACCATTTCACATCAGCTGTAGGCATATGTGGCAGCAGGGTGATTGGACCTTTACACGAGCCACCGCTCATATGCATCATAAGGAATTGCCCTTCTATACTAATAACATGCTCCCAGCACAGTGACCAAGCTGTCAAGGACACCTCATGGCCATCGTTTATGGTCAGGACCAGTCAATCATACTGGGCACATGATCAGTAAGCCTCCTTCACTTTCCAGCATATAGACCCCTTTAAAAGCTACTGGACGTCACTGGCAATGTTCAAATCTAAGCGCTGTGGCAATTCATGAGCATTGATGCGTTTTCCATGCATTAATGTGCATTTCATTGTGTTCCCAATGCACAGAAATTGCACCAAAAAGGTATTTTTTTTTTTACCATGCATCATGGTGCACTGCAAAGCATATGTGTTAGCAAAGCACTAAGAACAGCATGTTTTCATGTGCTGCAGCAACACGTCATGTTGCAGGTGTGTCCACATTGCACAAATGTGAGCATGGGATTTTTTTTTTTTCTTTCAACTTTTTTTGCATTGCTACTATGGGGGAGGGGACTTAAGTGAAATATCAGGTGTGTGTTCAGAAAAAGAGTTTAAAACAGAGGAAGAGATTGATAACAAACAGTCTTCAATCTCTTTCTCTATTACAGCTGGACCCACACACTGAACAGGAAGTGCTCTCTACAGAACACTTCCAGGTTATTCACAAACTCTGATCACTCTGGTGTTCAGTCAAGACAGGGAAAGGGGTGGTAAATATGACATTCATATTTACTGATTTTCCACTTGGCCATTCTGAAGGGCTGGGTCCTCTTTCTGGGTGTTGGCAGCCTTCTTCCCTGCATAGACCTCTTTTGTCACTTCTTCATGTAGGGAGAGAACAGCAGTAAAGTTTGGAGGGCAAAACCGAGACAGCCAGCTGTGCAGGAAATGCAGAATGGAGCTCCCAACTGGCTACCTGCTGCTTTTTCATAGTGTGAAAACCATATGAAATAATAGTTCATATAATAGATTGTATTCTGTTAAGTCACCCACTAGCTTTGATATCACTCTCCTTTATGGGTTTCACCTACTGTAGTTCCTGGCTTTACTTCTTGTTACTTTCATTGCAAGCCATCACTTCTCTTGCAATATAATCTTTAAGGTAAAATAATTAGGAATCTTACAGCAAGAATTACATGTTTATATAATGAGTAAAACAGATGGCCAAACCAGTTGAAAGAGATTGGCAAAAGGCTTATTGTTCGACACAAGGCTTCTAACAGTGCTTTTATTCACCCAAATCTGAAAAAAATAGGTTCTGAATTTAAGTCTTTAGCAGTAGGCCAGTCCTTTTCTATCATGTGACACACACAGGTGTTGACCACATCATCAGTCTTACTATTGTCTTAAGATGACTTACTAATCCATCAATAAATATGAATAATTATGAAACATGAGGTCTTTTGTTTGGATATGTGGAGGAACTTCTGCAAGCTACTTTTAAGGTCACCATATAGAAGATTAAATTGTTGAATTATTCAATTAGTTGTGTGCTACTTTTCTAGATGATTGTAGTGTAAAATAACTGTAGAGTCCCCCATTGTCCTCGATATTGCAGAGATAAAGCAACACCATGGCTTATACCCTAAAGAGAGTTCATCTATCATGAACTGAATTAGACACATGGGAGTGTTGTGTGAGGAAGGAGCTAGGTTTTTAAAATATTATTGTAGCATTCAACCCCTGAAGGAGGTACTGTAATGTTATGGGCTCTTTTACCTTTCCTAATAGTGACCCACTCTGTAGCTGCACTTGGCAACCCTTCAGTGGCAACAATTAGACTTCAGTCATGTTAGTCTTTTTGTATGTTATTTGTTCATTCACTCTTGGAGAGAGTGTTGGGGTACAGGATGCCCAAAACCGCAGAATATGCCAGGCCTTCTTAAATTGTCAACAAAAGTGGATGGGGCCCTAGTCTCTTAGGTAGCATCCTTCTACAAATATCTAAGTTAATGGTGGCCCTAAATTTGACAGTAGCAACCTCCCATTTATAAATAGTTCCATTAAGAGCCACTAATTGGTGGCTGCAAATCCTTCAGTAGCAGTCTCCCTAATGAAAATATTTCCTTTGGGTACCTATTATTGGTTCTAGATTTTGCAATAACAATCTCCCAATAGAAACCTCTGCCCTGACACTAGGAATGTAGTCTCGGATACTAAAATGCTGAGTGATGAGGTCTCCATGCAATGTCCACCCAGGCAATATAAGATATTCTTTTGCATGGCAGGCTCATCTAAAGGTGCTCCAGCTTCCAGATTCTCTAAACCCTACTACAGGCCAGCGTAGATTTCTTGGATCTTGGGTCAGGCCCAGAGCAAAGGCTGGCAGGGAAGACAGACTCTAAAGTTAGCTAGGGATACTCCAGCTCAAGGCAGAGTCCCTACTATGTGTTATCTTTGGTAACTGTCAGTAATACCGACTGGCTAAGATGTCAGATGCAGTAGCCAATAATAACCTTGGAGGTGAAACCCATTTAGAATTTTGTAGTGTGTACAGTTGTACATTCATTGGCTTTAGGGCTAGTTGACATTGAAATGCATGCATTCCTGTGTGGTGCGGTTTTCTTTACAAACTGCTTATTGAGAGGTACACATGAGCATGTAAAAGCATTGAAAAAATTGTAAAACATGGCCTCCAAGTATATTTAAGTTCAGAAAATAAAACAGAATACAAAAAAAAAAAAAACTAAAGCCATACATTGAAATGGCTGCTTAACACAAATAGCGTAATATAGAACTACAGATCAGCAAGACCGACCACATTCACGTTGTATGTTATACAATCCTCAAAATAAGGAAATCTGCAGTATAATTAAAACAATTGGTCAAGCATAGTAGTCCAGGGGGTCCCATTGTGTATCAAATTGTTGCATTGTATCATATCGGGTGTGGAAGATATGCTCCATCATTATGATAGGATCAGTTTTAGACAGAATTTGTGAAAATGGGACACCGGAAGCTTTCCAGTTGATAGCAATTGCCCATAAACAGGCAACACAAAAGGTATGGATAAGCCTTTGCATATAAGGATAATGCTATGATAGGAGTAAACAATAAACAATTAGAATTCATATGTACAGGCTGACCTGCGACTTTGGAGGACATTTCACTAATCTTCTGCCACATTGGAGTGATCTTGTTACAATCCCAAAAGATGGGAATAAACAATCCATGTGCAGGACAACCCCTAGAGCAAGTGTATTGTTGGAACATAAATTGGAGGTGGAGGGAAGTATAATACCAGCGGGTGATGGGTTTGAGGGCTGTTTCTCTGATAGGGATAGATCTAGTGGATTTGCATAGTTTTTCTAAACTAATATTCCAATCCTGCTCCAAAAACTGGTGGCCAAACTCCTCTTCCCATTTTAGAAATCGGGGGAGTTTGCTGTAAGTGTAGGAAGCTAGGAGATGTTTGTAAAGCTGAGAGATTATTCCTTTACCTCTTGGGGTCTTGTTACACATATTCAGTGGGGTAGAGGGCAGAGGAACGGGAAGCAGGGAAGGTAGAAGCAAAAAAAGTGTGTAATATGTAGGTAATGGAATTATTCCTGCCTGGGAGCCTGATATTGTAATTGTAAAAAGGGGATACAATTACAATCTGCATGGAGAGCCATGAGTGTTGTCAACAAGTTAGAAATCTACCACTGAAACGCATCAGGGTTATTATTATTATTATACAGGATTTATATAGCGCCAACAGTTTGCTCAGTGATTTACAATATAAAGAGAGACAATACAGCAACAATACAGTTCAATATAAGAGGGATAGGAGGGCCTGATCCTTGGAGCTTACAATCTAAGAGGGTTAGGAAAAACAGCTATAAAAGTGGGTTCACCCAGATATGATGCGGCTGGTTGGGGATTGAGAGATTACATCATTTTTACTTTTTACGCAGAGACCACAATTGGAGGGACTGTGCTACAATGCAATTCAGTTGTATTAGGTCCTTATGAGAAGTCTATTTAGATCTGTGTGGTGTGGTTTTGACAGCCCTTGAGTGAATCTCTTCATTGCACATGTGTATTTCAAATTCAGGATTGTCAAATGCAAAATCATATGCCATTGTTTTGTAATAAACAAAAAGGTTGGTTTACCTTTTTTCACATTTTCATGTTTGTTTTTAAATTAAATCGGTATTTAACCCAGAACCAAAAATATGATAGTGCAGCTTACAATCACCAATCCCTCTGTTTTCACCTAGTGATCTGGCCAATAACACACCTCCTGTATTAGAGTGCCTCCCACTCTGGATGAATGAGCACCTTGAGCAGCAGCATTTTCAGTCTGGGGGGAGGGTAGCATTAAATGTAGTAGCTGATTTAAGTACATGAACAAATTGAAGCTGAACTCCAGAATACATTATAAGCAGTTACAGCAAACCGTTTTGTTCCTTTTGGGATAAAGGTTTTACATAGAGGATAAAAAACTTCTCATTGTAAGCAACAGATTTTTATTGGCCTGATCACCAGGTGAAAATGAAAGAGCCTAAAAAAGAAAACAAATGCACCCATCACATCTAAAAATTGGTAAGCTGCAATATAATGTTTGCTTTTTGAGTATAATACCACTTTAAGAACAGTGAAGCCACTGCTCCTTTCTCAGAATGTGAATTAAAGGCAGTGTTGGTGCAGCATATGCATATTTATATTATAAGCATGTATCTTCACTGGATAATGAAACACTTGAAAAGCAAAGACATCATCAATGTATGCATGCATGTGTTTAAATTTTACCTATAAAGTTTCATTATAGTGGAATAGAAAACTGTGCATAATAAATATATTAGGCACATTTGCTTTGCAGACACTAACAACATCAAATGAACACACTTGGCTTCCTAGATTTCACATCTGACCCACAGATGGAGAGAAACATCAACTTTTCTAACATTCACATTCTGTATTTAAAAAAAAAAAGAAAATAAAAGCTTCACAACAGATACTGTTTTTCTGTTTCAAGTAAATAAAGGCAGTTCATACAGCGCATCAATTTTCACAGTCGTTTAATAGATTAGAAAGTAGTTGTAAACAGCGAAACCCCCATTATCAGCTCCTTCAAACAGATTTTCTTTTCTAGCATTTTACTTTAGAATTTGCTCTCTATTATTGTATATATTTATGTTGTTGCTGCTGTCTGTATGAAAAGGCAGACCAGAAATGATTACACTAGACATTGTAGGGTATTTTCATGTACTCTGTGTGCTAGGTGTCCTATTTATGAAAACACGCATGTAAATATGTTATTTAAAACAACAACAAAAAAGCATTGGACATACACTATATTGACAAAAGTATTGGGACACCCCTCAAAATCATTGGATTCTGGTGTTCCAATCACCTCCATGGCCACAAGTGTATTAAATCAAGCACCTAGGCATGCAGACTGTTTCTCCAAATATTTGTGAAAAAATGGGTCGATCTCAGGAGCTCAGTGAATTCAAGCGTGGTACCATGATAGGTACCTATTAGTGGTATTATAACAAAGTGGAAGCAACTGGGAATAACAGCAACTCAGCCTTAAAGTGGTAGGCCACGTAAAAAGACAGAGCGGGATCAGCGCATGCTGAAGAGCACAGTGCGCAGAAGTTGCCAGCTATCTGCAGAGTCAATAGCTAAAGACCTCCAAACTTCGTGTGGCCTTCAGATTAGCACAACAACAGTGCATAGAGAGCTTCATGGAATGGGTTTCCATGGCTGACCAGCTGCATCCAAGCCTTACATCATCAAGTACAATGCAAAGTGTCAGATGCAGTGGTGTAAAGCACGCCTCCACTGGACTCTAGAGCAGTGGAGATGTGTTCTCTGGAGTGACGAGTCACGCTTCTCTGTCTGGCAATCCGATGGACGTGTCTGGGTTTGGCAGTTGCTAGGAGAATGGTACTTGTCTGACTGCATTGTGCCAAGTGTAAGGTTTGTAGAGGGGGGATTATGGCATGGGATTGCTTTTCAGGAGTTGGGCTTGGCCCATTAGTTCCAGTGAAGGGAACTCTTAAGGCGTCAGCATACCAAGACATCTTGGACAATTTCATGCTCCCAACTTTGTGGTGGAAACAGTTTGGGGATGGCCCTTTCCTGTTCCAACATGACTGTGCATCAGTGCACAAAGCAAGGTCTATAAAGACATGGATGAGCAAGTTTGAGGTGGAGGAACTTGACTGGCCTGCACAGAGTCCTGGCCTCAACCCGAAAGAACACCTTTGGGATGAAAAATAGCAGAGACTACGAGCCAGGCCTTCTCATCCAACATCAGTGCCTGACCTTACAAATGCATTTATGGAAGAATGGTCAAACATTCCCATAGATTCCCTCCTAAACCTTGTGGACAGCCTTTCCAGAGGAGTTGAAGCTGTTATAGCTGCAAAGGATGGGCATCTCAGTATTGAACCCTATGAACTAAGACTGGGATGCTATTTAAGTTCCCAATACTTTTGGCAATATAGTATATTTCTTTATCTTGGGTGTACAATCTGGAGCCCTCATCTGGCTCTCCAGCAGACAAATGGAAGTTTTGTTTAGCAGGCAATACAAATATTGTCTGAAATTTTTCTTTTTAAGAACATTTGTTCATTTTTTTTATTTAGCAAGGTCAAATCAACATTTTGTTGTTTTTTTTTTTTAAACACTGTGATGGGAAAATTTGAAGGATCAGAGTGAAATTTTTTTCTCATATTTCTAACCGTGTATGTGGTTTTCTTTGGGAAAGTCCATTCATTCCAAAATAAAATTTAAAAGCATACAAAAGTTTGTACTTTTGAATGACATTTGTCAAGTCATTGAAGGTGCAACATGTTTGCTTGAATATCTACTAGTGTTGTGGCCAGCTTTAGCAGAAATTATCACTGCTTTCAGTCTCTTTGTGTAGTGTTTTACATAATTTGGTCTCTCTTTACATCATAGTGAAGCAGTGAAGATGATTTATTGTTATAATTTGGTTTATAATTCGTATCATCCAATAACATTTTCACATTATTTTCTTTTGCATTATCCTGATAAATAGGTTTGTAACTCACAGTAATACTGTGGTATTGCACATATAAACTGCAATCCACTGTGACTTAGGAAAAACTGCTATGCTTTGTACCCAACAAATGTTTGGGTAAAAATTGGGCATTCATTAAATCTACAGTATACATTTCAACTGAGAGTGAAAAATATTAAATGCCTAGGAGCATGTTTTGGTGCTTAACCATGATTTGGAGGGCAGCAATCATTTGTTCCCTTGGCATACTGTGTAAAAAGTTACTGTATGCTTGGTTTAAAGACTAAGTTCACCTTTATAAAAAATAAATAAATACTGTAATAATAAATGCACATATATTTACAGGGGAATAAAATGTGCAATTTTTCACAGGAGCCTGAAAAGCATTGCATTTGCGATCAGTGGATTGTGGATGCAATGTCAGGCTTCTGCATACTTTTCCTCCAGATCCCTACACTTCTCTCTGCACTGGCTTTCAGTTGGAACTAGAGGAAGTGTCAATGGACTACAAGTGTGCTGAATACAGTACTTGTATTTCATTACTACAGTGTGTGTAATCATTGATGTTGTGTGTACATATAAGAAAAAAATAACTGAGTATCATAAAAAAATAACCTTATTATATACCATTAAAAATCTAATATATCCACAAAAAGTCCATGACTACACACTCTGTTTATAGTAATCTATGGCTTATAAGGACATGGACATATAGCACACACAGGCTGGATTTTTCATTATTTGTGAAAAAAATTTCCTATTCCATTGAGCATTTAAGTTTTTTTAGTGAAAGACTAGTGGTTAATTCACAGATCCCTATGTAGGACTGATGCAGTTGTGCATGTGCCGCCCCACCCAGCCAAGCTAATATCAAATTTGCTTAATGCTGTCATCGAGGTGGAGCTGGAGGATTTCATAGAAACATGTTATTTATTAAACCCTAAATACACATGTAACCTGTTGCTAAAGGTGGAGTTAGGCTTTAACTCCTGCCTTGTGTTTAACCATTTGCCGCCCGCCCTATGGCCGAAAGGCGGGCGGCAAATGTCATCAGCGTTCCGGGTGGACGCCATATGGCGTCCTCCCGCACATGCACAGATCGACGCGATCTGTCCCCGGCCATGTACCTCGGACACGGCCGATGACAGATCTGAGTATCGGCCCCGTTGCCGGTACCATGTGACCTGCTGTGACCAATCATAGCAGGTCACATGACAGTTGTACACAATGGATGGCTTCATTCATGCCATCCATTGTATACTACTGCCTAGCTGTGAATGGTCACAGCTAATCACATGCACATGTCATGTGATTAGCTGTGGCCAATCACAGCTAAGCACAAAAAAAAAAAAAAAAAAACCCTGAATGAATCGATGTCATTCAGGTAAATGCTTGCTTATAGCAAAGTAATTCTTTGCTATAAGCAAATTGTGTAAAAAAAAAAAATACTGATCACTTCCCCAAAGTAGTACAATGTTACTATGGTAACATTATACTACTTTGGTCATAGTGAAATATGAAAAAAAATTTAAAAAAAAGAAAACAAATTTAATAAAAAATATATATAATTTTTTTTTTTTCATACTGTCACCAGTCAGTGTCCCTGATCACCGCCATGCCAGTTATATGATGACGCTGTACTGCACTGGTGACAGTATGTAAAAAAACAATAGTGAAACTAATTTTTTTAATTTTTTCATTTTCCGAAAAATTATGACAAAAAAAATACAACTGCTAAAAACTCGCCATGCCTCTTATGAAGTACATCGGACTGTCTACTTTGCAAAAAGGGGTCATTTGGGGGATATCTGTACTGTTCTGACATTCTTGGACCTCAAGAAATTAGATTGGCCGTCAGTACTTCAGGATTGATCAATATTCAGATCTATCCCATAGTTTGTGAACTCTATAACTTTCCTACAAACTAAAAAATATATCCTAATTTGGGTTATTTTCACCAAAGACATAGCAGAATACATCTTGGCCTAAATTTATGAAGAACAATTATTTATTTGCAAACTTTTATAACAGAAACAAAGAAAAACTTTTTTTTCAAAAAACTTTTTTTAGCAAAAAATTAAAATCCCAGTGGTGATTAAATACCACCAAAAGAAAGCTCTAGTTGTGTGAAGAAAATTATAAAATTTTAGTTTGGGTACAATGTTGTATGACTGTGCAATTGTCATTCAAAGTGTGAGAGCGCTGAAAACTGGCCTGGGCAGGAAGGTGTAAAATTGCCCGGTATTGAATTGGTTAATACCCAACTACCACCATTTTTTTTTTTTGCATAGATCATAGAAGAGTTAAAACCTCTGAGAGACTGCTTTCTGGATGCCTTTGCTACTGTCACCAGAACTGTAAATGTGAGGAACAGTTATGAAGCAAACCTTTGATTTGTCAAAGGAGTGACTGCTCAGGTATGTTTCATAACCAGGAAGAGAAAGAAACAAGGACACAAATGGCTAACACAAATTGACTGGACTTTGATTCCTATACCCTGCTTTTAATATAGAAAAAAAAGAAACTAAAAAAATAGAAGTGTTGATTTGTTGCTATACTGTCTGTATTGAGTTCTTTGTATTATTCTGAGTTTTTAAAAGAAATTATAGGAGTTCGAGAGCTGCCATGTGTGACTTGAAGGTGCAAACTTGAGGAATGTAATTCACTCTTGATTGAGTCTTATTATTGTCAGAATTTCTGACTTCGTTGACTTAATTTAGTGAGTGTAGAGTCTCACTAAGTAGAGGATGCAAGGATGAGTTTGATTGCCCCAAACTTTTCCTTTCCAATAAAAAAGAAAAAAAAAATCTGCAGTGGCAGCTTACAGGTTTTTCTACCCAATTAGGAACAGCCACAAAGTATGGTAAAGTGCTTTATAACAGCAATTCAGCAGATAACCTTTGATGGGAATTAAAGTGTATGTAAATCCAAAATATGTTTTTAATTATATTTGACATCTTGCCCCACTGTATATAGTTTTCCTAAGCAAACCTTTTTGGGACTCTGTTGCACAGTTTCCTACCTACAGATGCTTCCAGTTGAAAGCTGCCAATGCTAAGCCACAGCATTGTAACTAGCAATTTAGCATTGTTGTGCCTTGCAAGCTTCTTCAGCTGGCAGTTGGGCTGCTTGCATTCAAAGACTCAATAGGAAGGTCAGTGATCAACTGATAAAAGCATACATAGCAGACTTAAAATGCTGCCAATTGTGGGCCAGTGGCCTAGCAATGTCAGCCTGCAACAGGAAGAATTGTTACTGGCAGGATCCCAAGGTAAAATGCTTTGCAACAGACTCACAAACAAAAAGTGATTTTTTTTTTTTTTAAGAAAATTGGATGCAGTGAGGCATGATGCCAAACATAGGTTTTGGGTTTCCACCTTAACACAGTAAACTGGTACGTATTTACTAAAGTTTGCCTACTTTACCACCCTCTGCAAGTGTTTAAGTATTTAGTCCATGTAATTGCCAGGGACATTTCTGATACATCAGTAAAATATTTGCATGTTAAAAGTAAAATCAAACTAGCATTTTACTTCTTGCCATAAGCATAATCTACCCAAGGCTGAATTGTTTTAAAATCATATTAAGTATATTTAATTTAACTTTGCAGTTTTTCTGTTTTGTTTTAAGATGTGTTAAACAGTAAATTAGTTTGACAAAAATGAAATTGTACTTTATCCCCACAGGACATACCGGTACCTGTATACTGTTTTTTCATACTGAATTAATTTATATTACCAGTGTTTATGATTAAATAAATTAACATGAATGTGAAATGCTTCAGGTTTATCTGCAGCCAGTGAAAAGGGAACTTGCCTGTACGTTCCAGCATTGTCTTTTGTAGAATAGGAACCTCCTGGTTGATTTAAAGATATTTTGACATTTATAATTCTTTTTTAGATGTCTCCAAACTGTAATTTTTGTTTCTGAACTCAAATATATTCAGCAGTGTTTGTGTAGCATCCAAAAATTAAATCCCATATAAATGAGGAGCATGAGCCAATTTAGTTCAATACACCTTTGATCATTTGCAGAATGGGCCTGAAGTGGCAGTGTCTGGAATGAGGCATTTTAGGTTAAGAGTATTTGAAAGAAAGTCAGGGATCTTTTTTTTCCCATGCTTACATGTAATAACATAGGAATTCATTCCAAATTTACCTGCTGTTAAAATCATCAATTTCAGTACTGCCATACATAGTGAGCTTTTTCTGAGAACTATTGTATTTAAAAAATCAGCTATTGTAGTACAGCCATAATAATAAGCTTTTTCTGAGGACTATTGCGTTTCTTTTTTTTAATTTAAATATTTTATTATTCATTTTTAAATTCTCATCACTTACATATAAACACCCACAAACCAAACAGAATAAAATAAAGCTCAAATTTGCCTGACATTGTATCAAAATATTAACATCCATCATTGGTATCCTTATCTCCCTCCCTTACCCCACCTCTCAGCAAACTCCCCCCCCCCCCCCCCCCCATCACCTAGACGACCTAGACCCTGCAATTTTTCAACTCACTCTAGAGATCCTGATCCAGGAATATTCCTGATTTAATATTAATACTACCTTTATCTCCTGTGGCTTCTCATCTCTCTTACCTATATTCTAGATATAGTTTATTATTTTTAAATTCCTCCCATTTTTCCCACCTTATACAGAAAACCTCCATCTTATCCTCATCCATATGATAAAGTTCCTCCATTCCATATACCTGCTCCACCTTATCTACCCAATCCTTTATTTTTGCCGCTTCTTGTTCCCTCCAAAACTTGGGTATCAAACCCTTCGCAGCATTCAGATAATACATTAAACCAGATTTTTTTTACCCTTCGATAGCTCAGCTGGTAGAGCGGAGGACTGCAGAGACTATTGTATTTCAGTGTTTGGACAGAAGTAATGTGAATTAATTTACTGATGCCATGGCTATATAATGTATTGATGCCGAAGTTGCTTGTAAAAAAAAAAAAATTACACAAAAGAAAAGCATCGTATTTTCCCCATAAAAACAGTAAATATTTTCCTTTTAAGTTTTAACCTGCACCAGCAGAATAATGTCTGATTGGTTGCTTTGGGCAACAATTTTTTATGCTAATAATGGCCATTCTTTGGACAAACTTAGACAAACAAAGCAGATTAGTGCATATTTCCATAATTCTGATGCCCCCAGAATCTGTTGTAACAGGCAAAACAGTAAGGAGGCACACAGGCCCAAAAAAAAACACCAAAGCAACTCTCTCAAGGCAATTTAAAAAATGCCGAAAGCACTACCCTGTAAAGAAATGGCTTCTCACGTACCTGTTTGTCAGCCAGTTTGCTGAAATTCTACATTGTAACTAACCTCCCAGTGCAAATAATATTAATCGACTCAGGCTGGCTGAATAACGTGTTTCCTCACTGGTGGCTGTGGTTCTCCCTGCTGACCCCTAGTCACTACAAGACACAATAGTGATGTAGGGGTTGTTGGGAGGAACCACAGAAGCCAGCAGGGCCACATGTCCGAATGAGTGGAATAGGATCAGTAACAAGAGCTCTGCTGCAGAGGGAAATTAATGAAAAATGCAAGCAGATAATGGAGCTTCATAATGGTGCAGTAGATACTGCTTGTAGGTCATGCACAGATAACGAGGAGGAGGTAAAGGTACTGTACAGGTCACATACAGTGAGAGTATAAAGATAGAGGGGTTAATTTTCATATGTACAGGATAATGGAGGAGAAGGCTTAATATACAGGCCACATAGAGAGAGGATGGAGATCAAATGTACAGGAGAGTAGGAGGTGGACGAATCTGCTGCATGTGATCCAAAACTAATGAATGATTCTGCTTTCCTGTGAGAGGAAAGGGCAAGCTCTCACATTTAAACAAAAGTATTGTTCACATTGATTGCTGTGATTGGTTATCTCAACTATTACAAGGTACAGAGCCACTCATATTGACTCTGTGTACTGTGTCTATAATTACAGCAATTAATGAGCACATCTGAGGGTTTTTTCTGCAGTGCTGTTTATAAATGTCCACCTCTTCACCGTTCATAAACGTATGGTGGTAGACAAGTGATTAAAATGCTTCTCATTTTCTCACTTTCATTGTGTTGCAGCTTCCTTTCTACCATTAGTCTCATGTCCCACTTGCATTCCTTTCCCTGAGACAACTCACCAGGGAAATTTTTGCTTTAAAAGGTAGAGAAATACTTGCTTTTATGACACTCTACCTCATTGAACAAATGAATAAGGTATCACTTCTGTGTTAAAAGCAGATGAGTATTTTCCCTGCACTTTTACTATACAGTGAGTTGTCTCCAGCAAAAGGATTGCTAGCTCAGCTTGGATCTTCAAGTAACATGATAACTGACAATGTTTGTCTATTGAAATTAGTGCTAGCATTAAATTAGCTTCTCTTTTTCCTTTTTTTTTTTAACTCATTTTTGTTCAGCTAGTTTATCTCTTTACATTTCAGTTAATTTAAATGAAAAAAATTTCTTTTTCTATTCTGATATTCATTCCATTTCAGCAAGTTGTGATCTTGTTTTGTAGTATGACAGATGAAAAAGCAACTCAGAAAGAACCAAAGAGGGAAAGGAAACTGAGTTTTGTTTCGAACACAAATCAGTATAAATTTACCTTTGACGCCGACCGTACATAAATTAACGACCCCACTGGACTGGGCTCTTTCCTGTGGGGCCGCATATTTGCGTATATGTCTTTGTGGTGGGAGCACACTGCACTCCCAGCAAAAAGACTGGGGTGTCACTGAGAGCCCAGGGCCCCGTTCTAATGATCGGCACCCTTAAATCCTGATTCTGGGTCACCAGGTTGCTGTGATTGGCTTTCACAGTGATCAGTTACTGTGAAGCCCCACCCCCCTTTCCTCGTTCTCTCTCGCTCTCTGAATGGAGATGCATTGTATCTCTCTCTGTCCTTTCAGAGGGGAAAAAAGTGTGTTATAACTAGAGATGAGCGAATCGAAGTATCCGAAGTGGAATTCGAGTCGAATATCGGAAAAATTTCGATTCGTGCCGAATCCGAAAAACAGCCTAATTCGGACGCGCGAATCGAAATTTTTCCGAAAATGGCGGCTGACATGTGCGGCGACGGAGCGGGGATGTCGGGGAAGGCGCGCAGACAAGGCGCGCTGCCCCATAATGCATTCCTCAACGACATGTGATCGCATCAGCCAATCAGCAGCCAGCCAGCCAGCACTGTGTAATGGTCGAGGTATATATAGCGGCCATTTTGGAAATCTTCATTTGCCTGCAGTCATTGAACAGAGGCAGACCGCTCTGTACTAGGGACAGGGACAGAGTTAGGGCCACAGAAACGAGAATTGGGGACAGAGAGAAGTTACTTAGGGACAGAGAACCATTACTCAGGGACACAGACTTGTTAATGAGGGCCACAGAATCGTTATTTAGGGACAAAGAAACGCTAGTTAGGGCCACAGAATTCATACTCAGGGACAGACAGAATTGTTACTCAGTGCCAGAGAATTGTTACTTAGGGCCACAGAAACGTTATTAGGGCCACAGAATTTTTACTCAGGGACAGACAGAATTGTTACTGAGTGCCAGAGAATTGTTACTCAGGGACAGACAGAATTGTTACTGAGTGCCAGAGAATTCTTACTCAGGGCCACAGAATTCATTCTCAGGGACAGACAGAATTGTTACTCAGGGACAGACAGAATTGTTACTGAGTGCCAGAGAATTGTTACTCAGGGACAGACAGAATTGTTACTGAGTGCCAGAGAATTGTTACTCAGGGACAGACAGAATTGTTACTGAGTGCCAGAGAATTGTTACTCAGGGACAGACAGAATTGTTACTGAGTGCCAGAGAATTGTTACTCAGGGACAGACAGAATTGTTACTGAGTGCCAGAGAATTGTTACTCAGGGACAGACAGAATTGTTACTGAGTGCCAGAGAATTGTTACTCAGGGACAGACAGAATTGTTACTGAGTGCCAGAGAATTGTTACTCAGGGACAGACAGAATTGTTACTGAGTGCCAGAGAATTGTTACTCGCACAGACACAAAATTGTTACTTGCACAGACACAGAATTGTTACTCGCACAGACACAGAATTGTTACTCAGGGCCACAGAATTCATACTCAGGGACAGACAGAATTGTTACTGAGCGCCAGAGAATTGTTACTCAGGGACAGACAGAATTGTTACTGAGTGCCAGAGAATTGTTACTCAGGGACAGACAGAATTGTTACTGAGTGCCAGAGAATTGTTACTCAGGGACAGACAGAATTGTTACTGAGTGCCAGAGAATTGTTACTCAGGGACAGACAGAATTGTTACTGAGTGCCAGAGAATTGTTACTCGCACAGACACAAAATTGTTACTTGCACAGACACAGAATTGTTACTCGCACAGACACAGAATTGTTACTCAGGGCCACAGAATTCATACTCAGGGACAGACAGAATTGTTACTGAGTGCCAGAGAATTGTTACTCAGGGACAGACAGAATTGTTACTGAGTGCCAGAGAATTGTTACTCAGGGACAGACAGAATTGTTACTGAGTGCCAGAGAATTGTTACTCGCACAGACACAAAATTGTTACTTGCACAGACACAGAATTGTTACTCGCACAGACACAGAATTGTTACTCAGGGCCACAGAATTCATACTCAGGGACAGACAGAATTGTTACTGAGTGCCAGAGAATTGTTACTCAGGGACAGACAGAATTGTTACTGAGTGCCAGAGAATTGTTACTCAGGGACAGACAGAATTGTTACTGAGTGCCAGAGAATTGTTACTCAGGGACAGACAGAATTGTTACTGAGTGCCAGAGAATTGTTACTCGCACAGACACAAAATTGTTACTTGCACAGACACAGAATTGTTACTCGCACAGACACAGAATTGTTACTCAGGGCCACAGAATTCATACTCAGGGACAGACAGAATTGTTACTGAGTGCCAGAGAATTGTTACTCAGGGACAGACAGAATTGTTACTGAGTGCCAGAGAATTGTTACTCAGGGACAGACAGAATTGTTACTGAGTGCCAGAGAATTGTTACTCGCACAGACACAAAATTGTTACTTGCACAGACACAGAATTGTTACTCGCACAGACACAGAATTGTTACTCAGGGCCACAGAATTCATACTCAGGGATAGACAGAATTGTTACTGAGTGCCAGAGAATTGTTACTCAGGGACAGACAGAATTGTTACTGAGTGCCAGAGAATTGTTACTCAGGGACAGACAGAATTGTTACTGAGTGCCAGAGAATTGTTACTCAGGGACAGACAGAATTGTTACTGAGTGCCAGAGAATTGTTACTCAGGGACAGACAGAATTGTTACTGAGTGCCAGAGAATTGTTACTCAGGGACAGACAGAATTGTTACTGAGTGCCAGAGAATTGTTACTCAGGGACAGACAGAATTGTTACTGAGTGCCAGAGAATTGTTACTCGCACAGACACAAAATTGTTACTTGCACAGACACAGAATTGTTACTCGCGCAGACACAGAATTGTTACTCAGGGCCACAGAATTCATACTCAGGGACAGACAGAATTGTTACTGAGTGCCAGAGAATTGTTACTCAGGGACAGACAGAATTGTTACTGAGTGCCAGAGAATTGTTACTCAGGGACAGACAGAATTGTTACTGAGTGCCAGAGAATTGTTACTCGCACAGACACAAAATTGTTACTTGCACAGACACAGAATTGTTACTCGCGCAGACACAGAATTGTTACTCAGGGCCACAGAATTCATACTCAGGGACAGACAGAATTGTTACTGAGTGCCAGAGAATTGTTACTCAGGGACAGACAGAATTGTTACTGAGTGCCAGAGAATTGTTACTCAGGGACAGACAGAATTGTTACTGAGTGCCAGAGAATTGTTACTCAGGGACAGACAGAATTGTTACTGAGTGCCAGAGAATTGTTACTCGCACAGACACAAAATTGTTACTTGCACAGACACAGAATTGTTACTCGCACAGACACAGAATTGTTACTCAGGGCCACAGAATTCATACTCAGGGACAGACAGAATTGTTACTGAGCGCCAGAGAATTGTTACTCAGGGACAGACAGAATTGTTACTGAGTGCCAGAGAATTGTTACTCAGGGACAGACAGAATTGTTACTGAGTGCCAGAGAATTGTTACTCAGGGACAGACAGAATTGTTACTGAGTGCCAGAGAATTGTTACTCAGGGACAGACAGAATTGTTACTGAGTGCCAGAGAATTGTTACTCGCACAGACACAAAATTGTTACTTGCACAGACACAGAATTGTTACTCGCGCAGACACAGAATTGTTACTCAGGGCCACAGAATTCATACTCAGGGACAGACAGAATTGTTACTGAGTGCCAGAGAATTGTTACTCAGGGACAGACAGAATTGTTACTGAGTGCCAGAGAATTGTTACTCAGGGACAGACAGAATTGTTACTGAGTGCCAGAGAATTGTTACTCAGGGACAGACAGAATTGTTACTGAGTGCCAGAGAATTGTTACTCGCACAGACACAAAATTGTTACTTGCACAGACACAGAATTGTTACTCGCACAGACACAGAATTGTTACTCAGGGCCACAGAATTCATACTCAGGGACAGACAGAATTGTTACTGAGCGCCAGAGAATTGTTACTCAGGGACAGACAGAATTGTTACTGAGTGCCAGAGAATTGTTACTCAGGGACAGACAGAATTGTTACTGAGTGCCAGAGAATTGTTACTCAGGGACAGACAGAATTGTTACTGAGTGCCAGAGAATTGTTACTCAGGGACAGACAGAATTGTTACTGAGTGCCAGAGAATTGTTACTCGCACAGACACAAAATTGTTACTTGCACAGACACAGAATTGTTACTCGCGCAGACACAGAATTGTTACTCAGGGCCACAGAATTCATACTCAGGGACAGACAGAATTGTTACTGAGTGCCAGAGAATTGTTACTCAGGGACAGACAGAATTGTTACTGAGTGCCAGAGAATTGTTACTCAGGGACAGACAGAATTGTTACTGAGTGCCAGATAATTGTTACTTAGGGCCACAGAAACGTTATTAGGGCCACAGAATTGTTACTCAGGGACAGACAGAATTGTTACTGAGTGCCAGAGAATTGTTACTTAGGGCCACAGAAACTTTAGTTAGGGCCACAGAATTGTTACTCAGGGACAGACACAGAATTGTTACTGAGGGCCACAGAACTGTTACTTAGGGCCACAGAATTGTTACTCGCACAGACACAGAATTGTTACTCAGGGACACAGAATTGTTACTCAGGGACACATAATCGTTGAATTAAATAGTATGTCAGACAACATGCAGAGGAGTGGCAGAGGAGGCAATGTTTTAGGAGCGAGCAGACGTGGCAGCAGAGGAAGGGGTCGAGGCAGCACTATTCGCAGCCAGAGGCCAGTGCTCCCGGTGTCATCCAGCGGTCGTGTCTCCACCGACAACCCTGCCGTTATCGATTGGTTGGCTCGGTCGTCTTCCTCTTTCCAGGTCACCTCTGACACCTACAGCCAACGGTCGGTGGGTACGTCAGACACAAACGTTAGTTGGCATGGCCCGGGACCTAGCCCACTGAAATCACGTGTCCTCTACCTGCCCCTGTCCTTTGGTGTTCCCTCACCAAGCGAAGTATCGCATGCTGTGGGCTCAGCCCCACTGTACAGTGAGGAAGAGCTAACAGAGGGCGGTCAGGAACGGGGGGAGACATCCGCCTTTTCAGCAGCTAGGCGAAGAAGTAGTGGCGAGGAGAGTGGCCCGGTAGCCGGTCTGGAGACAGGTCTGTCTCCTGACCCAGACGCAGCCGAGGGGGCTAGTAGTGAGGCGGAGACCCTACTTGATGATGAGGAGGTTGATCGCACTTGGCAGCCTCGTCGTCATCAGGCAATTTCTTCCGCATCATCAGGAGAAGAGGGTGGCAGCTTGGCAGTGAGCGAAACAGTCGGTGGGTTGCCCAGGAGACAGCAGCAGGGTCGCAGCAGTGTCAGTGGAAGCAGTGTCAGTGGAGCCAAACGGCCACGGAGTAGAGCACCAGCTCCACTGCAGCCTACCACCACGGCCAGTAGTGGTGCCGGTGTGCACGGAGGAAGCAGCAGTCAGCCAGTGAGGAGTATCGGGGGCAAAGTTTCCTACTCGGCGGTGTGGCAATATTTCGTCAAGCCGCCCGAGGAAGTAAACGTAGCCGTATGTCGACTATGTGGCCAGAAAGTCAAGCGTGGCCAGGGGGCCCATGTTGGGACTATTTGGGCCATGTTGGGACAATGGGAGACCTCCCATTGCTGCTGTCTCCATCGCCACACTCTGCCATGTGCCACTTTCAGGTCTCCTCACACACTGCTGGTGTGTTCAGTTTTTTGACATAGGGTGCTGGCAGATTACGGGCCTCCCATAGCTGCTGCCAGGCCCCTAATCTGCCATGGGCCCCTATATACCGCCTCCTCATGCTGCTGCCAGGTCCACAGTGTCTCATGCCATGTGCCACTTTCAGGTCTCCTCACACTGCTGGTGTGTTGAATTTTTTGACATAGGGTGCTGGCAGATTATGGGCCTCCTATAGCTGCTGCCAGGCCCCTAATCTGCCATAGGCCCCTATATACCGCCTCCTCATGCTGCTGCCAGGTCCAGAGTCTCTCATGGGTCCCTGTACGGCCTCCCATTGCTGCTGTCTCCATCGCCACACTCTGCCATGTGCCACTTTCAGGTCTCCTCACACACTGCTGGTGTGTTCAGTTTTTTGACATAGGGTGCTGGCAGATTACGGGCCTCCCATAGCTGCTGCCAGGCCCCTAATCTGCCATAGGCCCCTATATACCGCCTCCTCATGCTGCTGCCAGGTCCAGAGTCTCTCATGGGTCCCTGTACGGCCTCCCATTGCTGCTGTCTCCATCGCCACACTCTGCCATGTGCCACTTTCAGGTCTCCTCACACACTACTGGTGTGTTCAGTTTTTTGACATAGGGTGCTGGCAGATTACGGGCCCCTAATCTGCCATAGGCCCCTATATACCGCCTCCTCATGCTGCTGCCAGGTCCAGAGTCTGTCATGGGTCCCTGTACGGCCTCCCATTGCTGCTGTCTCCATCGCCACACTCTGCCATGTGCCACTTTCAGGTCTCCTCACACTGCTGGTGTGTTGAATTTTTTGACATAGGGTGCTGGCAGATTACGGGCCTCCCATAGCTGCTGCCAGGCCCCTAATCTGCCATAGGCCCCTATATACCGCCTCCTCATGCTGCTGCCAGTGCCAGAGTCTCTCATGGGTCCCTGTACGGCCTCCCATTGCTGCTGTCTCCATCGCCACACTCTGCCATGTGCCACTTTCAGGTCTCCTCACACACTGCTGGTGTGTTCAGTTTTTTGACATAGGGTGCTGGCAGATTACGGGCCTCCCATAGCTGCTGCCAGGCCCCTAATCTGCCATAGGCCCCTATATACCGCCTCCTCATGCTGCTGCCAGGTCCAGAGTCTCTCATGGGTCCCTGTACGGCCTCCCATTGCTGCTGTCTCCATCGCCACACTCTGCCATGTGCCACTTTCAGGTCTCCTCACACACTACTGGTGTGTTCAGTTTTTTGACATAGGGTGCTGGCAGATTACGGGCCCCTAATCTGCCATAGGCCCCTATATACCGCCTCCTCATGCTGCTGCCAGGTCCAGAGTCTGTCATGGGTCCCTGTACGGCCTCCCATTGCTGCTGTCTCCATCGCCACACTCTGCCATGTGCCACTTTCAGGTCTCCTCACACTGCTGGTGTGTTCAGTTTTTTGACATAGGGTGCTGGCAGATTACGGGCCTCCCATAGCTGCTGCCAGGCCCCTAATCTGCCATAGGCCCCTATATACCGCCTCCTCATGCTGCTGCCAGTGCCAGAGTCTCTCATGGGTCCCTGTACGGCCTCCCATTGCTGCTGTCTCCATCGCCACACTCTGCCATGTGCCACTTTCAGGTCTCCTCACACACTGCTGGTGTGTTAAATTTTTTGACATAGGGTGCAGGCAGATTACGGGCCTCACATAGCTGCTGCCAGGCCCCTAATCTGCCATGGGCCCCTATATACCGCCTCCTCATGCTGCTGCCAAGTCTAGAGTCTCTCATGGGTCCCTGTAAGGCCTCCCATTGCTGCTGTCTCCATCGCCACACTCTGCTGCCATGTGCCACTTTCAGGTCTCTTCACACTGCTGGTGTGTTAAATTTTTTGACATAGGGTGCAGGCAGATTACGGGCCTCACATAGCTGCTGCCAGGCCCCTAATCTGCCATGGGCCCCTATATACCGCCTCCTCATGCTGCTGCCAAGTCTAGAGTCTCTCATGGGTCCCTGTACGGCCTCCCATTGCTGCTGTCTCCATCGCCACACTCTGCTGCCATGTGCCACTTTCAGGTCTCTTCACACTGCTGGTGTGTTTAATTTTTTGACATAGGGTGCAGGCAGATTACGGGCCTCACATAGCTGCTGCCAGGCCCCTAATCTGCCATGGGCCCCTATATACCGCCTCCTCATGCTGCTGCCAAGTCCAGAGTCTGTCATGGTCCCTGTACGGCCTCCCATTGCTGCTGTCTCCATCGCCACACTCTGCTGCCATGTGCCACTTTCAGGTCTCTTCACACTGCTGGTGTGTTAAATTTTTTGACATAGGGTGCAGGCAGATTACGGGCCTCACATAGCTGCTGCCAGGCCCCTAATCTGCCATGGGCCCCTATATACCGCCTCCTCATGCTGCTGCCAAGTCCAGAGTCTGTCATGGTCCCTGTACGGCCTCCCATTGCTGCTGTCTCCATCGCCACACTCTGCTGCCATGTGCCACTTTCAGGTCTCTTCACACTGCTGGTGTGTTTAATTTTTTGACATAGGGTGCAGGCAGATTACGGGCCTCACATAGCTGCTGCCAGGCCCCTAATCTGCCATGGGCCCCTATATACCGCCTCCTCATGCTGCTGCCAAGTCTAGAGTCTCTCATGGGTCCCTGTACGGCCTCCCATTGCTGCTGTCTCCATCGCCACACTCTGCTGCCATGTGCCACTTTCAGGTCTCTTCACACTGCTGGTGTGTTAAATTTTTTGACATAGGGTGCAGGCAGATTACGGGCCTCACATAGCTGCTGCCAGGCCCCTAATCTGCCATGGGCCCCTATATACCGCCTCCTCATGCTGCTGCCAAGTCCAGAGTCTGTCATGGTCCCTGTACGGCCTCCCATTGCTGCTGTCTCCATCGCCACACTCTGCTGCCATGTGCCACTTTCAGGTCTCTTCACACTGCTGGTGTGTTTAATTTTTTGACATAGGGTGCAGGCAGATTACGGGCCTCACATAGCTGCTGCCAGGCCCCTAATCTGCCATGGGCCCCTATATACCGCCTCCTCATGCTGCTGCCAAGTCCAGAGTCTGTCATGGTCCCTGTACGGCCTCCCATTGCTGCTGTCTCCATCGCCACACTCTGCTGCCATGTGCCACTTTCAGGTCTCTTCACACTGCTGGTGTGTTAAATTTTTTGACATAGGGTGCAGGCAGATTACGGGCCTCACATAGCTGCTGCCAGGCCCCTAATCTGCCATGGGCCCCTATATACCGCCTCCTCATGCTGCTGCCAAGTCCAGAGTCTGTCATGGTCCCTGTACGGCCTCCCATTGCTGCTGTCTCCATCGCCACACTCTGCTGCCATGTGCCACTTTCAGGTCTCTTCACACTGCTGGTGTGTTTAATTTTTTGACATAGGGTGCAGGCAGATTACGGGCCTCACATAGCTGCTGCCAGGCCCCTAATCTGCCATGGGCCCCTATATACCGCCTCCTCATGCTGCTGCCAAGTCCAGAGTCTGTCATGGTCCCTGTACGGCCTCCCATTGCTGCTGTCTCCATCGCCACACTCTGCTGCCATGTGCCACTTTCAGGTCTCTTCACACTGCTGGTGTGTTTAATTTTTTGACATAGGGTGCAGGCAGATTACGGGCCTCACATAGCTGCTGCCAGGCCCCTAATCTGCCATGGGCCCCTATATACCGCCTCCTCATGCTGCTGCCAAGTCTAGAGTCTCTCATGGGTCCCTGTACGGCCTCCCATTGCTGCTGTCTCCATCGCCACACTCTGCTGCCATGTGCCACTTTCAGGTCTCTTCACACTGCTGGTGTGTTTAATTTTTTGACATAGGGTGCAGGCAGATTACGGGCCTCACATAGCTGCTGCCAGGCCCCTAATCTGCCATGGGCCCCTATATACCGCCTCCTCATGCTGCTGCCAAGTCTAGAGTCTCTCATGGGTCCCTGTACGGCCTCCCATTGCTGCTGTCTCCATCGCCACACTCTGCTGCCATGTGCCACTTTCAGGTCTCTTCACACTGCTGGTGTGTTAAATTTTTTGACATAGGGTGCAGGCAGATTACGGGCCTCACATAGCTGCTGCCAGGCCCCTAATCTGCCATGGGCCCCTATATACCGCCTCCTCATGCTGCTGCCAAGTCCAGAGTCTGTCATGGTCCCTGTACGGCCTCCCATTGCTGCTGTCTCCATCGCCACAGTCTGCTGCCATGTGCCACTTTCAGGTCTCTTCACACTGCTGGTGTGTTAAATTTTTTGACATAGGGTGCAGGCAGATTACGGGCCTCACATAGCTGCTGCCAGGCCCCTAATCTGCCATGGGCCCCTATATACCGCCTCCTCATGCTGCTGCCAAGTCCAGAGTCTGTCATGGTCCCTGTACGGCCTCCCATTGCTGCTGTCTCCATCGCCACAGTCTGCTGCCATGTGCCACTTTCAGGTCTCTTCACACTGCTGGTGTGTTAAATTTTTTGACATAGGGTGCAGGCAGATTACGGGCCTCACATAGCTGCTGCCAGGCCCCTAATCTGCCATGGGCCCCTATATACCGCCTCCTCATGCTGCTGCCAAGTTCAGAGTCTGTCATGGGTCCCTGTACGGCCTCCCATTGCTGCTGTCTCCATCGCCACACTCTGCTGCCATGTGCCACTTTCAGGTCTCCTCACACTGCTGGTGTGTTGAATTTTTTGACATAGGGTGCTGGCAGATTACGGGCCTCCTATAGCTGCTGCCAGGCCCCTAATCTGCCATAAGCCCCTATATACCGCCTCCTCATGCTGCTGCCAAGTCCAGAGTCTGTCATGGGTCCCTGTACGGCCTCCCATTGCTGCTGTCTCCATCGCCACACTCTGCCATGTGCCACTTTCAGGTCTCCTCACACACTGCTGGTGTGTTGAATTTTTTGACATAGGGTGCTGGCAGATTACGGGCCTCCTATAGCTGCTGCCAGGCCCCTAATCTGCCGTAGGCCCCTATATACCGCCTCCTCATGCTGCTGCCAGGTCCAGAGTCTCTCATGGGTCCCTGTACGGCCTCCCATTGCTGCTGTCTCCATCGCCACACTCTGCCATGTGCCACTTTCAGGTCTCCTCACACTGCTGGTGTGTTCCATTTTTTGTCATAGGGTGCTGGCAGATTATGGGCCTCCCATAACTGCTGCCAGGCCCCTAATCTGCCATGGGCCCCTATACCGACTCCTCATGCTGTGACGTTGCAACAACGTGGAATTCAACCCTACATATGTTAGACCGCCTTTACGAACAGCAAAAGGCCATCACAGATTTCCTGATGTTAAAAGCAGATAAAGGTACTCCCTGTGTAACTTAGATGTCAGCCATTGGCAGCTCATGCGTGACACCTGCGCTTGCTCAGGCCCTTTGAGGAGGCCACGCTATTCGTGAGTCGGCAGGACTATGGGATGAACGACGTCATTCCTCTGTTGCACGTCCTGGAACAAATGCTGTTAACAATGGCTGGTCAGGGTGCGGTAGACGTGGCGCACAGATCTCAACGCCACATGGCCCCTGTGGGGGCAGGACTGGAAGAAGAGGAGGAGGTAGAGGAGGACATTGGTGCTCAGGAATTATTGAGTGAAATGGGTGGTTTTTCCACTCAGCGGACAGGAGTGGAGGAGCAGGAGCATCTGGTAGAGGAGGAGGAAGAGGAGACAGAGGACCTAGACGCACCGTGGCAGTATGCTGTGGAGATGGAGGCAGGGAGTCCCTCGCATTCCTTGGCACAAATGGCCCATAGCATGCTCGGTTGCTTGCGTAGCGACAGCCGAATAATAACCATCAGACAGAGGGATGACTTTTGGCTGTCCACCTTGTTGGACCCTCGCTACCGTTCAAAAATGGTGGCCTTTTTCACACCTGCTGAGAGGGAGGCCAAAATAACGTACTATAAAAAACACCTATGTAGTCAGCTGGTCTCTGCCTGTCTGCGCCAACGTCCATCCTCAGACACTGTGGGCCCTGTGCGCTCGTGTTCCGCTGCCATGGCAGCAGGGGAGGGGTGGGGTGGTAGGAGCAGTGGCAGCTCCACCAGCAGCGGCTGCCTCAGTCTGCAGTCGATGATGAGTAGCTTTCTTCACCAGCGCAGTGAGGAAACTACTAACCAGCCGCAGCAGCAGCAGCAGCATCAGGTGGACCTGGAGCAGGACCTCAAACAACAGGCTTAGGCCTACTTGGACAGCACCCTGCCAACCGAGGTAGACAATCCCCTTGACTACTGGGCAACGAAACTTGACCTTTGGCCCCAACTAGCTGAATTTGCCCTTGAAAGGCTGTCATGCCCGGCCAGTAGCGTGGCATCGGAGCGCGTGTTTAGTGCGGCAGGAGGTATTGCAACTCCGCGGAGGACACGACTGTCCACCCAAAGTGTGGAGAGACTCACGTTTGTGAAAATGAATCAGGCGTGGATTAGTCTGGATTTCAAACCACCAGTTCCTGACACAACTGACTAAATCCGCCATGAATCATGCCCCAAACATGTGCCACTTTCAGGTCTCCTCACACTGCTGGTGTGTTCCATTTTTTGTCATAGGGTGCTGGCAGATTACGGGCCTCCCATAGCTGCTGCCAGGCCCCTAATCTGCCATGGGCCCCTATACCGCCTCCTCATGCTGCTGCCAAGTCCAGAGTCTCTCATGGGTCCCTGTACGGCCTCCCATTGCTGCTGCCTCCATCGCCACACTCTGCCATGTGCCACTTTCAGGTCTCCTCACACTGCTGGTGTGTTCCATTTTTTGTCATAGGGTGCTGGCAGATTACGGGCCTCCCATAGCTGCTGCCAGGCCCCTAATCTGCCATGGGCCCCTATACCGCCTCCTCATGCTGCTGCCAGGTCCAGAGTCTCTCATGGGTCCCTGTACGGCCTCCCATTGCTGCTGTCTCCATCGCCACACTCTGCTGCCATGTGCCACTTTCAGGTCTCCTCACACTGCTGGTGGGTTCCATTTTTTGTCATAGGGTGCTGGCAGATTACGGGCCTCCCATAGCTGCTGCCAGGCCCGTAATCTGCCATGGGCCCCCGTACCGACTCCTCATGCTGCTGCCAGGCCCGTAATCTGTCATGGGCCCCTGTTGTCGCTTGTTGGCATATTCCGCTCGTTCAGATGCTCCTTCTCCTGCTACTCATCTTCACGGATTCCGTCAGCAGTCTTTCTTGGAATCCGTTTCCAAGAGACAACAGTTTGCGAGCACGCACCCGACGGTGCAGAAGCTGAACGTCCTCCTGTCCAAGTTGCTGCTGCCAGGCTCGTAATCTGTCATGCGCCCCTGTACCGCCTCCTCATGCTGCTGCCAGGTCCAGAGTGTGTCATGGGCCCCCGTACCGACTCCTCATGCTGCTGCCAGGCCCGTAATCTGTCATGGGCCCCTGTACCGCCTCCCCATGCTGCTGCCAGGTCCAGAGTGTGTCATGGGTCCCTGTACGGCCTCCCATTGCTGCTGCCAGGCCCGTAATCTGCCATGGGCCCCTGTACCGACTCCTCATGCTGCTGCCAGGCCCGTAATCTGTCATGGGCCCCTGTACCGCCTCCTCATGCTGCTGCCAGGTCCAGAGTGTGTCATGGGTCCCTGTACGGCCTCCCATTGCTGCTGTCTCTATCGCCACACTCTGCCATGTGCCACTTTCAGGTCTCCTCACACTGCTGGTGGTTTCCATTTTTGTCATAGGGTGCTGTATGGCCTCCCATTGCTGCTGCCTCCACCGCCACACTGTGGCTCCACACTCTGGTTTTGGCCCCGTGACTGCCCAAATGAGTGAAGTGTGCGGTGATTCTAAGATCGACGGCACTCATCTGCATGTCATACTGACTGACAGTATTATTTCTCTTCCCCAGCAGACTCCAAGGGCATTTAAATTAAAGGTACAGTGTTCTGCACTAATATTAAGTCTCTCTGAAGCCTAGAAACACCCTTTTTTAAGTTAAATTCACAGCGAATTTATTCGACTCGAATCGAATATTGTCCACGAATTCGCCGAATCAGTCGAATCGAATTTTTCATTTCTTCGCTCATCTCTAGTTATAACATAAATAAATAAAAATACCCAGATCAAGGTTTGATCTAGGTCAGTGCCAGGGTTAGTGTTTGGGTCAAGGTCAGTATTTATTTATTTTTTTAATTTTCAAATTAGTGTCAGTGGCAGGATAAAAAAAAATAAGCATATTGTGCATTATTTTTTCTGGGCCTTACTAAAGGTACAAATAACAACTAGTATACACACATGTGGTATTGCTGCGGTAGTCAGAAGCAGGAATAATTATTTGGGTTTGTTATTTTGTGGTAGGTTATGGTAGTAGCGAGAAAAATACAGCTAAATTTAAAAAAGTTTTGGGTTTTTTTTCAGGAGATATCTATTACTATTTGTCACCTAATGAAAGCCCAATGTGTCCTGAAAATAAAACAAGGTATAATCCAACTGCATGCACAAAGTAGTTGTGATGCAAACACGTGTCAAAGTTGCAAATTTGTGCTCAGTCTTGAAGATTTGTTGCACCCTTAAGCGCGAAGGGGTTAAACCCCCCCCCCCCCCCGTCGTTTGGCGTACAGAGAGAAAACAGGCTCAGACAAGTGTCTTACGTGCATTCTAAGTGGTGCAGCATGGGCCAAATTCAAGTACAAGCTCTAGAAAGGTACATGAATTATGTGCATTCTTCACCACTTTTAGAATGCACAAGATTCACAAAATATTTCTGTGCCAGTCTTTATGAATTCCAGGGGCAGTTCTTTATGGGCCTAGGTATACGTCTAAGCTTACTGTTGTTAAGTCACTTGTCAAGAATAAGGGTTAGAGTTAAATGTTAGATTCAATTTAGGTCAACTGTTAGGAATTAATTTGCAAGATTAGATTCAGTTTGAGGCAAGGTTAAAACAGAACAGTAGATAAAAATGAATAGTCAATTAAAGGACAAAATAAAACCATTTTTTTCTCTTGCATTGAGCTTCAACCCAGAGATTTTTTTCCCCATGCATTATCCTCAGTTTGATGAAATCACTTCTTCTGAGCCCAGGTTGCCCTGAACTCCAATCCAGCCTGCCAGTTTGTGATTGGGCATTAAAAAAGGAAGCAGCACAGTTATGAGCTCATTTCTTTGTCACTCTGTTTTCTCTTATCTGCATTCATTCTCTCAGGACATGAACTGATTCATTTTATTGCTTCTTCCCCTCTTACCCTCATTCTGCTCTACAGAGACTACAAGATGCTGATACCAGATCAGATTTAGGTACATAAACTGCTTCCATTAAAAATACATTCAATGATGTATCATTGCTTAGAGAACTCCATTAGTTTGTGTTGTGTATACAGTATATGCCTTGTGTACAGTATATGAGTTCAGCTCTAAGTATTAGTGTTATTAGAGTTTGGGTGAAGATTTGGCTTAGAGATCAAGGGTTGTTGCTCTGAAACCCATGTGCTGAGAACTATCAGTCATTGTGATTTAGTTTCATAAACGATTTGAGAGAAAAAATGCACCAAGTCCAGGACACTTAACAGTGGATAATCACATAGAAATAACCATACACAATATCTATACACTACAGTGCACCAACATGAAGATATAACCTTACTGGAATAAAAAGAGATCCACTTAGTCCCCCACTTGGGCAAAAACATGAACCAGAGGAAGAAAGAGATTCCAGTCATCTCTAAACCAACTAACCTACACCTAAAAGAAACACTGAAAGAGGACGGAGGAGGAGAAAAAAGGAGGGGGGGGGTGAGGGAGACAAATGGAGAATAGAAAAAGTAGAGGGGAAAGGAAGGAGAGAGCAGTACTGGAGACTAACCTAACAAAGGAAATGCAAACATGTAGAAGAATAGGGAAGTAGGAAGGAACAATCACTATAAGGGGGAAGGAGGTCATACTGGCTGAAGGCACCCACCACCCAGCTGCCCTTCTACTCACACACCCTGGATGGACAGTCAGCGGAAGCCCAGGGGAGATGTCCAAAGGCATACAACATGATAACGCAATTGTCTAGGACCAGACCTGCAAGGGGTATACAAGCAATAACTCAGGAGCCCCCCCAAAGTATCTCCATATACAGTGAAGGAAATAAGTATTTGATCCCCTGCTGATTTTCAATGTTTGCCCACTCACAAAGAAATGATCAGTCTAAAAATTGAATGGTAGGTATATTGTAACACTGAGAGACAGAATAGCAACAAAAAATTCAAAAGAAATTCATGTCTAACAAATTATGCACTGATTTGCATGTTCATAATGGAAATAAGTATTTATTTCAGGTACTTGTATAGCGCCGTCAATTTACGCAGCGCTTTACACATATATATTGTACATTTACATCAGTCCCTAACCTCAAGGGGCTTACAATCTAAGGTCCCTAACTCACATTCATATACAAGGGCCAATTTAGACAGGATCCAATTAACCTACCAGGATGTCTTTGGAGTGTGGGAGGAAACCGGAGTACCCGGAAGAAACCCACGCAGGCACAGGGAGAACATGCAAACTCCAGGCAGGAGGTGCCGTGGCTGGGATTCGAACCAACGACCATAGTACTGCCAGGCGGAAGTGCTAACCATTTAGCCACTCTGCTGCCCATTTGATCCCCTTTACAAAACATGACTTAGTACTTGGTGGCAAATCCCTCGTTGGCAATCACAGAGGTCAGACGTTTCCTGTAGTTGGCCACCAGGTTTGCACACATCGCAGGAGGGATTTTGACCCACTCCTCTTGGCAGATCCTCTCCAAGTCATTAAGGTTTGGTGGCTGACGTTTGGCAACTCGAACTTTCAGCTCCCTCCACAGATTTTCAATCGGATTAAGGTCTGGAGACTGGCTAGGCCACTCCAGGACCTTAATGTGCTTCTTCTTGAGCCACTACTTTGTTGCCTTGGCCGTGTGTTTTGGGTCATTTTCATGCTGGAACACCCTTCCACGACCCATTTTCAATGCCCTCGGTGAGGGAAGAAGGTTCTCACCCAAGACTTGACGATACATTGCCCCATCCATCGTCCCTTTGATGCGGTGCAGTTGTTCTGTCCCCTTAGCAGAAAAACACCCCCAAAGCAGAATGTTTCCACCACCATCTTTGACAGTTGGGATGGTGTTATTGGCGTCATAGGCAGCATTCCTCCTCCTCCAAACACGGCGAGTTGAGTTGATGCCAGAGAGCTCAATTTTGGTCTCATCTGAACACAACACTTTCAACCAGTCCTCCTCTGCATCATTCAGATGGGCCTGGACATGTGCTTTCTTGAGCAGAGGGGCCTTACGGGCACTGCAGGATTTCAGTCCTTGCTGGCGTAGTGTGTTACCTATTGTTTTCTTGGTGACTGTGGTCCCAGCTGCCTGGAGATCATTGACAAAATCCTCACATGTAGTTCTGGGATGATTCCTCACTGTTCTCATGATCATTGACACTCCACAATGTGAGATCTTGCATGGTGCACCAGACCTAGAGAGACTGACAGTTGTTTTGTGTTTCTTCCATTTGCGAATGATTGCACCAACTGTTGTCACCTTCTCACCAAGCTGCTTGGCGATAGTTTGATAGCCCAGTTCAGCATTGTGTAGATCTACAATCTTGTCACTGACATCCTTGGACAGCTCTTTGGTCTTTGCCATGGTGGAGAGTTTGGAAACTGATTGTTTGATTGCTCCTGTGGACAGGTGTCTTTTATATAAGTAACAAAATGAGATTAGCAGCACTCACTTTAAGAGACTGCTTCTAATCTCAGCTTGTTACCTGTATAAAAGACAGATGGTATCCAAAAATCCTGCTGAATGATAGGGGATCAAATACTTATTTTCCCCATGAACATGCAAATCAGTGCATAATTTGGTAGACATGCATTTCTTTTGAGTTTGTTGTTGCTATTCTGTCTCTCAGTGTTACAATACACCTACCATTCGATTTTTAGACTGATCATTTCTTTGTGAGTGGGCAAACATTGAAAATCAGCAGGGGATCAAATACTTATTTCCTTCACTGTATGAAGATGAGCCCTGAAAATGTGTCCAGCATGACCAAATGGGCTAATTTTAAAATGTGTCCTGTGTCGTGTAGATCAGCTCCTCCATCTCAGAAATGTGAGTAACTTGTTGAAACCACTCCTGAACTGAAAGACCGGAATGCACAACCTAGCAGGGTTGATCATATGCATGGCAACAGATTTCTAATATAGTCCCTTGGGAATCTTGGAAGAGTGAAGAAGATATTGTGCAGGTTTGAATTCCAAAGGGAGGATAGGAAAAGTTGTGATTTAATCGCGAAAGCCACCATTCTGTTGTGGACACATATTTAACCAATACAAGTAAGCTGATTGCACTGTTGGACAAATACATAACTTCTAGTACCTATAAAAATCTGTTTGAAATATTAGTTTCAAAGTGTTCATAATCCATTTTTTACCAGAAATGCTCAATAGAAATTCCTAAATCATTCTTTGGAAAATGTATAATCTCCATTTATTTGGAAAAAAGTCTCCATACAATAACTTGTATTTGTATGATCATAGAACTAGTATGCAGCCCCGATATCCTTATATTTATCAGTGGGAAATGCTTTTATACAAGCTGTTTATACAGGTATGTTCATTGCTTGTGCATTATTCACAGAAGTGTTAGAAGTGGCCTCATGCAGTTTTCATTCTTTGGTGCAATAGCAGAGACAGTGACGTGTCCCATGGTTTATTGTGAATCTCTGCAATATACTGGATTTTCACCTGTAGATGCAACACATGTGTATAAAAGCTGCTATGTCCCCCACAGCTCTTTACACTGCATTAATACTAACCTTAAAATGTGATGATCATTATTAAATATTCAAACGTGAACTTTCTATCGCAAGATAAAATGTGTACGCAAAGGCTAGGTTTGCTTGTACTGAAAGCTAAACTAAAAGGAGCCAAATATACAGTCTTGTTCCCAGTAATGGAGTTTTAAAAGAATATTTCTAAACTTGACAGGAAGACGTATCCCCAAATAAGCATGAGAAAATGAAATGTATACTTCATAAACTAGGGGCTGCCTTTTTTTTAACATTTTATTTTATAGAGCAGGATCATAGTTATATATTTGGACATAAATATCCCAAATGTGGTTTGGAAAACATGCAGAATACGTGGCATGTAATGCATGTTTCACCATAATTGTGTGCTTTGATCTTTGGTTTTTACCGACACATCTTTACAGTAGCGATTTCTCATTTTTAACTATGAAAACAACATTCTGTTTGATAAAGTAGGTGATATAGGTCAGCCTCTGCAATCCATTAGCACTCTATTGATTTTTGAATTGTGCTACATTGTTCCCAGTGGAGTCGTAGCGAGGCAGACATAGTCATTTGTCTCAAAACTTGTACCAAAATCAACTCTTTGTTGAGTCCCTTTCTGTTCTGAGGGCATTAAATGTTATTATGTGCATGAATCACTCAAAGTTGTAGCTTATTGGTAAAAAAAAACCTCATATAAACTTGCAATGCTCTTTTTACACGAGAATAATTATATTAGTTCAGTGCTAATTTGGGGTATGGGCTTCTATGAACAATATGTGATATTTTTACAGTATAATTTATTTTATTAAAAAATTATTCCTAAACAGCTGGATTGTAGTGTATTTTCCTTGTAGAAGTGTTGGACCTTGTATTAAAAGAAAAGGGATAGGGGGGATTCTGGAAGTGGTGTACTGTATTTTTGGGATTTTAGCATTGGCGCTAAAATATTACACTTAGTTTTAGAGCTGATTCACACGTGCGGTGTGGATTGAAGATCAGGTTTCACAGCTAATGGACTCAGTAGTTGTTCAGCGGTTCAGGTCAGGTTTACATCAGGTTCAGGACAGGATTATGTCAGGATTTTAGCCTGTTCACACATGTGCGGTTTAGGAACGGTTCCCACAGAAGTCAGTAGCCTGTAATCTGCACCTGAACCGGACCACACTGCTCAGAAATCATACAGGACTCTATTTGAAACTGCACTGAATCCGCACCATCAGTGCATCGAACATATGTGAACAGGCTCCATAAGAAGCAATGTTATTTCATATGTCATGCGGATTGGATACGGGTAAAACCGCATCCAATCTGCATATATGTGAACCAGCATTTAAAGCTATGCATCTGGAATTGAGTTTCAAAGAACACAGGACCTACTTTGATCTGATGCATCCATTTCTATCATGCATTCCCTTTTCCACAGCCAGTACTTATATGCATCTTTATGAACATCTATCTCTACTGTTAAATAATTCACTGCAGCCATACTGTACGTTTTAAAATGATCAGCTGGTAGATGTGTATTTCTGAAATGCAATTTTAAAACACTACTGCAGAAATCTACCAGTGCTCGCAGGAATAGTGATGTCATAGGACAGTTCACATTACAGGTACCATTTACAGAGGCAATCAGAGTGGCTCTGTACATTTTGATAACTGTGAACCAATAAAGAAAGCTCTGGGTGTCTCAACAAATTATACAAAATTAGAGGCTAGTTTTGAAGTTAAGTGTTATGACTATCTAGGTTAGATTAGACTAAAGCTGAACAGGAGCTGTCATAAGAGAAATATGGAGTATGTCATTGCTAACTTCCTTCAACAAAACAATGCTGGCTGCCTGTCAGTCATGCTTTCAATACTTTGAATCTTTTATCTTGAACAAGTATGCAGACAGGAAAATTTAGGGAAAAGTCAGTATGCTTATCTGCATTTTTTTCTGGGTCAATGACTTAGAAAGCCATTGGTATCCAGGATAGCCAGACAACTGTCATTTAAGAAGAGATCAGCAATGATAGCCTCTATGTTTCTACCATGACAGGTTTTCTTTAAGTAGGGAAGTGATTCCCAGATACTGCAAATTGATATGCAGCTCTGATCTAGGATTCAAAATCCCATTTATCTGGAAAATCAGTTTTATTGTTTATGCAAACCTAAAATGTTTGGAAATCCTGCTTGTGCGTATTACTTGGAAAATGCAGTCTTCACTTTTCTGACACATTTCAAGTCACCATATAGAGTTAAACTATTTATTAGATCCTTGTTTTACAGAAGCCTTTCATCAACTAGTCATCATTATTAGACCTTGTTATTGATGTGCAGAAAAAGAGAATCTTGCGCATATCTCACCATTTGTAAGGCCATAATTTACTGTAAACACAATTAGAACATCACAGCCTTCATGGGGACCTAATGGCAACAGATTGCTACTTTATATTTCATTAAAAATTGCAGTGCTATGTATAGTCTAATTAGAATAAAAATGAGAAATTGATTTGAAGTTGTCCCTTATAGATGCCTGTGAAATGTCTCTTTCTATAAAATACAAGTACTTTTCTTATATAACAAATCATTAATGAGCAGAATAGGAGAGGTTCTTTTTAGCTAAGCTTGCAATCAGTCCTTGTCTTTTAGTTTTCTCCTAAAAATGACACGTAGATGTGTATGAGGTAATGGGTTATATATTCAAGTCGGTAGATGCTATCTTTGAACGTTTTCTTGTCATGCACTGACAGTTGTGGAAAAAGTTGTTTGTGCGATGAAGATGAGATGGGAACATGAAGAAGGGAAGGTAGAAAGAGATGATGGCAAGATCACTTTACCACATATGAGTAATACATTTAAATATAGTTTTGACTGAAATGAGCAACCATGGGAAGTGATGGATTAGAGCTGAGCAAACATGAGGATTATCAAGGTGGTATACAATTATAGAGGCAGACTGTAATAAACTGAGATTTCCATTTAACATACTGAGCTGTAGTTCAGAAAGATGTCTAAATTGTTTCCTCATTCTATGGATTCTCAGTTCTTCCTACTGAGCTCTTGTCAGAAAGTCTTGTGATCTGTGGTTTTCAGTAGGATGCCTTAAGTAGCTGTGTTAGCACTAATTAAGTGATGGCAAGACAATCCTATTGTCAAAAAAACTTACATTCAGATATTTGTTAATTAATTTCTTGTGCTTCCCTAAAGCATCAGGAGGCAGGTTCGTGATACCTAAGGCATTATCTAAGTAAGGAACAATATTTCACTAGGGCTAAGTCAGATGGACATTTTAAACATATGTTTTCCCATATGCAGGGTGGTGGTGGGTAAAACGTTCTGTTCTCCCCATTATTTTCTGGGCAGAACAATTAGTGAAATGCTCTTAATGCAGATGGAGTAGATATTAGTTGTGCTTGTTACCCAGGGTGAAATTCAAACCTTCTTCTCTATTACATGAAGCATGGGGAAATCACTAGTTTAACTGCTTGCCTACAGGGCACTTATACCCCCTTCCTGCCCAGGCCAATTTTCAGCTTTCAGCGCTGTTGCACTTTGAATGACAATTGCGCAGTCATGCAACACTGTACCCATATAATTTTTTATCTTTTTTTGAGACAGAGCTTTCTTTTGGTGGTATTTAATCACCTCTGGGTTTTTTATTTTTTCTTAAACCAAAAACCACTGAAAATTTTGAAAAAAAAAATTTTTTTTCTTAGTTTTTGTTATAAAATTTTGTAAATAAGTGATTTTTCTCCTTCACTTATTTGCGCTAATAAGGCTGCAGTGATGGGCACTGATAGGCTGCACTGATGGACACTGATAGGTAGCACTGATGGGCACTGGTAGGTGGCACTGATGGGCATTGACAGGCATCACTGATGGGCACTGAAAGGCAGCACTGACTGGCACTGATAGGCGGCACTGACTGACACTGTTAGGTGGCACTGATAGGCGGCACTGACTGACACTGATAAGTGGCACTGTCTGGCACTGACTGGCACTGATAGGTGACACTGAAAGGCAGCTCAGATGGGCACTGATATGTGGCATTGATGTGCACTGGTAGGCACTGATATGTGGCATTGATGTGGCACTGATGGGCACTGGCAGGTGGCATTGATGAGCGCTGGCGCTGATAGACACTGACAAGCACTGCTGGGGCTACACTGATCATCAGGGCACACTGATCATCACTGCCCTGATGATCAGTGCACATGTCCCCTCTGAGGGATGCCGATTACTGGCTCTTCTCTCCTCTCGAGCTGTCAGCGTGACAGCTCGTGAGGAGAGAAATGCCGATAACTGGCATTTCCCTATTTACATGCGATCAGCTGTCCAAAGGACACAGCGCAGCACCGATCGCCGCACGCTCCAGGAGCTGTGCATGCGTGGTTAGAATGGGAGGACGTCATATGACGTCCTCCCATAATGAAAGAACTGCCTTGCGCTCGTCATTACCTTATATGGCGGGCGGGAGGTGGTTTAAGAATGTATGTAACATTGTGCTTCAGCAGCAGCATGGGTTTGTAGCCAAATGGTTTGTGTACATTTGCTCTGCTAATTGTCAGATTTTTTTGTGGAAGTGATTAGGGCAGCTGTAAAGCCTCTCAATCACATCTACATGTGCAGTAATGCTAATGAAATGTAAGGTAATGTAACAATATAAATAAAAAATACCAAAATATTTAAAAGCCAACCTCCTCCACATACATGACCAAATGTGCATGTCAGATGCACTTGCTTAAAAAAAATGCATCACGCACATTCAGGATTTCCACATGCAGTAGAGTGAGAGCAATACTTTTAGGGCCAATTGATGAGATTCCACATATGGACATGACATGTTTAACTATATACTTGACACAACCTCATTTTTATGTTTTTTAAAAAAGTGGGTATTATGTTTTGCTTCTATGTGCTTAATTTAAAGTATATGTAAACCCACCTATTCCATTTAAAATAAAGATGAAAGGCAAAACATTTGTGTGTGTGTGTATATGTGTATATATGTGTGTATATATATAGATAGATAGATAGATATATACACAGTTGTGTTCAAAATAATAGCAATCAGACATCACTAACCTTATCAATCACTGTTTTTGGTAGAAATGATATTTCTACATGGCAAATAATTTACTAGCAGGTGTAGTAGAGTAATAGAAATCCAACAGACCCAACAGTCATGACATGCATGCTGCTGATCCTGTGTAACTGAATCACTAATTGAAAGGGGCATGTTCAAAATAATAGCAGTGTGGAGTTCTATTAGTGAGGTCATTCATTCTTTGAAAAACAGGTGGCAATTATTGCCCTTATTTAAGGAAGGAAGGCAGCAAATGTTGTACATGCTGGTTACAGTGCATTTCTCTCTGAAATTCTGAGGAAAATGGGTCGTTCCAGACATTGTTCAGAAGAACAGCGTACCTTGATTAAAAAGTTGATTGGAGAGGGGAAAACATATAAAGAAGTGCAGAAAATGATAGGCTGCTCAGCTAAAATGATTGTAAATACTTTAAAATGGCAACCAAAACCTGAAAGACGTGGAAGAAAGTGAAAAACTACCATTCGAATGGATAGAAGAATAGCCAAAATGGCAAGGACTCAGCCAACAATCAGCTCCAGGAAGATCAAAGAAGGTCTAAAGTTACCTGTGAGTACTGTTACAATTAGAAGATGTCTATGTGAAGCCAAGCTATCTGCAAGAAGCCCCCGCAAAGTCCCACTGTTGAAAAAAAGACGTGAAGAGGTTACAATTTGCCAAAGAGCACATTGACTGGCCTAAAGAGAAATGGCGCAACATTTTGTGGACTGATGAAAGTAAGATTGTTCTTTTTGGGTCTAGTGGTCGGAGACAGTTTGTCAGACGACCCCCAAACACTGAATTCAAGCCACAGTACACTGTGAAGACAGTGAAGCATGGTTGCGCAAGCATCATGATATGGGGATGTTTCTCATACTACGGTGTTGGGCCTATTTATCACATACCAGGGATCATGGATCACTTTGAATACATCAGAATACTTGAAGAGGTCATGCTGCCTTATGCTGAAGAGGAAATGCCCTTGAAATGGGTGTTCCAACAAGACAACGACCCCAAACACACCAGTAAACGTGCAACATCTTGGTTCCAGACCAACAAGATTGACGTTATGGAGTGGCCAGCCCAATCCCCGGATCTTAATCCAATAGAAAACTTGTGGGGTGACATAACAAATGCAGTTTCTGAGGCAAAACCAAGAAACAGAGAAGAACTGTGGAATGTAGTCCAATCATCCTGGGCTGGAATACCTGTTCACAGGTGCCAGAAGTTGGGTGACTCCATGCAACACAGATGTACAGCAGTTCTCAGAAACAGTGCTTATACAACTAAATATTCATTAAGTGATTCAAAGGAAAGCAAAATCTTCAAACATTTTTCAGTTTATATAGTGAGTGTTTGAGTTTGTAAAGAAGAATACAAACACTGCTATTTTTTTGAACAGTCTAATATTCACTTTCCTTCACTTTTTTTAGAGGAACACAAATGTGATATATATTCATGTTTTGATTTGGAATAGAATGTGTAGTGTTCCCAAGGCATTTGTGTGTATGGAAATAAAAGCTATTAGAAGAGATTTTGAGCTTTATTCACTTTTTCAACACACTGCTATTATTTTGAACACAACTGTGTATATATTTTTATATATATATATATATATATATATATATATATATATATACACACACACACACACACACACCTTGTTCTCCTTTATTTAAGTGATGATATGCCCTCTCTTCTCAGCTGCATAAGGGGCAGGGGAGGAGACACAGCAGCACACAGGTCTTCCCAATGAATGTCTCTGCAGGGGATGTGTCAGCAGGAGTCTGATCAATGGAGGAGAGCACATCACAGCTAGAAAACTGACCACGCTTTGCCCTCATACCTAGTGTGGTCAGTGTATAATAAGAAAAGCAGAGGGACTGGCAGGAATTTCACACAAAGGAGGCAACATAAAGAGAACAGGATTCTTTTTTCATACAAGTACATGGTACAGAAAGCACATATTAGGAATAGGAAATGGTGGGTTTACATATTCTTTAATTTGAATTTTTTTTGTTGAAATTGGTTATAGGTTGCATAAACAGTTGGCTAATATCCTGTGGCATAGAAAGAATTACAGCTGCAACCATTTTAACCTATAGGATGTCTGTTTTCAGACAAATACATAATGTTTTGGGGGTTTACAGTATATTTAGGCCTAAAATGTGCATTTTAACATGCATGCAAAATGATCAGCTCACTGGAAGTGACAAGGACACTGCATTTCTGGCAAGATCAGTTGGTATTTTCTGTACTTGTTGAAAATGTTCTAAGCCTAAAAAACAAAAATGAATCCAGCCACCACTGTTAAACTGCAGAATAATACATTTTAGTTTCTGGGTTTACATAAACTTACAATTGTTTCTGATCCAGGCTACATTCACAGTATATAGCTAGTACCCTGTGGAAAGGCAACTTTGCTGAAATGCATGCTTTGTGCAGAGCATTGGGGGTCTGTTTCTCCTTAATTATTTTCTAACAATAGTGTATGATCATTTATTTGTTGTGTATTCAGATATGTTATTATGGCATTATGTCTGCTTAACAAATTATTTAATGTAACAGTGCTAGCAAATGGCATTATCAACACGTCTTTTTTTTTTTTTCCCCACAATTCACACCCTGCCAGCTTTCCCTCATAGTTTTTACACTTCTTTATAGTGAAGATTAGGCAATCCCACCACATTCAACAATGCAATGTACTGTCCCTTGGGCACCTAATCAAAAGATGTAAACACTCCTTGCTTGAGGGTGTGCCTGTGTTTTGGAAATAACAATTTGAGTTGGTTCAGCTGGAAAATTGGGGCCATGCTTGATAATGCTACTGCAGAGAAAAAGGTACATGCAGACAACCTGTGTGCTTTGTTAGCACTGCCATATGTGTGCTGTAGTTATCTTGTCCCACCGTCCAGTTCTGTGTCAAAGAAGGCATGAACTGAGCATGTGCACTGTGCATGCACGTGCACTGTGCATGCACCATAGGCAGTGCACACAGAAACAAAGGTGCTAAGAGAAAGGAGAAAGATATTGGTGCAGACATGACATGCAAAGTATCTTCTGTCAAAAAGCTCTACCTGCAGTACATGCAATTTTTAGGGACATGTATATAAATATTTGTAAGGTTGTAGTCTATTATCCTGTAAATCTTAGTTGGTTCTTTATTTATATGTATGTATAATATTAAAGCAGGACGTTGTTATTCCAACACTTCCTGTACGCCCAGACTGTCATGGACACCAGTTAACTTCCAGTTTTTGTTTTTTTTTGGGGGGGGGGTGTCAAAGCTTAAATTAAGACGCTGATTAGCTACCATGCACCGCTGCATTATATTTTGCACTCTCCACTTTTAGTAAATCCACCCCATGGTGTTACTGGACTAACAAAAAGGTGTAAGGAAGTACAAGGGAAAAAAAAGAGTTCAAGGAAGGTGGAGTTGAAAGGACTGGAGATCTGCTTTAAGATTGCATGCAGCAAAATCAAAGCTCATCAAAAAAGAAATAAAGGAAAACGGTTCTAGAGTGGTGTAAAGGCAAGGACATTTATAATAAAACAGTGAGTTAATTTCACCTATCTATAAATTGGGGTAATGTATTCAATTAGATTTTCACGTGATAATGCTGTAATGAAAAACTGTGAAATTCTGTAGAAATGTAATAACTGTGCCTTTCTTGAAACAGGTGAAATGAGAAAAAAGGGACAAAGGAGCAAAACTGTATTTCATCCCTTTACAAAATAGGCCTTTAGACAAAATTGAAGATTTCATTAACATTCCAAAGTATTGTGTGCTTATGTTTTCAGTTCATTGCCAAGCATCCAACTAAGGAACGCTTGAAGTTTTAGTAAAGTTAAATTCAAGAGACATAAAAGCAATGGAAAGAAGAGAGTACATGATTAGAGCAATTCCTGATACTGACACTGGCTGTGAATGGTATTTAATTAATGTTCAGAAATGTGTCTTGTTTTATTAAACTAGTTGTAGCTCTATAATAAGTATTGCGTGTGACAAGTGATGCCACAAACATGTCCTTCAGATGTGTTTGCCAGCCTTGTTTCAATGACTTTTGGGTAAAAAAAAAAAAGAGAAATCACTTTGTCAGTGTACAATATGTAGTACAATGGCACATTTATAGACAGACATATATTTGTATGTGGGTATATTAGTGTAACTTATCATAAAAACACAATTATTTCATATCACTTTAGAATTTCCTTAGAATATATAAAATGGCTTTTATAGTATAAAAGTGTTGCTGGGTATTTTGATAAGAAAGGCAATGCTGTACGGAAGTTAAAGAGATCTGTTGTCCGTGCACAGGGAAGTTTAATAGCAGTTTTAATGACTCTCAACCAGCTTTTTATGATGCAATAAAGAAAATCTGCCACCAATTGAGTTTATATATTTATATAACATATGTTTGATCATTGTTACTGTTAAATCTGTTTAAAAAGTTTAGAACATTGTCCATATCTATGGCTAATAATACAGTTTTTTGCTGTGGGTAGACTCCAAGACATTTTTGTCAGGCCTCCTATGTATCTTTCACCCATGTTCTCGTTTAACCTGGGAGAGACATAAGAGCTTTCTGTATCCAGCAGTTGATTATTCCTTACCTTTTGCTCCAAAAGTTGGATGTACAGTATCACTACCCCTTTATTATTTTGGCATAAGATCTGGTCATAATAGTGATAAGTGATGGACAGTTTACATAGCAGAAAATCATGACCTATGAGTAATTATTACTGATACCGAACATAACAAAAATGAAATGGCTAACCTGGAATTATCATTCTTATTTTTAACCACTTCCAGTCTGGACACTTTTACCCCCTTCCTGACCAGGGCAATTTTCAGCTTTCAGCGCTATCACACTTTGACAATTGCGCGGTCATGCAACACTGTACCCAAATTAATTTTTTACCATTTTTTGAGACCGATAAAGCTTTATTTTGGTGGTATTTATTCACCGCTGGGATTTTTTTTTTTTTGCTATGTAAATGAAAAAGTGGGGGGGTTTTATAATATTTTGCAAATAAATAATATTTCATCATAAATCAAAAATTTATTCCGTTATCTTTTTAGTAAAAAAAAAATCCAAATTAGTTTATAACCAAAAATTATAATTTTTAAACTTTTTTTTTACATTTTTATTTTTTTTATATTTTTTATTTTTATTTTTTACATGCTGTCACCCTATCAGTACAGTGTCGCCATGGTGACACTGTACTACTTGTGGGGGGTGATGAAGATTTTTTTTTTTTTTACACTGATTGCTTTTACACCCATATAGGATATAAAAACAATCATTTCTCTTTCTCTGTCTGCATTCTTGCAGTCATTGAGAGGTACTGAGTGAGCTGTGATTGGTCACAGCTTGTCACATGGTACAAGGCTGTTGTGAATATCCTTGTATCATGTGATCTCGGTGATCATTCACAGATTTCACACGTAGTAAGCAATGATGTCACAAGTGACATCTTGCTTACTACTTTGCATGTGATCACGATCGGTGTTTCACTGTGTCCAGAGGATCGCGGTGCTGCGTGCTCCCAGGGAGCGTGCACAAGCAGGGTGCGGGGAGGCCGTTTATAAACGGCCACCCGACCCTGCACTGCCACCGTCCGGCCGTTTATATACAACGGCCGGTCGGGAAGTGGTTAAATGACTTTTGCACATGTTGAATGTTTTCTGCATAGACAATATATAGAAAATTTAGAAACAACTGTCAACAACCACACTGGGAAAACTCTCATGCGAATCTTAGAAGATAGCAATAGAAGTTTTTGGCACCAGTTCTGCTTTCCTTTCCCCAGAAATAACATTAGCAAGCAAGTGCTAAGTGTGGCACTATGACATGGATGGAGCAGAGGAAAGTTCAGGCAATTAAAATTAATAGGTGTCAGCATTCATGACACTTCGAGATCCAGCCTTCACTTTGACAAAAGAAGATATTTTTAAGACACCATTTTCTGATAAATATGCATACTGGAAACAATTCCTAAATGATTTAAGCTATTTATATGATAGAAAACATGTATACATTACTGACATTTTACACCTGAGTGTCAGTAATCACTACTATTATCTTTGTGTTTAATAGAAATAATCCTGATTTTATGATTTGGTTCCTTAAAAAAAAAAAAATTGATACTGGATATTTTTTAGGGGGTTGTGGTTGAACCGTGCTGCTTTGACAGTGTTATATAGTTGTATATATTAAAAAGCACATGTGAAAATGTCTGCATAGACCCTACAGCAAAATCTTTAACATGTTCCTTGTATAGCCAATATTATTTACTGTTTTCTTTCCATAAGAGTTTATGTAAATAAGCTGAGCATGATTGTTACTTTTACAAATAAGGATTAAAAAAATATGATTTGAGCATTCACTACACTAAAATCCCAAGCATCCGTGCCCAGTTCTGGACTACAGAACATCTTTTTCTCATCTCTATAATATAAGATAGAGGTGTTCTGTAGTCCAGAAGTAAGAAGAGGTAGAGTAGTTTGCTCAAAGAGAAAGATGAGTTCTGTGCTGACCCAACATATCCGTCTCTATCTTCCCTATGCTACCTTTTATGTAGATTCCATGGGAAAAGCAAAGGGTAATAGTGTCACTTGAGTGACCGTTCTGAGTCTGCTGGAGTGCTGACATCACTCCCAAGACTGCAGCACTTTGGGATATGTACACAAGGGTAACTTACCTTGTTCCCCATTCCATTCATCTTCACTTTGCGGCCTTGCCTGGTGCTGTGCTGCACATTATTTTTAGCAAAAATGTCCCCACCAGCTTCTCTTCAAAGCACTCACCCATGGCTTTTCTTGGCAGCCTAATTCATCCTGTGGATGAGCTGTATTCTAGCCAAACCATAGGAATGAATAAGGCCATGGCATGTGTGCACTCTTTGAAAATGGGCCAGTGGGGACATTCTACTAGAAAGGTTGTATAATGATGGGCAGGGCCGCACACTGAAGGTTGCTGGCATGGGGATCAAGCTACCCATTTAACATAGGCGTCTGTAATACGCTGGGAGGGCAATTATGTAAAGAACAAGTTAGCTAAGGGTGAACTTGTATTTTAAAAGGAAGCTAGTGCATAGTTTAATGAGAGTTGCAAAGTATGCCTACAAATTGTATGATTTTTAACATTTTGTTTATTTAATGTAATTTTTCTATGATAGTATTGGTTTGATCATCGAGAAATATTTGTAGAAATTTCTGGCTTTTGATTGTTTCCTTGCCCACTGACTTTGTGCAGTTAGAATATCTTGGATCTTTACATGGAACTGTGTCTACTCTGAAAATCAATGCCACTGATAGTTTTACTTATCTAACTATTGCTTATAATATTTTTTCTAGCAAAAACCTGTGTGGCCTTTTGTTGACACTCAAGTATCTTTCTGACAGTTTGCAGGTTTGTAGTTACTTTGGAAAGACTTTTGATAGTTGGAATGAAAATTACTCAGTGGTACTCATGCAACACTGTACCAAAATGAATTTTATATAATTTTTTAAGCATACAGAGCTTTCTTTTGATGGTCTTTATTAAGCATGGTTTTTGGACACGCCCTTTTTGAAAAGTTGGTGCCCAAGGTGATCTCTTGGGGGTTTTTTTGGAAATTAAGAAACATGCTAGTACTGAGGTGGTTAAAACATGGAGCTTGATAATGTTGCACCAGATAAAGCACAATACAATGCATATAAAGAGGGAGGAGAAGAAGGTGAAGGCTTTAATGTACAAGTTACATACAGTGGGAGAAAAGTGATAATGGGGTTCATGTGCAGGACAAGGGAGGTGAATAGTTATTAAACAAGTCAATGAAGATAAAGGCTGAAGATCAGATGTATAGAAGGGGAAGGTGGATGAAAGGGTTAAAAAAGAGTTACTTGAACGTGGTGCTGCCATGTTCTGTCTTTTGCTCTGGAGTTAGTGAATGATTTACACATTCATTACTTTCTCAGTGTTTCTGAACCAAACCATCTAAAATTGGCTCACCTCACTGCCACCCAACAGGTATTTCTGTAGTGCCATTTTGTAAATGACACTGCAGAAATACATGTGTACCACTTCACCATTACTAGACCCACGCAGTAGGCAAGTGGTTAAATAAAGGCACCACATTGACCTTGCACTGGTACCAAGTAAGTCATTAAAACGTCTAAAAAAATTAAATACAATGACTTTAACACAAAAAAACTCAGCTTTTTCAGGACGTTTGGGTATAAGCTATCTGGTTCAGGTGTTTTAACTTTATTTTACCCAGTTGATTCTATATCATATAGGTTTTGGGTCATTGTGGCTTATTTGAGGCTGTGGCACCACCATCTCTATTAGGCCTCTTTCACACCATACATGCAGAAAAACTGATGGAAACTGATGCTCAGATTTCACTTGCGGAGACAACAGTTTCCATCAATTTTCATGCGTGCTACAATGAGTTTTACACACTTTGCAGATTCCTGAGCAAAAATAAAAGCTGCATGTGATACTAGTGTTATGGTGTGAACAGGACACATAGAGAACAATTGATTTTGTTGTGCCCTTTCAGAACGCATGCAGAAAAACTGATGTACCTGCACCAGAGTGTAAACAAGCCCTTATGGATTTGAGTGCTACCATATTTATTTGTACACACATAATTAAAGAAGGTATTTAATACATGTGCCTTCTCTTTGTGCCCAGTCATCAACACTGAGTTAGCTTATAAGGGGCCTACATGCTCAGACCTGATTTTTTGATGATAGGGTTTCCACATTTTTATGTTTTTTAAAAGCCCTTTTCTTTTTTCTTCTTTTTTTATAAGGTTTTTTGGATACGAAAATGAAGCCAAGAATCAGCAATGCCAATTAAATCATAGTGTGTTTCATGCAACAAAGGTTCTAACTCCTAATTTGCTTGTCAGACTTGTGGCATTGGTGAAGAAACACTTTAAGCTATATTATATTATCTGTTTTTTTTGTAATACAAGGGTAGTGTATGTGGTTGTTGATATAGAATCTCCTGATCAGCTGCCATAGGCCTCCCCCATCTTCCTCCATTCAACTCTCCATTAGTGTTTCACCCTTTTTGACTTATCTGCTCCATTATATTTTACTTCTGCCTCACTCCCCACTCAGTCCTAGTTCCAATATTCCTCCAACCTTCCCATAAATCTCTCCGTTAGCACAGCTGGCCCCCTTCCATTTACAGTAGGTGAAAACATCTTTAGTATATAGAATGTACCTAAGAAACCTCAGCCCAGTGCTCTATACACCCAAATGTTTACCTTTTATACAAGGTCTTTAACCATGTGTTTAGCTCTTTAATGCCCTGCTGTATTTCCTCTGTTGTGCATGGCACAGGCAATATTACAGCGTATATAACCTTGGAGGTTATATATTCTGTTATGATTATATGGTCTTCCTGGTACTGTTGAATAGGTTCCATATCTTACCACATCATTTAAAGGCTTCTGGTTGCATTTGTAAAACAGAATACTTAAACCCATTTGATTGTCGGTCTTATGTTCATACTATAAAAGTCACATTAACAACTTTGCTTTCACTGATTTTGTCTTATTGTGTTGCCCTGTTTGCAGGACCTTAATATATGAAATATAATGCAAATAGTGCTACTATTTGTATCTTTAACATTATATGGAGCAGTTTGATGTCAAGCTGCTATAGACGATTCAAACCATGTATAATCAGGTTTGATTAATCAGCTTGGGTACAACCAGCCTGTTGGATTTTACATGTGATTGTAAAATCACATGTAAAATCCGCCAGGAGAACACAATGGCTCCTTGGGAGGGATGCCCCCATCACTAACCCGTGGTTGCAGGAAAGAAAATCACTCTATGGCTGGCTTTAAAGTGATGCATTTATGTCATACATTCTGGAAGTTTGTCCTCGTAGATGGTGCTATTTTTTTTAATTTAGTATATGTTGATGCAGTCATCTGTATATTATACATTTAATGGCTTTCCATTGACCGGAGAAGCTCAGGAATTGAGTCATTGCATTGTGTATTGTTTTCTTAATTATTGCTTTAGTAGTTTCCTAATGTGTGATTATGTTCAGGTCTTTGCTCTGCAAGTCCCTAAAAGTGACAGCTCATGGAATAATTGTTCTCCCAGCACCTTGATTTATGGGTTCATTGTTTTTTTTTACTGTTTCCTTAGCAACCAGCACACATCTTTCATACTTATTTTCTAAGCATTCACAATATGCAGTACTGAAGCACATCAATTAAAGTACCACAAAAGAGTGTATTCAGACAGTAACTCTAAATTTTAAGAGTTGACTTTTATTTCTCAACTTCAAGCTTTTTTTCCTCTTTTTATGAAACTAAAATGCAGGAAAATAATATAAACAACAATCAAACACATCAGCAGACCACAAGGTAAATGGATCATAAAATTAAATTGTTGCTTCAAAAGATATACTTCAGCATTTTTGCAAGATGCATCATTTTAAATACAGTGTTTCTTTCAGCAGATAGATTTCTGGTTCTGACTACTTTCTTGTCAACTATACATTAATGTGGTAATCACGTCAGAACACAATTGTACTTCTGTGTTATAAAGCATGTATACTTAAAGGATCAAAGCTTGAAATGCATACTAAAAAAATTTAAATATTTATCAAAAGGCAGTTTTTATGTTTCAAGCCAATACACTGTGCAAAAAATTGAATGCTATGCTTATAGCATATGCTAGGCTATTATGATTTTTATGGCATAAATCAAGTTTCATGCTGTCATTGTTGGGTCATAGTGTCACTCTCGACCATGCAAAATGTGTTAAAGAACTCCTAAATGCTAAATGGGTTCTTTAGTATGGAATACTTGCCATACACACAAAGTGATGGGTTAAAATCAGCATTTAGTCTCTTGCATAATTCCTTGCTTAAAGTGGTATTAAACCCAAAACCAAAAGTGCAATATATTGCTGCAATTGTTTTTTTTCCTGTATTAGCATACCCCCCTCTCTGGATGAAGGAGCATAGGGGGCACATTTGGACAGCAGCATTGGTAATCCAGGGGAGGGGAATGTTAGATGCACTAGCAGATTTAGATACACTAACAAATTTAAACCATTCTCCGGCTCACATTTTATAAGCAGGTATAGCAACATTTTTTCCTTTTAGGATCAATGTTTTAAATAAATAAGTAAATTAAATAAATGATTATTGTAAGGACCCCTGTCACTGGTAAATGGTCTGTCTCTGCAAGAGAGCTTGTTCTTCTGAAAACCAACAGCTGGCTGGATTACCAGAAGAAGAAAGAAAGCTTACAATAGAAAATTAATTGAAATATTTGCACCTAAGAATTGTTAAGCTGGACTATAATACATTTTTTTCTTTTGGGTTTAATACTGCTTTAAAGGGATCCTGTTGCCAACTACAAAATTGCAAGAAAAAAGTACAGAAAAATGAAGCATTTTTAAATGCATACTTGCAGTATTTTCCTTTTCCATAAACAATGTTCCTTAGAAAAGACAGTGTTCCCTCCTACCTGCCTGCCTATTGCCCTCTCATCCTTTGGGAGCGTCTAATTACTGTCTGTGTTAGCCTTAAAAATCCCATAGGGGGGTTTTGTATGACTGTGTTAGCCAAGCACCTCCGCCCCCACCTCTCTACATAACATTTTAGGTAGCTTCCAGGGAAGGATAGAAGGACTACACTGTAAGGTGTCAGTTGAGTTACAACCCTGAGTCTGCTAGGGTCACAGAAATCACATTTAAGATAACAAACAACAGCAGTCTCAGGCCTTTTGAATGTCTTCACAGAGGAGGTAAGAAAAACAACAAACGGTAAATGCACATGGGAGGATATTGTAGAAATGAACTGTCTCTAACCAACTTTGAAATTTTACACGTTTGCATGCATGCATACACTTTTCTACTCATAGGTGTAAGTATTAAATGTGAACTCCCTGGGTGACAATCTCTGGGGCTGATTCTCACTTTTTATGTATTTTGACACATGGACATTATGGGGCCCCTCAATTTCCAGCATTTCAGGAAATGCTGCAAATGACATTGGTGTATACATGAAAAATGTGTAGAGTACTTAAACTACATACATTGCACAGCAAGTAGCAGTACTTTGTTACTAAGCAGGCAGTGAGTGAAATCAGTAATGGGCACACTAACACAATAGTTGCGCTAAACAATAGCCTGATCTCAGAATGTTATTCTGTATGTCTGGGTAGGCTCATAGCACTGATTATGCAGAAGAGTGGTGCTAGTTTATCTCTCTGCTATATCAAAGATCAATTAAAGCAGAACTTACAGCTATAATGCAAGGTCTTCTTTTTAAGTACCCACCCCTCCTCATTGCTCAAAAGTGGCAAACAATTTAAAAACAAACCTGTAGAAGGTAAAAAGATATTGCAAGGTCTGCATTAAGAATAAATTTGTGAAAATTTCCATCTTTTGGATTTTCTTCTTTGACACAGATGCCAGTTTCATGCAGTTTACATAAATGCCGTTTTTTGCAAGGTTTGGAAACTGTTCCCATATATGACCATCTTAAAGTTCTTGTAAAGACTAAAGGTTTTTACCTTAATGCAGAGAATGCATTAGCCATGATTAGCTCCTACCCAGCTCTCCTAAATAATTACTGGAGACCCCTCTCAGTTCAGCACTGTGCCCCAGAGCAGCAGCTGTTCTCTCTTTTTCCTCTATGAACATGGCAGCGGGCACCATTCGTTCCTGCTGCTGTCAATCAAATGTAGTGAGGCGAGAGCGGGGGGGCTGGGTTGAGCTACTCACTCTGTCTCTACAGAGACACACATCCCAGCTTGGGAGTGAGCCCCCATAACAAGAGCTTGCTATGGGGGCAGACATTGAAGAGGAGGAGTGGACAGCACTGGTGGGGACCCAAGAAGAGGACGTTTGGGGCCACTCTGTACAAAACCATTGCACAGAGCAGGTAAATATAACATGTTTGCTATTTTAATTAAAAAAAAAAAAATAGCCTTTAGTAACACTTTAAAGTATAACTAAAAGCAAAACTTTTTTTTTTTTTATTGAATGGACAAGGATTTAAACTTCTGTCAGGTTTTTATTGCTGTCTGTGCCCCTGTTAAGGGGATTCACCTTCTCTATTTGTCCTGTTTGTCATTATCATTGAAAGTGAAAGAAAATCCATAATTTTGGGTTGTCCCCAGAAAAGTAATAAAGGGGAAATCTTCCAATAGGGACACTGGTTCTGGTGACCTGGGGGGTCCCCAAGAAACTCCCTGAATTTGCAGGTATTTCATCTCGCTTCCTGTTTGGCTATGGTACAGGAAATGGGAAATCTCCGAAACGGGACACAGATGGTGAAAAAAAACTGAGAGGGCTTATAACCCTCCCTTGCTTAATCCAAAATGAAAACCGTTTTGCCCATAGTCCTACTTTAATGTTACACTCACTTGGGCAGTTAGGGAAAATACGACAAGTTTCTGCACCAAGAATAAACCGATTCTTGCTGCTGGGATCACAAGTGCATGCAATCAGTAATGCCCAGGAAGTCTGTACAAAGCAATGACAGTCTGACAGACGTTGTGCCTGTTTGAATCTATCCACCCATCTAGCAGTTACTGGTGGTTAGAGTCAGATGTCCAACCATGAAAGCCATCTTTTGGTGTCCAGGGTTGCTCATGAGTTCCTAACTACAGAATGGATGTGAGGATACATGTGATTAGCTGTGGCTCCTGTTCCCTGTCATTCCTTTGTACAGGTCTCTTGGCCACAGCTGTTTACATACACCTGTAAGTCCCCACAAGAATCTGCTGCATGCTTCTAAAAGCCCAAGTGAATGTAGACTAAATGTAACCTTATTTGGTGCAAGCTCCCAGGCATATTTTTTCTTTACTAGAATATCGTAGTTTTCCTTTACTACAGGGATATGCATAGGGAAAACATTGTGTGTATATATATATGTGTGTGTGTGTGTGTGTGTGTGTGTATATATGTATATATATATATATATATATATATACTGTACATTATCAATGCTTTCCAACCGACATTTGAGAAGGCACTAGGTGAACAATAGTTAGAAATTACAAACTTGCAGGGAATTGTAGGGAATTGTAGGGTCTTGTGTTAACTGTTTTTTTGAGCTGACAAAAAAACTGCAGCGGTTCCCAGTGTGCTTTCATGCCCCCCGGATAGAGCGCTAATAATATTAATTATGTAACAAAGACTTGGAGACAAAGTGAATTATATATATGTTCTACTTTAGGCATTTTTCTGTTTATCACACAAAAATGTACAAAAGATGCCAACTATTTATTGATTCCCTCTTGTCAATATGTTTTGTAGTGTTGTTCTTAGACGTTTTCTTCTTAGTTAAGCACTTTGATGTAGAACAAAATATATCTTTATTTTTCCTTTTCAGTGCTTTAACACCTTATTCTTTTTAGTGAAGTTTGTTGTTTGTTGTTTGTTTTTACCAGACTTGATCCGCCACCAACTTCTTTTTAAATATTACCATTTTCCCTAGAGTTTTGACACATGCTATTATTAAACACAGCAATTAGTTAATAGTAATAATCTATACCTATCTGGATGTCTGTCAGTGATGCATGTGCAGGTTGGTAAAGTACCGGTAAATGGCTCATAAATCTGTAAAGCAGCCCATAGATTTTTAAATTTTTGTCATTTAATTAGCAATTTGAACAAATTTTGACTTGATTCCACACTGTGCCTTTGTATACTGACAGAATACAATGATCAGTGTTGCTGGCTATAGCCAGTGGCGTTGATCGAGCAGCAATTTTTCAACAGGGTGGTTGTACAGAAGTCAAATGGTATATTGACTTCTGTTCAACTGCCCTGCCCCCATACATGGATTGAAACTCAGCCTGTCCCTGGTGAACCATGCTGAATTTTGATCCATGTATAGCCAGCTTATAGCTTCATTCAAATTCAAAAAGCTTTCCTTAGCTCATAATAACATACTGAAGTATATAGCAAAGTGTTTATTCACTGTAGTTTTTGCATTTTATATTCTGTTCATTTGTTCCTAGATGTATTATCATGTATTTTACTGCAGATCAGTTGACTTGCTTGTACTTTAAAACCGTGAGACCAAAAATGCATCTGACTGCTTCCATGCACAATGCAGATAGAAACATTGTGTTTAGAAGCATGAAGCTTGTTAACCATGTGAATTTCACTATTTTGTTTTTCACTTACATTACTACACTGCAAATTGGGACCAACTGACACAATTGTGTTGATTTACTAAAGGCAAATATATTGTGCACTGCCAGTGCAGTTGCTCCAGAGCTTAGTAAATGAGGTAGCTTCACTTTGCAAAGAATACCCGATCACATGAAAGAAAATAGAAAAAAAAAAAACTGCATTTTTGCTTTCACATGATTGAATGATAGAAATTACCAGACTATTTGCCTTTATTAAACGAACCCCAATGAATACTTCAACAGAGCCTGTTTTGTTGCAAAACAAAGAAGATAAGTGAGAAATAATATTTAATATCTCATTATTTATTTATTTATTTCAGGTACTTATATAGCACCATCAATTTACGCATAACTTTACATACAGTCATGGCCGAAATTGTTGGCACCCTTGATATTTCTCCAGGAAATCATGTATTTCTCACGAAACGTATTGCATTAACACATGTTTTGCTATACACATGTTTATTCCCTTTGTGTGTATTGGGACAAAACAAAAAAAGGGAGGAAAGAAAGCAAATTCGACATAATGTCACACAAACCTCCAAAAATGGGCTGGACAAAAGTATTGGCACCCTTTCACAACTGCGGATAAATAAGAATGTTACAAGCATGTGATGCTCCTGTAAACTCACCTGGGGCAAGTAACAGGTGTGGGCAATATAGAAATCACACCTGAAAGCAGATAAAAAGGAGAGACGTTCACTTAACCTTTGCATTGTGTGTCTGTCTGTGCCACACTAAGCATGGACAACAGAAAGAGGAGACGAGAACTGTCTGAGGACCTGAGAACCAAAATTGTGGCAAAATATCAACAATCTCAAGGTTACAAGTCCATCTCCAGAGAACTAGATTTGCCTTTGTCCACAGTGCGCAACATTATCAAGAAGTTTGCAACCCATGGCACTGTAGCTAATCTCCCTGGTCGTGGACGGATGAGGAAAATTGATGAAAGATTGCAACGCAGAATAGTCCGGATGGTGGATAAGCAGCCCCAAACATGTTCCAAAGACATTCAAGCTGTCCTGCAGGCTCAGGGAGCATCAGTGTCAGCGCGAACTATCCGTCGACATTTAAATGAAATGAAACGCTATGGCAGGAGACCCAGGAGGACCCCACTGCTGACACAGAGACATAAAAAAGCAAGACTACAGTTTGCCAAAATGTACTTGAGTAAGCCAAAAGCCTTCTGGGAAAACGTCTTGTGGACAGATGAGACCAAGATAGAGCTTTTCGGTAAAGCACATCATTCTACTGTTTACCGAAAACGGAATGAGGCCTACAAAGAACAAAACACAGTACCTACGGTAAAATATGGTGGAGGTTCAATGATGTTTTGGGGTTGTTTTGCTGCCTCTGGCACTGGGTGCCTTGACTGTGTGCAAGGCATCATGAAATCTGAGGATTACCAAAGGATTTTGGGTCGCACTGTAGGGCCCAGTGTCAGAAAGCTGGGTTTGCGTCCAAGATCCTGGGTCTTCCAGCAGGACAATGACCCCAAACATACGTCAAAAAGCACTCAGAAATGGATGGCAAAGAAGCGCTGGAGAGTTCTGAAGTGGCCAGCAATGAGCCCAGATCTAAATCCCATTGAACACCTGTGGAGAGATCTTAAAATTGCTGTTGGGAAAAGGTGTCCTTCCAATAAGAGAGACCTGGAGCTGTTTGCAAAGGAAGAGTGGTCCAAAATTCCGGGTGAGAGGTGTCAGAAGCTTATTGATGGTTATAGGAAGCGACTGATTTCAGTTATGTTTTCCAAAGGGTGTGCAACCAAATATTAAGTTAAGGGTGCCAATACTTTTGTCCAGCCCATTTTTGGGGTTTTGTGTGACATTATGTCATATTTGCTTTTCTGCCTCTGTTTTATATTTGTTCCAATACATACAAAGGGAATAAACATGTGTATAGCAAAACATGTGTTAATGCAATACCTTTTTTGTGTGAAATACTTGATTTTCAGGAAAAATATCAAGGGTGCCAACAATTTCGGCCATGACTGTATATATATATATATTGTACATTCACATCAGTCCCTAACCCTCAAGAGGTGTACAATCTAAGGTTCCTAACTCACATTCATACATACACATACTAGGACCAAATTAGACAGGATCCAATTAACCTACCAGCATGTCTTTGGAGTGTGGGAGGAAACCCACGGCGGCACAGGGAGAACATGCAAACTCCAGGCAGGTGGTGCTGTGGTTGAGATTTGAACCGGCGACCCTAGTACTGCCAGGCAGAAGTGCTAACCACTTAGCCACTGTGCCTCCCTATCTCATTAGAGAAGACTTGTATGGTTACTATTTGTTGTTTGTTGCAACTAAAAGAAATCATGGTGAAAAGGGCTGAATTATTAGTTAGTCATTTTAAAGACATTGAAGGATCAAAAACCGTTTGACAGGTGTACCACCCCAGCCAAACTCCCCACCTCCCACTGTCCTCGGAGTGCTTTGCGCTGAGTTCCCTGCCAGGCCCTCAGAGCCCAGTCCCAGCACCTCTTGTGCAACTATATAATTGTCATTTCCTGAAATGAAATTAAGGTCTAAAGATAAATAGGCTGGCTTAAACAATGCATACTAGCAGACTCACAAGTAACATTACGTAAAACACTGCAATGCTATGGTCTGAAGTAGGTAATCAAATGTCATCAAAAGCTCAACTACTGTAAAGCAGAGTTAAGTGTGTGGGGTGCTCTACTTTACCAGGTAGTGATTTGTTTGAGTTCTTCTTTAAACCTCTTTAGCCCCTTCCCACCCAGCCCTTTAAGAGGATCTAAATGGTGGGAGGCGGAGAAGGGCATACCGATCATGTGACTGCTGTGATTGTCAGTCACAGCGGTCACATGATCAGAAAGCTTCCGATCAAAAGTATGCATTGCGAACTTTCTGGTACCCACTTGTTACTGTGCTGGGAGTGCGCTTTCAGCACAATAAAGTGTTTACCTTGGGCCGTATATATCGGCTGCTCGCCATTAAAGCCCACCTTCTGAGAAGCCATATATATGTGCCAGGTCAGCAGGATGGGGTTAAAATGCAATGCGATTGTGAATATTTGTCCTGAATTTTTTTAATAGTATATTCTGAATATTATAGTTGAACATTGTGTATATGTGTGTGAATACTCACTCATCCATGTCTTTATGGACCTTGCTTTGTGCACTGGTGTGCAGCCATGTTGGAACAGGAAGGGGCCATCCCAAATTGTTTCCACCACAAAGTTGGGAGCATGAAATTGTCCAAAATGCCTTGGTATGCTGACACCTTAAGATTTCCCTTCACTGAAATGACGGGGCCAAGCCCAACTCCTGAAAAACAATGCCACACCATAATCCCCCCCCCCCCCCCACCAAACTTTACACTTAGCACAATACAGTCAGGCAAGTTCTCCTAGCAACTGCCAAACCCAGACAAATCCATCAGATTGCCAGACAGAGAAGCATGATTCATCACTCCAGAGAACGTCTCCACTGCTGTAGAGTCCAGTGGCAGTGTGCTTTACACCACTGCATCTGACATTGCACTTGGTGATGTAAGGCTTGGATGCAGCTGCTCAGCCATGGAAACCCATTCCATGAAGCTCTCTATGCACTGCTGGTATACTAATCTGAGGGTCACATGGAGTTTGGAGGTCTTTAGCTATTGACTCTGCAGACAGTTGACAACTTCTGCGCATTGAGCGCTCTGTCATTTTTCGTGGCTGAGTTGCTGTTATTCCCAGTTACTTTGTTATAATACAACGAACAGCTGACTGTGGAATATTTAGTAGCAAGGAATTTTCACGGATGGACTTATTGCACAGGTGGCAACCTATCACTGTACCACACTTGAATTCTCTGAGCTCCTGAGAGCGACCCATTCTTTCACAAATGTTTGTAGAAGCAGTCTGCATGTCTAGGTACTTGATTTTATACACCTGTGGTCATGGAGGTAATTGGAATACTTGAATCCATTGATTTGGAGGGGTGTCCCAATACTTTTGGCAATATAGTGTGTATATACTGTGTGTGTATATGTATGTATATATATATATATATATATATATATACACACACAAACACTATATATGTGTGTGTGGGGGTTATTTAGTTGAAAACTCCTAAGACTAAGAGCAAATACCATGTCACCGCTGCTGGACGGAGCTCAAAGTCGGAATTCACTCAGTTGAAGCCTTTGTAATGTCTGCTCAAATAGCGCCATGTGTCTTTATCACTGCATGCTACTTCTTCCCTCTGATTTACCACTCCTTAGCTTTTTATACTTAATGATTAATGTTTTTTGTACTGATATAACTTGGGAAAAATACAACATGTTGCGTAATAATTTATTGCAGCCCAGAGGCTTAAACGGGACCCTAGGAGACTATTTGTTTTAATTTTTTATTTGGTTTTCCAACAGCGTTAATGCATTTAAAATTTATGAAAAATAATTCACCTTTACAGTACTGCTTTCAGCAAAGGAGAGAAAAGGAACAAATATCTAAACTGACTTTCCTGGGTGGTTTCTAATGCAGTGAGTCAGAAAATATAAATGCAGGGTGACACTTCTGATATAAATATTTTCTTAGTGCCCCTATTATTTACTTAGTTAAGAAGTAGATATACAGTATGTAATTAGAGAAGAATTTCTGTTAATAAAATGTCAATAATTGTCAGATATACAGTTTTGTTTACCTTATCATCCTAGAAGCAGTCAAATTACTATTTATTTTCCTCCTCATTTTTCCTGGTGAATTTGTTAGGGGTATGTTGGGTAGTGCTCGATTACTATGCAAATATACTATTACTAATTTATGTCTCATTTATTCCTTGCGGCCTATCACTTCTCTAAATGTACTGCGCAAGCATGGCATGCATAGCAAATTAGCGTAAATGTAGTTTTGCTGCATTTAGACCATTTGTTAAAACATTAACACAGGCACTCTAGCATGCCTTGTAAAAATGGGTGTACCAAAAATATTCTGGTTTTCTGCGAATTGAAATCATAATCTAGTAAAATGTATTATATATTTACTGTATATAAATATTTCTATCCCTCAACCATATTGTTCAATTTTAAAATTCCCCAAATCGGGGTGGTGTGTGTTTTCCAGTGTTTACTGTGCAGTGATGGAGATTCTTGTGAGGGTGCCTTCATGCAGAACACTCATGTATTTTATACTTGTTGGCAAAACATCACACAGACAGGGCATTATAATTGAAGCATTAAGCCTTTGTTACAATATATTTTCATGACATTTTAAAAAGACCCTGTATTCAGACCTCACACTTTAAAAGAAAATCTTACAGCAATAGAGGATGATATACACTTGCATGTCTCCCCACTCCCCACCAAAAAAATTCAACCCTTTTCTCATAACAAGCCATAGGCATAATATATGGGACCTTTCACATGAGCAGCCAAATCACATCTGCCAGTTTTTTAGGTGGATCTGATTGGAAACTTAAGGTCAGTTTATGGACACACGGATGTAAATGGATACATCAGATTACCTCCAAGTCTGTCTACGTCTCAGACAAATGCAGGCCATAGACGGGTCGTTTATCGGCCGAATTTTCGCCCGCATGAAAAATCGTCCGATATTCACGCCGTTAGTGGGGTCAGCCTGTCGGACGTTTTTTGCGGATCTTCACATTTATTTTTATCGGTCATGCTGGAAAATCCACGAAAAACATCCGTTTTTCGAGGACATTGGTGCCGACCGATTTTTTTTTATCGGCTGAAAATTTGGCCGATAAACGGCCCATCTATGGCCTGCATTAATCATGTCTGATCAGAGGCAAAAGGATGTAAACAAACCTGAGGGAAAACATGAATAGACACAGATGTCACCAAAGTGATATCTTTGTAGCTCTGATTCAGCAAAAGATCTGTTCACAGTCACACCCTTAGTGTCCACACACACCCCTATTTCAATTGAAACTCACCATCTTAGGTGGACCTTACATTGAAAATAAAGTCAGATTATACTTTTTGCCCTTCAAGCATTAAACTTACAGCATCTCAAAATCTCAACCCATGTATCTTCTTCCCAACATGGTAGCTCTTAAAAGTACAATATAGGACAAAATCATAATGTTTTCTGTAATTAAACTTTAATAGAAGTAAAAGGAAGGATTTCTTCACATTTAAAGTGCATCTGAATCTGTGCACTGAAATAAATCTGCTCATTAAATGATACAAGGGCATCAGTGCTCTCTGTCCCACTCAGTACTCCTTACACTCAGAGCTACAATGACAGATGACAGACTCCTCCCACCATGGATTTGGCATGGATTAGTTCAGGGCATTGTTCCCCTTTGATGTTGATGTACTTAACTTAAAGTTATATTTTGTATAGATAAATTTCCACTAACACTATATGCATATTTTGTTTTCTTTTCTTTTTATGTATATAAACATTTATATTGCACATGTAATTTGTTATGAAAAAGGGGTTTTCTCTTTTAGATATTTTTTATGCAAATTTTTCATTTGAGTGTTGGCAGCTTAGTGTGGGATAATTAATCTTGGAGCATGGAATGTAAATTCACTTTTTGTTTTTCTTCTCATTTTGTGACTCATGTAACTTTATTCAGCATCTGATAACTTCCTGATTGTGTCAGTTCTGTGCTGGCCCTTGCTGCAGACAGCACAGCAGGAGTTTTCACAGTTAGTTGTTAGCAAATGTTAGGATTTCAGACAAGATCAGTGATGTGTTATCTGTGCACTGATAAAGTATTTAAACTCAAGTGTTTAAATGTAAACAAAGCAGAGGTAGAGTGTAATATTTGCAGAGTAGAGTAGATGTCACTGCTGAACTTATTCAGTACATTGCTATGTGCTAACCCAGACTATCAGCCTCGCTGCCCTGTCCTAGAAAAAATGAAAGACTGTTCAGTGAGCCTCAAACATAATTAACTGATAGCTGGGAAATACTTGAGTGAATGATCTAAGTCTGCCCAGATCTGCTGATGTCACATCCAAGATTGCAGTGTACAGAAGCTGTGTCAGGCCTGTTCAATATCATCTGTAGCCAGGTTCAAGCTACTGCAAGATGGGATCAAAAGGACATAAAACCATAGACTAGCTAGTTCCCTCCTAGTGCCCAAAACCCGGTCTGTTACATCACTTCCCACCAATAGAGCAGGAGAGCTGTTCTTCCTGGACAGAGCAGAGGATCTTAGGACCTGTAGTCCTGCAAGCAACTTTTACTGTATTTTATAGCCCCTTCAGAACTATTCATTTCAGAAAGCTGCTTGAGCAAAGGATTATGGGAGACCTTATATATTTGACTGCTTCTGATGGGCTCACTCTCTGCCTGAAGATGGTTAGTGACTGCCGTTCTGCATTCAGCTGCATCGAGACTTAGTGGCCTAGTGGTGAAACCCAGTTCATTCTTCTATGCACCTGCACCTTAGACTGTCACACCGAGGGTTCCCAGCCACTCTCTACTGCCCAGCACAGCTCTTCTCAGCATCTTCTGCCACGGCTGTCAGAGCGTCAGTGACCTGCTGCATCACTGTTGTTTCACCTGCAGAGTTGTAAAGACCTCAGCTCATTCTGGACTGCTTGAGACTTCATCTGTACCAGGGTTGGTGAGAGGGCAGCTGCCCACCTATCTGCTTACCCAATTGAATAGAGACACTGCTAGTAGACATCAGTTCATTCAAATCAGTCAAGAAATATTTTTCTTTGCCTTTCATTCAGTTCTGTCTGCAGATTTGACTCTTTCTTCACTACTCTTCCACATTTAAGAGCCCCAACAAGCTAGCAGAATATGCTATCCCCATTCTTTGGATTGACTCTTTTCCATATACACCTCTGCCTATTTCTTATTTAAAGGGGCACACCTTCCTTATACAAACATTCATAAAAAGGCATTCACGTGGTCTCATTGTGTTGCACCAGTGATCACAAGGGAGCTGGCGGTTTCCTTAAGCTTTTCCCCCACAACCAGTGTTGCATGCTTGGGCACCATTGATACACAGTGGTTATACCCAGTCTGCTGACATTATTTAAGTATAGATGTTCCCTTTGAGTGAGCTCTGCTTGTTCTTTCAAATTGTACAACTGTGGCTATTGAATTACTGCATCCATTGCCCTTTTATTTTGTGATGGGTATTATTTGTGAACATTGTTGGTTTAACTATGTCTGAACCTAGAGTGTCAGAATGGTTGAAAAGTTTACAGCAGGGGTCTCCAAACTATGGCCATCCAGGTGTTGAGGAACTGCAAGTCCCATGGGGCCTTGCAAGACTCTGACAGCCACAGGCAAGACTCCCAGAGGCATAACGGGATTTGTAGTATTTCAACAGCTGGAAGGCCATAGTTTGGAGACCCCTGGTTTACAGAGTAAAGGCAGCACCAGAGGATAAGCATCATCCTGCAGCTCCTACAGGGGTAGCGCTACACATCAATAATTACAAGGAGACAAGGAAAGATTGGGGCTGATAGTAATAGTCTGTTGCAGGGTCTTTTTAATATGGGATGACTCACTGAAAACAAATTTGTCAATTTGCACATAGGTTCAATAAACTCCATGCTGATGTCAGTTTTAGGTGGGTATCAGTGGGTTTGATTTCCTTTATCATTCTACCTTAGTAAGCTGCGTTCAGTGCACGTGTCCCATAGTCTACAAATAGATGAATACAGAATACCACCTGCCATGTTATCTGTGCATAATGTCTATCAGTTAAAAAATATCCTGTAGCTGGGCTGCCAGTTCAGAAATGTCCCATTTACTGCCTCACGTGTATCGGAGCCACCTTACATAGTACAAAGCATTATCGTAATTGGCGTTCATACCCCCGAATCCTTTCTTAAAGCAGATCACCAACCATAAATAACAGTATGAATACAAATAGGCCTTTAAAAGATAATATAACAGAACCAGCTGCAATATTCTTATTTAATCGAAAGATTTCCCTTGCAGTACTATTTTCTGCTGCTAGATGTCAGCAGTCTGACAGACAGCATCATTCAACGCACTTCCTGGACCCACTCGGAGCTTGTGGCTGGACAGGGAAAGGAGAAGCTGCACAGTAATGAACACATCTTTCTGTCACTCCAATTTTTCTTTTTATCTGCATTTTGTCTCCAGCTGCCTGCCAAACGCAAAGCTACAAGTGCTCTTCTGTATTTACATTATGAATAATGCAGCAGGTAGGGTGAGACTCCCTGCCTCCTGCATATAAGCTTTTGCAGGGGGGCACAACTAGGAGCTTGGGTGAGGAGGTATCCTGCCGAAGTCCCTGAGAGGTAACACTTGCCAAGGGCTGATTCAAGCTTTCAGACTCCACACTAGACTTAACTATATCCACTTTAAAGAACCTTACCCAGTATATAAAAGCTGAAGCCATGCAATTTCTATTTAGATGACAAAATGGATACTTTTACATAACATGGCAGTGTGTACTGTCTTTGCTAGTAACACGGCCAAAGCCAATCATGAAAATAATTACCTAGGGAGTCTGCCTTGCCATAAACGGAACTTATTACTGATGAGTCTTCATCACCCGAAACCTAATTTCTCCAGCACTACTTGTTAAATAAAGCATATGAAATATTTACAACTTTGGAGTTACATGTTTTGTTTTGTTTTTTGCAAGGCCACAATGTGTAACTCCGCATTTCAAGCTTCAAACATTCTTACTCCAGGGCTTCATTTTTCCTCAAGAACAAATTAAAAAAATATCCTGTTGAGCTTTCTGAGGGCACTCAATTGGTTTATTCTGTTTTTGAAACTGACTGTCAAACTGTTTTCTTCAAGCATTGACAGATTTCCCTTCTAACCACTTCTCTACTAACCCTTCACTGGTATCCCGCTGCTGCATTTCTAGGCTTTTTTTTTCTTTTTTTTTGAGGAAGGATTGCACTTTCACCAGCTGTGCTTATATGGTGTCAGTTTGTTTAGTGCTCCCCTGTGTATTATATCCACTACCTGTAAAGACAAATACCAGGTTTCTGAAAGAAAAGGTACAATATATTTAGGAGTGAGTACTTTATTAAACCAGTGACTTCAAATTGCTTTCATGCGACCATTTCATAACGTCTGCTGTCCCTTGTCTCTCTGACTTTATTTAATGTTTCATTTAACCCTTTCAAAGGCATAACTGTCTGCTGGGAAATGATGTGACTGAAATAACACAAGACAAACTTGGCTCTGCTAGCTGTTTCATACAATGCTATTACAAAGGAAGATCACTTTTTAACTGTCATGCAGTTATTGTATTATGGCCGTATTGTTTCATCTCTTATGGCAAGTATCTAATATAGTATTTTAATACATTTCTTAGCTGATATGAAAAACAGTATCTGGATAGCTATGTCATAAAATAGTTTCATAATATAGAATAAGGAAAAAGACAAGTCTGGTCCAGACTTGCTTGTTAAGGCCACAGTGGGCAGGTTGACTAGATAAATAAGACATTGATACCTCACCTCCACTGATGCAAGACGCAAGTGGTGGATATCTATTTGTCTGTCATAACTTTATGACAATCCATCCAATACTGAGTGGGTCCCAGACCCTTCTGCCTCCAAAACAGACCTGACCTGTTGTGGTATGAACTTCACTAGACATATGACTGTATGCTGTGGTATCTAGCGCTAATCCATCAGCAGCAGATCCTGTAAGTTGCAAAGGTAGGCCTCCATGGATCATATCTCCAGCACATCCCACAGGGGCTCAATGGATTGAGATCTGGAGAATTTGGTGATTAAGTCAACACCTCAAACTTGTTGTGTTTCTCAAACCATTCTTAAATAATTTTTGCAGTGTAGCAGGGCACGTTATCCTGCTGAAAGAAGCCACTGGCATCAGGAAATACCGTTTTTATGAAAGGGTGTACATGGTCACCAACAATGTCTAGGTAGTTGGTATTTTCAGGTAACATCCAAACGAATGGCAGGTTTTCTAGCAGAACATTTCCCAAAGCATCACACTGCCTCTGCTGCTTGCCTTCTTCCCATACTGCATTCTGGTGCCATCTCTTCTCTAGGTAAGCAACACACACCCACCAGGTCATCCACATGATGTAAAAGAAAACATGATTCATCAGACCCGGCCACCTTCTTTCACTGCACCCTGTAGTTGCTTTTGGCTGTGGACACGGGTCAGTATGGGCACCCTTGTTTGCCTTCTAGTGCTGCCTCTCACTTTTACAGTTATATTGTATAGGGAATTACAATATGATACTAGGTTAAATTAAGGTACTTCTACATAGCATGCAAAATATGTTTGATGATTTTTCAGTAAATAGTTCATTCATTTGTATACTTTTTTCATCCCAGAATTTAGCTTAATGGATGACAGCATCAGGTTTGAAGTGAATTTATCCATGGGAAAGGGACAACCCTTACTTCTGATTGGTAGCCTCCAAATACAAGAGTGCAGAAATATCGCAGGGAGATTTTTGAAAAGGAGCATTTGTGGCTTCCTCAGCCCACTGCAATGACCTCAATTTATCCCTTGTACCATATTAACAAAAGCCTTGCTTGCACCTACATAGTACTGCTGTTCTAGAACTGTAGTTTCTGTGCAGTCAGATGCATCACCTCGATAGTACCTAGGAGCAAAAGGTAACTGTTCCAGTTCCTTGAGTTGCCAGAGTGATTCTTTATAACACAGTTTTTTATTTAGCAAAAAATTGTAATAGAGTTTAATCGACATAATAAAGCAAGAGATTATGTTAGAAGTATAAACATTTACCTTTTTCTGTTGGCTGAAAGAAAATGAAATATAAGACATTAGATATACAGCACCCAGGGGGTTAAGCAACTAAAAGTGCTTTTAGAAAGACAAGAGGACTTTTCAAATTACATCTGAAATTTTGCCAAAATCCTGACATTTTTATATGCATTGTGACATGAAGTTTGTAAGTGTCAATGACAAAAGAACCTTCAGTACTGAAGTGAAGGTGCTGAAGAAGAAGGGACATCACAGACAAGGAATATCAAACACTTGGGCTTTTTGCTAAGAAAAAGGTAAACCACAAACGCTGCCTTGTCAATTGTAAGAAGCATTGTGAAGATACAGTACATTGATTCCAAACTTGTTTTAACAAAATAACTTAACTTTCTTTTGAACCCTTGAGAATAGAGAATTTGCTCAAACAAGGCAAAGAATGCACATGATTAGCAAGTGAGAAATATACAAAGGGCATCTAGTAACATAGGAAAGTGTTTAATGTATACTTGGCCCAAACATATGGTTTAGAAGTTTTCACAATTGCTGTTGACACGGATGGCCTGATACACTGGCCTAGACCTGATACCTATAATGATATCAGCATTCACACAATAATGGCCACCACCGTCAGGCAAGTGTCCAGGCTGAAGCATTATTTTCATCTTTTTCATCATTATCTTCACTTTGTTCTTATTTGTCAGCACACATAAGACCAATCCTAGAGTTTACAGCTTGTGCTGGCAGTCCCATAGCTGTCTATCGGGAAGTAGCAGGTGCATTGACACAGTCACTGCTCCCCTTGTGACATCTGTGTGGGTACAAAGCCCCAAACGCACCAAGGATGATTTTGAGGACATGCATCTGCACCCACCCGGCAGCTGTGTCTTCATACCTGTGTGGGTAAACACTGCTCTGCACAGGGCATGGATCGAAATGCCCCATATGAATGAGGTCTAAAACTGTACGCAGTATGGCTCTGAATGCAGCATTTTATATGCCCATGTGCATGAGCTCAAAAGGTTCACACATGAATGGCTTTGGAGGCTCAGTGGTGCACCCTGCAGCCAAGGGTTTTCCAGCATGTAGTATCAATTGGCACATAGCAATTTAGCTATCACCCTTGTCAACAGGTTACCATAATAAATGCAGTATTGCAGCCCCTTATACTATTGGATTTTATTGCAAAGAGCGGTAAACTGCATCTTGTCCTAATCAATATATTATTTTTACTGATTTTCTGAATAGCACATCTTGCTGTATGCTGAAGTGAAATGAGATGCATTCACAATTGATAGGATGCATGTAATCTGTTCCAACACCAGCTTAATGTTGCTCTCTGTGTGATGACACAGTCGACAGCCTTGTGAATCTTTTGCTTACCTCTCAAGTGATCCTCTTGTATTGCTTCACTACCAAAGATTCACACATGTGAAGAGTCATGAAAAGAGAGATAATACAGTGATATAGATGGTTAGAAAGATACAGGGACTGGAAATGTAACCTTTTGACTATCCTTAGCAGTTTTGCTTCAGAGGAAGGCAAAGCAAACTCCCCATAACTTACATGGACAGTGAAGCACACCTCTGGTAGAAATGTTAATAGTTGTCTGCGATCATTTTTAAATATTGCCTACATGACCTTGATGATGGAGCCAAAAGACCAGATGATTCTGTTAAATTTATGATTGTGCTTTTTTCCTTTTTAAATAAATCAGCTAGTTATAACAGTCCAGAAACCCACAGCAACCAACTGGTACCTATGTTGAAGAAAGTTGAAAGTCTTTGGTTTTAAGCTGAACTCTGGGCAAATAAAAAAAAAAATACAGTTATATATTCATTAAATGTATTGTTTAGATACATACCAGAATCCCGTTTTTAAATTGGCATTACTGGGACTGGGTTACTCGGGCCACTCAAGATCTATTGTTTATTGATGTGCTACTGTTTATTCTAATTACAGGTTCTGGCAGACTAAACCAGTATAATTTGCAAAACCATCATATTGTCCAAAGAGAGATCCAGAATCTGGCTGTACTGTTTGGCAGGGATGTCTGGATCACAGGAATGGTGGTACTGTTTGCCATGGTTGTCTGGATCGCAAGACTGGCAGAGTAGAATTACAAATTCTTTGACTGGTAAAACAGTGTACATAACTGTTTGCCTGGATTTGACCTTTAACTTTCAAGACATACTGAAAAAAATACTGTTGTCTTTAAGATATTCTGATTATTTATAAATCTCTAAAGCAAAACTGGTACCTGAAGGCATTAAATGCAGGTGATATGGCAGTCAGCTTCAAAAACACACAAATATAACTGGGACAACATTCTGATACTAGGCATGGAAGTTTGAACATCCTTGTGTTTAAGTCACACTGCACCAATCATTTTCTTTGACATGATTAAACATGCCTAGCTATTGATCTGCAGCCATCATATTAGTATGCCAGAGTCATCCACAGAACGGGATTGCATTCAAATATCAGACAAGTAAAATACCTGGGAAATTGATAAGAAAAGCAGGTACATTGAGCTTTTGCACATTCCAAGACTACTTTCTTCACAGGTCTGCAAGGCTTGATTTTAAAATGATAATTCTCAGACAAGATCAGTCATTTTGCTTAACAATAATGCATTGGACATAGTATATGCTACTAATGGAATCCTTCAAGGTACAATAGCATCTATAGAAAAGGTTCTTTATTTCTTGTGATGTTACATGAAAAATCATTTTTTATTACATTTTAAGAATGGAGAAAGAAGTCTGTAATTAGCACAACTACTTATAGTTTTTGCAGCTTCTAAATTTTAATGTGAAATGGGTTTTCATTTAATATATCCAGATTGCCATTATGATTTGGTCAAATTTTTACTAATGTAGCCCAGGAGGGTGAATTTTCTATCAACAACTCATTAAAATGCTAATTCGGTCACATTTGTTGTATTCTGCTTAAAGGAAAATTATGCCCCAAAAAAAGAAGCGATCAGGGCAGGTCTTGCTGCTTAAAATATCAACCTCATTTGAAAGAGGCTTCGGTGCTAATGGGCAGATGTTCTGTAAGTGTGCTGGTATCCTTTCATGCGCATGGCCAATTGACTGACTGCCCGTTACAGGTCAAGTAAGAAAATAATTCAATATTAGCATTATATGCACATTCAAATGTCTGGGGAGATTGCCAATGCTGTCAATTTTCAGCTTTTACTGGAAAACCGAGTTGTGGTATAGTTATGTTCTTCTGTAAGATATAATCAGTGTTTTCACTGATGCAGTTTACTATGTTTCAATCTTTATACATTGCAATTCAGAAGAGAAGATCAGCTGAATGCATGTCTAGGTTTGACACATTTTCAAATAACTTATATTTATGATCATTCATCAGTGGACGTACATACTGTACTTTGAGCTTGCTTTTCCGAAGTATAACCCAAATGTTCCTTTTGATACTAAGCTGACCATAGACATTAGAGGGTAGACAGATGTGTGTAGTCACAGAACAAAATAATGAAAATAGTACCACTTGAGCACAGCCCGAATGTTTTAGGATTAATATAGAATAAAAAATAATCCACGCTGAGGTAATCTCTTTCAAGTATACAGAATAAAGCTACCACAATACAATTGTGATACCAATTATTTACAAACTCAAAACCACTTAAAGCAATGCTACATTTTCAGATATAAGTTAGAAAGACACACACTTTATACATATTTGAGTTGTGTGTTTATAACTTCTATCTGAAAATGTTGCACTTCTTTAAGTTGTTTTGGTTTTAGTAGTATAATTTTTTTATTTGTATTTTTTCAGACTGTCTCATGAACATTCAGGCTTTGACTGGAAGATATATGTTTATGCTTAAGGACATATTAAGGGACTGAAAGCTGACTTATCCAAAAGATCTATACCTAAATTAAACAATGGACAGCTCAGGTGTTGCCAGCTGTAACCAGTTCCCAATAGCGCTATAGCCAAAAGATGGTTACAGTGCAGTTGGCTAGTTCTGGGAGGGTGTCCATGGACATCCTCACAGAACCACACACCCCCTACGCGCCTGAGCTATGAACGTTGTGTCCTTCGGACACAGTTGATCATGTTTCCAGGTAAAGGTCCAATCAGAGCTGCCTTTTACCATGTGATCAGCTGTGTCCAATCACAGCTGATCAGTGTAAATAGGAAATGGCAGTTCTCGGCATTCCTCTCCTTGAGCATGAGGAGAGGAGAGCCAATAAGCAGCATTTCTCAGAGGGGACATCTACACTGATCATAAGGGCACTGATAATCAGTGATGGCTGTCAGTGCCAACTATCAATGCACATCAGTGCAGCCTCATCACCGCATATCAGTGAAGGAGAAAAATAACTTATTTACAAAACTTTATAACAGAAACTAAGAAAAACATGTTTTTGTTTTTTTTTTGGTCTTTTTTCATTTAGCAAAAAATAAAAAAAACCCAGTGATGATTACATGCCACCAAAAGAAATCTCTATTTGCCTCAAAAAAAATGGTAGCAATTTGGTTTGGGCACAATGTTGCATGACCGTGCAATTGTCCTTCAAAGTGCAACAGTGCTGAAAGTTGGCATGCGCACAAAGGGGGTAAAAGTGCCCGGTAGGCAAGTGGTTAACACCTGGTTTTCAGCAGGGCCACTATTGTGTTTTCCTTGTTTATCTAGGTCCAGTAGTTTGAATGGACAAATATATAATGGACTAAATAAGCTGTACAGAGTGGCAAAATGTAACTAATCAGCATAAATGAAGTTTTGGGAGTGCACCTGTGTGGGATGTATGTGGGATCTAAAGCTGGTCATAGACTTCATATCTTGGCCAGTTCAACAGGGACCCGCTGAGATTTGAACCATGTATGGGCAAGCTGAATGTACCCAAGTTGATCAATCAGTCTACTTGGGTACAACCAGCCTGTCAGATTTTACCTGCGATTTTTGCTAGCAGCAATTATAGCTGCCCGCCAGAGTACAATGGCTAATGGTTGCAGGAAAGAAAATCCATCTATCCATCACTTTATCTAAGCACACCAACCTTGAGCAGCATCTAATCAGCATGCTTATTTTCTGATCTGTATACAGTTAACCTGAATCTAATTGTGTCAGGAGCCAACTGGCCTCTAGCAACCCACTGGCCGGTGTCCCTCAGGGCATGGAGTCTAAGCCTCAGTCTGCTGGTTCACCAGAGCCCCTGATGGTGGGGATGGACTTGAAGTGACCTGAGACTAGGTCACGACCCCCGAGTAACACCAGCTGTGGTAAAGGCAGCCGCTAATGGTGTAAAGCAGGTAAGAGCCAGATGTGAAGAGGTATAACGTAGTCAGACAGGCCGGGTTGGTAACAGCGCAGCAGGCAGTACAGAGCGGCAGGCAAAGAATAAACAGGTCACAAGCCAGGTTCAGCAACAGGAGGTCAGGCAATCAGGATCAGGCAGAGAATAGTCAGGACGAGCCAAGGGTCAGAGCAGAAGAGGACAACAGTATCAGGATCAGGCTGGGTCGGCAACAAGGCAGTCAGGAATACAGGAACACAGGAACAAGACCATAAGGCAATTTGGAGATGCACAGGGCTGGTTTAAATAGTGCGCCCTGTGCTCTCATTGGTGCCAGGCGTGCGAGTGCGCATGCGCGGCCGCCACCACCGCGATCGCCCAAGTCCCAGTGCTCGCCAGCTAGCGCGCACCCTCGGGCAGCTGAGATCCCTGACACATTGCCTACTATAAGTATATGCTAGATCTTCTGTTGGCCTTTTGTTTGCTTCAAAACTGTTGGCAGAATGCAAAGAAAAAAATCCGATTCCTCTAGCCATACTCTCTACAGCGCAGATGGGCAAATATCCCAGCATGGGCTATTGTATTCTGACAGCCAGTAGTTGTTAGCACACCCAAACAGTGGCAGCTGCATTTGACTGGATGCAGACTGGAAATACACTTTAAATCAAATCACAGTAATGAAAATACTGCAAGTGTTATTTTTTAGTGAACTGACCCCAATATGACTTTTTAATCATTGGCTTCATGTCACAACATTCTATGATTCAAGCTGTGCTTATTATTATTTGGAACATCATATGAAAATATTAAGTTAACATTTTCAAATAGCATACAGGGCTGAAATGACTGCATTTGTTAAGATATAGTAGTGGGCTATCTCAAAGTATGTCTCCAATTCAGCTGTGCTATAAGAAATGACAGACGGTGAATGATTGGCTGCTGAGGCCAATACAGACAGACTTCTATAAATTAGAGCCATCAAAATGAAAGAGGGATTTCGAATTTCTCTGCTTCTTTCATTTTTAGTTGCTATAGCATCATATGGAGAACAAATTCCATATGCATCACCGGAATATGCTAAAAATATTATAACTATCTGTTTCTTATCATAAAGCTGTTCTCCTTACACAAGCAAGACCAAGTCTTAAATTTGTAATTCAATTATAGGTTAATGAAGCATTGTAAGCACTATTTATAACTGCATTTTTAAAAAGTCACAAGCCAATTATGCAAAATGTCTATATAACTTTCTTCACCTACCAATGTAAATAGATTTAACCTTTATATTAATTACTTGTTCATGTAGAGCACTGCTTTCAATAATGCAGCATTTCCTGTAATAGCTTTATTTTTCAAAGACATTACTGTTTTCCAGATTTACACGACTTTAATGAAAAAATTAACCCCTTGGTATGCTTACGGGTTGTTATAAGCTAAATACACTGCTTTTTTTCTAATGAAATCATTCTAAATCAGTAAATGTGCTTAGATGCTCATTATGACATTGCTATTTACAGTTAATAATATGGTAAAGCGCACAAAATCATATAAAGCAGTGATATGATTGTTTGCAACTAAGTAATAGTGAAAATGGTTGTTATGGGTTTCTATGTGTAAATGGTCTCTTTAAACTGCCATTTTTGACTCTAAATGTGTTGATATGGTAACACACTAGTCTTTTTAGGGGTACTCACGCATGGGCACAAAAAACTCTTCAAATAACGGCAATTTAGACCATTTTTATGTCTGTCTGTCTGTGTAAACATTGGATCAGAGCACTAATCGTTGATCAGAATTGTTGTAAAAGTTTGTTTTTTTTAGGACTTTTAGCAGCATATATCAATACAGAAACTCATTGAGAAGAGAATGAAAGCATACTTATCTTTAAACAATATCTTCCAAACAAAATGCACGTATCCTTTTTGGTGTTCATCCCCTGCTGAGCTAAACTAGCTTTCCCAAGATGCTTACATAAATTGCAATCATGCCCACTGCTGTGCATCTATACGGCAAGGATGTTAACAGAAACCAATGGCCAGGAGTGCAATTGTCAAGTAATATGCATCTGGGAAGGGAGGGGGTGCCAAAAAGTTAAGTGCACTTTGTTTTCAGGTGCACTTACCCTCTGTTGTTTGTACACACTTAGCAAAACATTGACAAAAGATTGCAATCAAGTATGTGGCTATATCGGTCAAAGAAAAGCTTTGAATGGTTTGGGAATGTAACAAATGTTTGTTTTCCTTGTATATAGTTACTTTTTCATGTGTGTTAATTAAGAGGCCCAATATAAATAGTGACCCAGAAACAGTAGTATAGTAATAGCTTTACATGTAACATTACATATGTAACAGCATTTATGTAAAAATTTAATTGGTATACAAACCTCCAATGCAGATACCCTGCTGTCACAGTCCCATAATGTGTGCAGCTCCAGGCTGTGTCTTGCTCTAAGTTGGGCATGTGTGCAAACCTACTGAAAAAGTCTTTAGTTGACATTTGGGATAAAAGTATTCTCAAGAAAATAGCAAATATGATCATGTTTCCTATGTGAACATGTCCATCAAATGGGCTTCAGTATAAATAGTTTCTGGTGGGGCTTTAAAAGGTGTAAGTATAATATACCAAACAATTTACTATTTGTGTACCAAAGACTTACTGAGCAAAAGGGAAATTAACTGTCCTAAAAAAACACTGCCCAAGGAAGCTGGCTTTCTAACATTCTTACAGTACTCATACAAATACACATATACAGTAGGTTAGACAGATAATAAACTATTGTTATGTTTTTGGTTTTAGATAAAAAGAGAAGGATCAGCAGCAACTGATTTGCTTTAGGCTCAGAAATTTTAGTTCGTTGCAAATAGGCAACATTAACTTTCACAGCATGACATGTTGTGGTTTTTATTCTGCTAGTATTGGTGTGTTTGTATGTATCACCTTGTGCAAAGTAATAAATGCACATGTATTTGCAGAAAAAGCGCATTTATCATTTTTACATTGCAACTATGATCAGTGGATTGTGGGTGCAATGGCAGGCTTCTGCAGACACTTCCTTTGGTAAAATTTCTCTCCTGCAGTGGAAGACAGGGCAGTAGTTTATTCATTCACCGGTCTCTATAGGGGTGGAGCCACACACATATTCACCAATTTTAAATCTGACAGTTACTGCAAGAAAGTCAGACCCCTGCATGTTGTCAGAAGAGGGGCCGTTTTGGGGGTTTTTTTGTGCCAAAGGTTTTTTTTTTTATATAAAATAAGGAAAAGTTGAGATTTCTGTCCCTTCTTTATATTGGTTTGTGGCCCCATTGGAAGGATTTCCCTGACTTCCTGCTCTGCGAACCCCTATACAAGAAATGGGAAGTGCAGTTATAACAGGCACAGACAGCAATACAAACATTGTAAGAAGTTCTCCACTCAGCTAGAAATACGGTTGTTCTTTTCGTTTTCATTGTTGGAGAGATTTTCCATAACTTCCTGTTTGGTCTTCCCAACGGGTACAAACCGCAAAATGAAAAAATAATAATGTAATGGGACAGTAATGTGTCTCCACTCTATTTGTAATGAAAATAAAATACTTTGGCTGCAGTTGGGCTTGAATGGTTGGCATACTTGCAAGTACACTGCTAAAAAAAATGAAAGGAACACTTTGAAAACACATCAGATCTCAATGGGGAAAAATATGCTGGATATCTATACTGATATGGACTTGTTAATGTGTTAGAAACGTAAGGATGCCCCATCGTTTGATGGAAATGAAAATTATCAACCTACAGAGGACTGAATTCAAAGACACCCTGAAAATCAAAGTGAAAAAATGATGCAGCAGGCTAGTCCATTTTGCTTTAATTTTATTGCAGCAACTCAAAATGGTACTCAGTAGTTTGTATGGTCCCCACGTGCTTTTATGCATGCCTGACAACATGTTCCTAATGAGACGATGGACGATGTCCTGGAGTATTTCTTCCCAGATCTATACCAGGGCATCACTGAGGTCCAGGACAGTCTGAGGTGCAACCTGGCGGCGTTGGATGGACCGAAACATGATATAACAGAGGTGTTCTATTGGATTTAGGTCAAGTGAGCGTGGGGGCCATTCAGTGGTATCAATCCTTTCATCCTCCAGGAACTGCATACTCTCACCACATGAGGCTGGGCATTGTCGTGCACCAGGAGAAACCCAGGACCCACTGCACCAGCGTAGGGTCTGACAGTGGGTCCAAGGATTCATCCCGATACCTAATGGCAGTCAGGCTGCCTATGTCTAGCCTCTAGAGGTCTGAACATCCCTCCATGGATATGCTTCCCCAGACCATTACTGACCCACCACCAAAACGGTCATGCTGAACGATGTTACAGGCAGTATAACATACTCCATGGCTTCTCCAGATCCTTTCACATCTGTCACGTGCTCAGAGTGAACCTGCTCTCATTTGTGAAAAGCACAGGGTGCTAGTGGCGGACCTGCCAATTCTGGTGTTTAATGGCAGAGACATTCACGCCAGTGGCCTGCTGGAGGTCATTTTGTAGGGCTCTGGCAATTCTCATCCTGTTCCTTCTTGCACAAAGGAGCAGATACCTGTCCTGCTGATGGGTTAAGGACCTTCTATGGCCCTGTCCAGCTCTCCTAGTATAGCTGCCTGTCTCCTGGAATCTCCTCCATGCTCTTTTGACAGGAGATGATGAATGATTAGATCACCTCCTCATTGCCTGTTTAACCCCCCTAATCCCCACACCAGTATGCATTGCACATAGTTAGAGGGTGCCCCCATTTAGTTTAAGGGGCTACATTGGACGAGTGGTACTGCCCACCAAAAATGACAGTGGACACCATGGCATATGTACACACCCCTCCCCTGCCTTTACAGCTTACGGGAAAGTGGTTGGGGCCTGCCAACCACAAGTGTAAACAGGCCTAAAAGGAAGGGTGGGGGGCATTTTACAAATGTATTTACCAATAACAGCATCTGTGTTTAATAAAAGAGAAAACAAATGCTATTACCTTCATCATTATGCTTTCCGCCAAAGGAAAACGTTGTTGTATGTGAACAGACTTGATACTCCTTTATACAATAGTTTTGTAATGAAGCACAAACAGTACTAAAAATGAAAAACAAGCCCTCCAGTGGTGCGCTGTCACCGCTGCAGTTGCTTCCATCTTCACCTGGGTTCCCGGGCTGGAGCCGCAATGACAGCACCTCCGCACATGCACGTGGGAGTCACAGCCGCAACACAGAGCTCTAAAGGAATGGCACAGGTTCCTTCAGACCACATGTGCTGGTGACATCACTGGCTGCTGCCCTCTGGACTATATCCTAAAGGGTGAATGTTTGAGATATTCCTTTTACCTACAGTAAGCATTATTATAAGCTTACCCAGGGGCGGACTGAAAACTCATGGGGCCCTCGGGCAATAGGGGATCATGGCGCCCCTGTTTCCTTGCCCAAATTTAAAAAAGCCTATGAAAAAGGTACCAGGGGCATCTCATGGGGCCCCCTACTGACCCCCGGCCCTCGGGCAGTGCCCGAGTTTCCAAATGGTCAGTCCGCCCCTGAGCTTACCTGTAGGTAACAATCAACATTGAGACTTTACTACCACTTTAATAGTACTATCTGCTGGTAATATTGCCGTATATAACATTTCTTCTTGTTCAGAAATATTGGCATTTACCCTAGATACTGAGGGTTACGTGGTAAGTGACTGGTCAAGTATTCTCACATGTTCTTTAATTTAATTTTTTTTTGAGATATAAAAATCTGAATATAGGTTCTTACTATGCTCACACTGTTTCATTGTTTTTTTGCTTGGTACCTACTCGATGACATGATGCAGAAGTCACGGAGATCATTCCACTGGACTTCTAGAGAACACAAGATCTTTTCCAAACTTTCTGAGATATAAAAAATGTCTAATTTCACTTTAAAGTGTTTTAGCAAGTTATGAAAATTACAGTAGGTAAAACTGAAAACCCCTTAAAAGTACATTTAATCAAAGTAGTTAAAATTGTTTATTATCAGGTTGCAATATTTATGGGAATATAGAAGCATTTTACCTTTTTTTTTTTTCTCCATGTTTCATAAATGATTTTGTTTTTCTCCTATAAATGTACTCAATACTTTGCTGTTGTTATGCCTGCTGTGGTTTTATCCTTGAAAGCTAAATGGAACATAAGTCAGTAAGACTACTCCTCTTTTAACATGTTCAAGCTTAACATAGCTGGTATTTTCTGTCGCTTTCTGTAGCTTGGATGAGAGTAAATATGCCATGCAGCAAACAATTAAGAAGTAGCAACAGATATTTGCTACTCTCATAATGCAGAGCAGTCATGCCAATATCTTCAAATCCAATAAATCCAGGCTGAAATACAAACATTTTATGTTACTTTGGTACTGTAGAATTTTTATATTTTTCTGTAACCAGAAGGTGAAGACACTGTTAAAAAATTGTCAAGTTTGTCCAGGATTCTGTGTAAAATACTCATCCATCACTTTGAGCCCCTGGTCAGAAAATGACAATGCAGTAAATATCTTCAGCAACCACCTTTTAATGTACAAGCTGCTTTCAGAAGGAATCTTCAGCACTCGCATAAACCACACTGTCATGAGTGAATGCCTGTGCTCCAAAGTCATTACTATTGAGATGATAGGACATCTTTCAGCAGATAACTGAAAAACTTTAAATGTCATACCAAGTTTTTGAAGCCATGCCCAATCCCCAAGTACAAGGTTGCCTGAATATTGAATTTACCTGAATTTAGAAGGCAGCATATCTACAGAGTGATCTTTCATGAGAAGGGAAACTGGGTTTGTGAAGTCAATCTCTTCAAGAACTAGTAAACTTACATTTCTGCAAGAAACATTCACAAATGTGCACGTAAAAGTTTACTTATCTGCACATAAAATAAGGCAGGTTGTTTGTTACTATATAGGAATTGCTTGCGCACCATTTTTTTTAATGCCCATGTTATATATTTTTAATACTAGTCTCCTAATCACGTAGGTTATATTCATTTGTATGCAGTATTATATGAAATGCTAAAATTTCACTCTCACAGCAGCTGCATAGCTGATATTTTGTTAAAGGACCTTGTAATTCCATAACTATGTATGTGATGTACACTGCTGACAGTCTTCTCATTAAAACCTTTTAGTTAAGTTACAGCATTATCTTTTCTCAGTGTCCCAGTAATATCTAGATCCATTGATACACTTTCTACTGTTACCACCTTTCACTAGTGACTAGCAGAAAAATGGATGTTTATCTGTGTAACTTAGGTCAGCAGCTCTGTATCTAGGTGCTGCTGAATTGACATTTGATTTTTTTTCCCTGCCAGAGGGTCCCACAAGGATGTGGCCATTAAGACCTGGTTCACACTAGACTGTGGTGCGGGAAACCAGTGATCCGTGTGTGTTTGCCGCACTGCATTTGGAATGCACCGTCCTTGCATTCTGCAATGGGTGTCAGTGTAATGTTAACAACACCCCAAATGCAGGTTGCAAACGCACAAAGCTACTATGTGATCTGGTTGCAGTGCATTTCCATAAGTAGTGTATACACTACTTTGGTGTGATACTGTGTGATTTGAGCCCATTGAAAATGAATGGGCTCAAATCACACCGCACTGAATCGCATGTGGAATGTGGTGCGCATTCGTGGGCTATTCATAGTGTGCTCTGTAAATCTATAATACTTTGCCTTTAGAATGGTGGTGGTAATTGCTGTGACTGAGTTAAACTGACAGTAGACAATCAGATATATCCCTCAATGTCAGGAGGGGATATATCTGTTCATTTTTTTTTCTTTTACAAAGTCTTTACCTAATGGTGGCAGGACGTTTTCCATAAAGTAGTTATAGCTTTCCTTAGAGGTATTGCACCTGCTCTTCTATCACATTCTTATATTCGATCATAGTCCTTTTTCATGATATTCCTACTCCATTATATAAGATTAATTACATAATGTTTACTTGGCCTTCCTGTTCAGTGTTGCTGCATTTTAGCATATGAGGAAAGAAATGTGGGAGCTTCCATTGCTGACTTGCTGATTAAAGGCGACATTTCCAGGCATGTTATCCATTTTGTTGCTTCACTACCTGGCCATTCTCTTATGCACATACAGTATAACTATATGCCCAGATGCCCTGAAACTTCATTGGCTACACTGAGTTGGGACAAGGATGTCAACTCCTGAGCTTGCACCTGAAAAAAAAAAAAAGTATCAGCAAAAGCAGTCCTCGTGTTTCTACTGTTAGAGGTTCTGCTATTGTTGGTGAAAGACAATGCTCTCCAAATCAATTATGTACATTTGGAATTTTTCAAACTCCTTGTTTTTACACCATCTGTGCTGTTGGAATAGACACATGCACAAAATAACTGTTGGCTGCAGATTGAAAGGTTATTTTCAATAGAAATGAAGAAAACCTGTCATAAGAAACTGCTATTTCTAAGTTCTCTAAAAATTCTTGTTGGCTGGTTATGTTGAGTCTTTTGGCTTTTATACATTCTGAGTCACTACCAATTATATTATGCAAACAGATCAAGTATACTGAATTTTTGATCTACATACTTGTTTTGGGTCTGTGACCCAGAAAATATTAAAGTCTGTGGGGTTGATTTACTAAAGGCAAATAGACTGTTCACTGTGCATAGGAAGTTGTACTTTGTTAGGGAATTATCCCTAGAGCTTAGTGAATGAGGTGATGTGCTGCCATTTTCCATCATCTGCTAACATCAATCATCTTCCAGAATGTTGTTTTTATATTTCCCTGGCACATGATTGGATATTAATTGCAAAGTGTAATTTCTCTAAGCTCTAGGGTAACATTTTCACTGTAAAAAACAACTTCCCTTGCAAGGTTAACAGCCGAATTGCCTTTAGTAAATAAGCCCCAGTAAATCAAAATGACCAACTAGCATTTTTAAAAAATGTCAGCAATTGCAGCCCCCGTATTTCTTGTCAGGTTTGTTTCGATTTACAAAATGGCTTCTGCAGCAAATGTTTGTTATATCATTCGTTTTACTGAAAGGCAAAGTGACAACTTGCAGTGCTGCAGTATAAGTTTGCTGAACAGGTCAGCTGTGTTTCAGAAAATATTGCTCTTCATTGATCCATGATAGCATACTTATTATATTAGGTTCTGTCAAATTTTGTGAATTTCATGTATAATATATATGTTTGCTGCTGTAAATGTTTACATAAAGGAACGTATAATTGCTATTTTATATCCCTTTAAGAATCAGCACGTGTGGCCATTTTTTCATCCATGTAATATGTTGAGATTATTTTAATAGTACCCTTCTAAAATGTAGATCACAAAACGGGGATGGAGATTTCTTGGGAACATTAAACGCAATGCTGTTTCCATCCATGATGTAAAGTTTCTGTCCAACAGCCGGTTTATAACCAGAAACACAAGCTTGCTTATTCTTTCTAATGGATGCAAACGAAAATAAAATATATTTACTTGTGACCCGCTCTCTTTATCAAAGCTATTTTTATGTGGAAATGCAAATTACTCTGATAAAGATGTATTACCAACATCAATATCTTCCCCTCTCGGGCCAAATCAGCTATAAACTACTTTACAAAACAGCTTCTTTCTAGAGACTCTTCTTTAATACCAGTATATATTTTCTTGTGTGCCCTTTTTTTTTTTCTTTATGCTTGTGCGTTTAAGACATATTTTCTTTTGCTTTTCTGCTGTGTGTGTAAATTACACATTCAGTGATGTGTGAATGCAAAATGTAATGCTTTGTATACCTAAAATATAATTCACTTCAATAACTTTTTTCTGTTTGTAATTTCCACAGAGAACCAAAAACCACAATTTGAGAGGTCTCGCTCACGACCAAATCTCTACTCTAATGCAGCAAGAGCTCCAGTTGCTAAGGAACTCAGTTATGAGTTGGAATCTCATTCTTCTACAGTAAAAAGCAAGGCTACAACTAGGAAAGAGGTGTGCAGCTCGGATGGTCGCAGAGACAAAGGGCCAGGTCATAGCTCTGCGGCCAAACCAGAATCTATTCCTGAAGTGGAAGCTCTTCTTGCAAGGCTTCGTGCTCTGTGATGAAAACACGCATTCCATATTGTTTTAATTCAAAGGATTTTTCAAAAACAAGATGCAATTTGAACCTCCAGCAAGTAAAATTGTAGCTACACTCCTAGGCCAGTCATGGGTATTACATTGCCAGCTAGTAACAGTCTCAAACCATTGTCTATGCTCTAATATCCATGTAACTGTATACTGCCTGCAATGATCTTATTTGTCCTTAGATTCAAGGTAATAGTCTATTGCCTGAAGATTTCTAAACCAAATTATGGACCCTTTAAGCCATGCATATTTTCTTGGTTCTTTATAATTAGGCTTGTCACCAAAAACACTCCAGAAATGTGGTTATCAAATGAGAACGTTTCACTCTCAATGAAATGTACAACTCTGCAGTGGATGCTAGTTTTCACAATTCTCTAAAAGTACAATGGTCACACACCTAAGAAATGTAAACAGATCATATGATAAAAGAAATCCAAAGCATAGGCCATATTCAGGGAAAAACATGTCAAAATGCTGAGTATATTCAGAAATATAGGCCGTTAAAATAATATGACTTTTCCCCAAGAAGTCAAGGCTTGCCCAGCTCCCAGGCTTCCTTTTTGTCAGATATATGTGATGTATAGGATTAATTAGGGTGGCCCTCAAGGCTGGGGAAGGGAGTCATATTTTTGGAAAACTTTTCATCTGAAAAACTTGAGCCTCCTATACCTCTGAATTGCGGATAGTCTTGAACTGTTTTTTGTTTTGTTTTTTACTCCAGATACCGTGTGCTTTTGCATTTTTTCATCATAAACTGTGTTTGAACTGAGCATATTTGTAACAGGTTTACTTTAACATTGCAAGCGAAAGGATTCAGTTTAAATTGTCATATTTATTTTGTATCTGGCCATGATGGTGTGTAGTTGACTATTCTACACAATCCATAAGGGATTTTTTTTACCTTGAACATGGAGTAGAGAAGAGGGAAATTACTTTCTGTGTGGAATGTTATACCATTGCTTCATTTCTCATCAGCAGAGTGAAAACAAAGTTTGATGTTTTATGCCATGGGTCTTGTTTTTGCTTGCACGAAGTCTTAAAAGTTAATGAAAAATTTCATTCTTTTATAGTAGAGATTTGTTCTCGCTTGCATTTATTCTCCAGTATATTTTACTCTACTATAACTATGTTACCAGATAGATAAATCATGAAATGTATTAACTGTGCAAATCAATGAGAGTGCAATCTTCCTGAAAAGTTTTCTAGGCAACCACAGGAAACATGCATTACCTTAAAGGGGGGCAGGCATTCAATATATTAAATCCATTTTCAGGCAATGAAAGTAACCATATAGCTCAACCTTAATGACTTTATTTTATAAGACAGGATAGTGGAATAATTACATAATTTCTGCAATTTACTTATCTTGTTCCTTTTTGCATATGAACACGCTTGAATTATTCATTCCATCTAAAGTAAACTGTACAAATAGTGTAAACTCATGAAATAAGGTGTATGAATATTCCTTTAATGACTAAACAGTTGTATAGAGTTTCTGTTTGGTAGGTAACGGATCCTGTTTGTCATTTTTCTTTTCCACTGGCCTGCTTTGTAGTACTGGATGAGTTAGATGGCACTTTAATTGACCATTGGCATAAAGTTTGCCGTAGGAAAAATGGATATAAAACTGACATTTACTTTAACATGTATAGCTGCTAATGTTAGTAATAGAGGACAATCATTTTTCTGTACACTATTAAAGATTGTAGTGGCAATATGCAAGACATCTGGGACATCAAATGTATATTATTAGCATCTGCTTTACATGCACATATAGCATATATTTATTTTATGCAGTCTTAAAATTCTTTAAAAATTCCAGCGTATTCTTATTATATGAAAACACTGCTTTCTATGCATGCACACAAAGTTATAGTCTTTGAATACACATTTTTATGTTGAGTCTGTATGCGTGTTCTCTGGCTTTTATTAAACGTAATATATAACACAATGGCCTTAATGAAGCAGGGAGACTGAAATAAAAGAGCCCCATGCAGAGAAGTGTTACTGTCATTGCAATGCTGGATATCCATTCACAGTGTGTGATAAGGAACATGCTGATCTCTGCCATGAGCTCAAAGCCAACAAAATTTCACTTTTGGCAAGTCACTACATAGAAGACCACCATGGCTCTGGCTGAAAACATGCCGGTTTATATAGTTATGCATGTGACTGTAAAATTCCCTGCTTTCCTTTAAGGCGTACCTTTCATGTATACACATCAAGCTCGGTCTTATTTTTGTTATTCTCTATCCAAGTTTATTTTCTAAACTACCACGGTGCTTTATATTCAATAAACACTACATGTTTATTACTGAAAAGCCATTAACGTTTCAAATGCCTCACACAGTTCAGCAACTGTCCACCTTTTTTACACTGCAAGCATATGGCACGGTTGTGTCATGCTCTTTCCGAGAACAACAAGAACACAGATAATGGGCACACGGGTCAAATTTAATTGATGGCTGTAGCCAGTTTTGTACAGGGTAATATTTCACTAGAAATGAGGCCTTGTGATTTTTCCTATGCAAAGTTAATAAATATAAATTAGTACTGTGACACTGTGCCTGATCATATTAAGAAAACACTGTTCTGCAAGCTTCATGGAAATGAAACCATCCTCATGTGTTCTCAGGTTTAGTTTATTGTTCCAGCTGTCCACGAAAATTTGTTGGTGTGTGTTTGTGAAGCAAGTTTATGTTCTCTTTGCATGGAGACAACCATTGTAAATAACAATGCACAATTAAAAGGATATATTTAATAACTGTGTTCTGTGGTTTGTGTATGTTATTAGCAGACACCCCACAGGAAAGGCAACACTCCTTTCAGTGAGCATGCAGCTGGGTTTACCTACTTTTACGTCAGGGACAAAAACAGTAGAGATTGATAACATAACCAGGTATATAGGTTATGTGAATCTTACAGTACAGGGCAGGACACAGAACTTATATGCTAGTCCATTGGTTAAGTACAAGCTTCCTGCAAGTGTTTGGACACTGACAAAAAGTTCCTAGTGTGCATATAAGCCCTCCTGCGCCATGAGACTCCAGTTGTTCTCCTCTGGAGAAGTACTTTTTTTTATCCTTTTTTTTTTTTTTCTGACACTTTTATCATGATCTGACTGCTTATTGCCCTTGGCTGTCCAGCAGTTTCTGATTGGCTATCTTTTGGCGGATGTCTTGAATACCATACCCGGATCCCACTATGTGGGGCCAGCCTGTATTGTTTGCTTTAGGCACTGGATCCTGTGTTCGGTATTCACTTTTGCATGTAGTGCAACATGTGTAATTAGCCGCATGTTGCTATACAGGTCCAGGATTCCCAAACCCTGAAAAACCCTTTGGGGAATGCTCACCTTGGCAGGTGAAACCTCTACCTCTATTAGGCCCAGCATCATGGATAGGGTGAGACAGGGTTTCCCTGTATGTTGGCACTAGTATCTGGCTTTTAATAACACAATTCGCAGTGCATAGCACACTTTACAATTTTATAGCCATAGGATTTGGGAGGTATTCACTTTACTGAGGTACCATTGCCATTTTCTCTAACATTTGTAAGTGAAAGGACATTTCAATTTTACATTTTTCCTCCTATCTAGACATAATTTCAGGAGGATGAGTTAACTATGTCACACCTCATGAATGATGCATTCCCACCCCACAATTGCTACTCTCCTGCTGCCATCTTCTACACACAGTCAGCACCTTGGTTAGAGTTGCTCCTGTATTCAGACATGTAAAACCCCATTCACTCCCAACTCCATTCTATGAGCACCCCACTGGGTATCCCCTCACTAAGCATTGGTAGATCTCAGACACAAGCGAGCTGGGATGAAAGGGCCACATAGTCTGCTATCTGCAGACCTACAGGAAACTCAAAACACCTCTCAGAGTGATAGTTGTTCCCTTGTCCAGGAACAACGTTTTAATATAACACTGCTTCTCTCCTTTGACTCTAGCTACCTCTCAGGAACTTACCATGAGGCCTGTCTGATGAAAGCAGGTTTCTCTGCCACTGTGTCTGAATTCTTTCGTAAATTTTTGCTTCTAGAACCTTGATTTCCAGAGCCCAGAAACTCTACACGTCCTCTATTCCTCCTGACCTATATTGGAGCACACTTTTACTAATACAGAGGGGCTAATTGATGAAACTTGGGGTAAAAATGGACTTTCTCTTTCTTTCGGTTTTATCACAAATTATTATGAGACATGGCACTTTGTGTATAACGGTGTCATAAATTTAAAATAACGACCGAAAGCACAACTGCTACACTTGGCAATGCTGCAGCACATCATGACATACATGCCATGCATTGTGAAATTTCTGTCAAGTGGCCTGCCACTCATTATCAATCAGTAGTACAGTGAATAATGTTATAAACGTTCACGTTGCGTTCCAAGTTATGTAATGTTTTTATTGATCAGACATTAGATACATGTTATACTTTTTTGCCCCACTTTTTGTTCTAGCTCAACAAGTGATGGGAAATCCAGTGTTATAAAGAGGCTACTGGTGAGAGTCATGAGATTCTCTTGTAGATCCTCTTCTTATTGTGCTGCCATTTGATAAATCTATATAATCCATTCAACAATATTTAAGGATCATTCTGCTTGCTTTTTTCAGGAAACACAGTCGGCTATACCTTGCTGCAATGCTTCTGGGGTTTATGACTTTTTACAGTAATTTGTAGATGATGTAAAAGGTGAAAAGCATCATTTCATATGAAGCACTATTTAAGTAAAAATGGATGGTGTCACTTATTCCAACTTTAATTACAGAAAAATTTGCTACTTTTTTTTTTTTTAAACTAAACTTAAAATGTTTATGGAAACCCCATTCCATTAATAGTTATACACATTTTGATGATAGTATCCATGTTTTTACTATCTCTTGGGGTAGACAACTTCAAATAAAGGTTCTGGTAAAGGAAAGCAGCATGCACATATCATTTTTAAAGCTGAACTCCGGACATAAATACTTTTATTGAAATATTTTCCTCAACGGGCATCTTTCCTTGTTGTTGACTGCTGAATGGGGCAATCAAAGTGAAGGAAAGGTGAGTATTGCTGCTAGGAAGGGCTTTTTAAAGTAAACCTGTTACCTTGTCCTGCATGGGCAAGCCCACGTTTGGTTTAAGTTTAAGCTGATTGCAAGCAGCTTTGTATTTCACACAATAAAGCAAAATAAACTGTATTTCCAGCATTCAATAAAACTGAGTTTATTTAGAGAAAAAAAAGTCTTTCCAGCACGTACATTTGAGCAATGCTCTGTCCAGGAGTTGAGCCTTGTGTTCAGCTGCAGAAAACATAAATCCTTACATGGATGCCAGCGTTTGGGGTCTCTCTCTTTCTTTTTCTCTTCGTGTTTCTATCCCAAGTAGGAGCTGACTTTCCTCCTAAGTATATCATAAAAGTTAGTATTGGGTGGGCCAAGAAATAGTACCCCCCTCCCCAGTGATCTTTCACATGAACGTTCCGATTGTGTCCACCTGCTCGTTTTTCAGGAGGACCCGATCAGAAACTCCATTCTGCTCTATGGAGTGGCAGGTGTAAAAGGAAATGTGTCCGTTTACACCTGCCAACATCCGATTCGCCAAAAAGGGACAGATGGGGATCCAATTCCCCTTCAGTCCGTCAGATTAGACAGATGAAAACGGACAGGCAGTCCGTTTTCATCCGACTACCCATTGAGCAGAGTGAGCAGCTATGTGTCTACTCTGCAGCAGCGGAGGGCACACAGAGCTGTCATTTGCTTGCTCAGCAAGGATCAGTGGAGAGATTCCCTGCTGAGCAAGTGGATCCACTAAATGGGTCTGTCCCGTGTGAAAGAACCCTTAGGAGACTAATTTAAATATCTGCAGCTTTCCCAGTCTGTGAAATAGTGACAAGTATTAAAGGTTAAAAAGCATTGTAGCCCTTAGGGGTCGCATGGTTAAGGTGAGGAGGCACTTTAGCCATTTTTGGATTACGATATACACGTGTGGCGTGCTAACACGCATCATGTTTGGAGTGAAGAATTGAAGCACTGACATCACGGTGTTTGTTTGCACATGAAATGTCAAGTACTTTGTTATTGCACTTTATTGTGGATTTTACTTTTACCAATATTCATACTCATACTGAGCACCTGTCACTTTCAGTTAGAGTGCGTAATGTTATTGTGTATTATGTTTACTGTGCATATATTGTATTTTGGCACGATCTAGTCAGCAAACGCATGACCTGTTTTGCACTTTCAGCACTTGGCACTTATATATTTTTTGGGGGGATTATTTAGCATTAGTTATCAATACCTTTCAATACAGTGTGGTCACTTTATAAGTATTTTTATATCATTGCACCTACTTATTTAGTTTTTCTTGTGAAGCGCTTCACCAATATTGTTTTTTTAAGTATTAAAGGTTAAGTTCTCATTTTTCTTTTCTAAATTCAAGCTTCCCTATGTACCAATATACCATTGATGTAAAGCTTTTTCTATCTTCTACACTAGGCATTACCTCGGCCTTCAGGTTATTGTATAGAAAACTTATCTATGGCTTTCAGGTATTTGGGATGGGAACACCGTTAGAAGGAAATACTTCAGCAGCTGACCTCATTTGCACACACCATGCACCCCCTCCAGAAAATTGCTCCTGCCCACCTCTGTAGTTTCATGCTTTTCCTATGCAGGCCGTGAACATGGTTCTCCCTCAACACACAGCCAGTGTCTTCCTCTACGGGTCGATGGTTTTCTACCGTACTGTCTAATTGCATAGATTGTTCATTTGTCAGAGCGTCTAGGAGCCGAGCGATCACATAACAACCTATGTGGAGCAGAGCTGTAGTATTGAAAACAGTGTAACAACGTGTGTCCCTGGAAGTCTGTAAATCTCACTGTACACTATACAATCTGACTGTACAATCTCCTTTGGATCAACCATCAACTATGTAGTGTAAGTGTGTCATCCTATGGTATAGTGGTAAATCTAAAGGAAATTGAACAGAGTGTGTTTATTTGGATTGTATAGTGTATGGCCACCTTAATACAATGAACTAGTTGTGCTTTCAGTGCCATTAATTGTTAATGGCACCCCAAAAATGGAAGCAAAAGTGCATTTTGTTGAGTGCACAAATGTGCTACAAATACATGGTAGAAATGCACAAACCACAACATGGCAAAATGCCCCATGGGCTACTTTGATGCATTGCCTGTGTCACAGGAAAAACACACCAGAAAAAGTGTGCTCCCACTACTATGTGTGAATGGGACCTGAAAGTGAAATTCATGTGTTAACACCCTCCCTGAGCTGGATTACAAGAACATTGACAGCTGAATGTCCCCCTCTCATGTACTTGTATAAAGCACTATGCAAGCTGATTGTACAGTCTGTGTACAATTTCCTTTTAGATTTACCAAAATTAAGAAATAGAAGAACCCAGCTGAACATTCATTCAACATATATTAAAACTGTACCAAATCAGGCAGGCCCTTGCAGTACATAGCTGATGGTAGATCTAAAGGAGTGTATGGTAGGTAAGTGGGTGGAAATAAAAAAAAAGTGGTATATTGAGGAGAGGTGTGGTTCACAGATATAAAACACGCCCTATTTTGTGATGCTGAAAAGCCTGGTCCACACAGGTAGTTTATTTTTTTCATTCAGCAGTCTGAATTGATGTGCTCGCTGTAATAACTTTGCCATGTTAGTACAGCAATCTCCCGCTGAGCTAGAGTGTTCTGACAGGGGGACTACCCCTGCCAGAAGACACCGGTAAGTGATCACAGCCATAAGTTGTGAGTTCTCATTGGATATCGATCGGCTCTTGGTTTTCTACAATGCACATTTGCCAGAAGCCAGACAGGTTGCTGTATACATGGGCTGATCTTCTGCCCATGCATACCAGCTTTAAGGCAGTGCATGATGGAATATGAAGTTTCCTGTAAGGTCACATTATGCCATAGAAACTGATAAGTTTAGAAATATTTTTTTTTTAATTTTGAACAGAGTGGTGAAGATTCAAAGCTGCCATGGACGAGATAAGTGGGAGATAAGCACATTGGCATTGAATGGGCAGTAAAGACATTAGAAAAGGCTTTTATTTATTATAAAAAGTGAAATTCTGCCTAAAAAGGTGAACTTTTAACTTTACACAATAGTGGTGTTCTCAGGGTGCACCCTTCAGGGTGTCTTCCTTTCTCTGGTTTCATTACTTAGTTAGCTTCTGACATGGAACAAGTATGCAGACCCAGAATTATCTGTAACTTGCTAAGTAATGAGATGTGAAGGAGAAAAGTTCTTTGGATGTCCAGAATACATGTTGTTAAAAGAAATCACATTTTGGTAAAACAAGTGCATTTTGGAATTCAACAGGTCCCCATATAGTATGGCTTAACTAGAATGATTTAGAATATATGATCCAGCGACTCTTGCTAATAATGAAAAAGTGATAAGGATGACAGTTGGGGACATTGTATCTCAAAGGAAATCTGTACTATTGCCAGCCTCCTTCTAGGCATATTAGTTGATTTGACTGTCCTTAGTTTAAGTACTGTCTCAGCCAGCCACCTACAAACCGCATGCAGATTAGGAAATGTGACATTAAGGCTCTTGACCCACCACTTGGCCTTAGAATAGACTTCCTTTAAAGGGATAGTAAAAGTTGCTGTCATGGTCTTATCCTGACAGGTTCCCTATTGCAACTGTTAGCTTAATTCTTGAAGTATGTAATACAAATCATAATGAAAATGCTGGCGTTAACTTTACTCACATCTTTAGCAGACATCTCACCATCTTTAGCACTGCAGTATGCTTGTAGCTACAGCCAGCAGTCCCATTAACATCTTTATTCATTAATCCTAAACTTGAACTAAAAGATGCATAATGCAATTTATTTTGTAGACAGTATTTGGTCTTTTATTTCTGGCCAGGACTAAAATTAATTTAAATTTATAAAATGCTTTTCTTTTTTAGTCCAGGAAATATGAATCATTGCATATTAACTCAGCACCTTTGGAGTCAGATAGTAAGAAGCATGGCACCCCACATCCATTGGTGAGGCTGGCATTGGTGTTTAAACCGTGTATAGAATGAAAAGATGGCTATAAAACAATTTTAAAAACAAGTAAATAAAATTATCCTAAAGCCAACACTTTACTTGACCTCCTGAAGGTTTTACCCCCTTCATGACCAGAGCTTTTTTGCTATTCAGCACTGCACTATGTTAACTGGCAATTGTGTGGTCATGCAACGTTGTACACTAATAAAATGTATATTCTTTCACACAAATAGAGCTTTATTTTTCTGGTACTGATCATCACTGGGTTTATTTATTTTTTATTATAAAAAAAGACAGAAAATTTTGAAAATAAACAATATTTTATGCTTTCTAAAAAATAAAACATCTAATACAAAAATAATCAAATTTCTTCATAAATTCAGACTAAATGTATTCTGCTCCTAATCAGTGGGTTTCCCATTCATGAACAATTTGATTATGGTTGTGATCTATAATGGGCCAATCACAGATCACAACAGTAAGCAAGCTTTTCACGAAAGAAATCCATTCATGACAAGTTGTTTATATTATTATCATGTGATCACTTTGACCAATCATAGCAATCACATGATACTCGGTTACCTGTAACAGTATTCCACTGTGTCTGGTGGACACAATGGTCACAGTAGAAATGCGCTGCACACTCCTAACTCGAAACAGGTAGAATCATGTGTCTATGCCTGACTGTGCCTGCAGCTGCCACCCCAACACAGTAAATATATTATGGTAGGACGGCAAGTGGTTAAAAAAGAACTATGTAAAAAAAGTAAGCAGCACTACTTGTCCTTAATCAGGAGTCAGGATAATTAGTAAACATACTTATTTCATAACAAGAAAAGGTAGAATAGGAAGTACAGCCTTTGATCGACCCTTTCAGAAACAAATGTACAAAGTATCTCCAATATTTTTATCCTGTAAAGGTCTCTTTAAAGTATATTATTTTTCTAATTCAAACACTGAATTTGTAAGTTAGAGTGTTATTAAACCCAAAACTGAAAATGTAATATATTGCAGCTTACCAATCATCGGATGTGGTGCCTGCATTAGTTTTTGGGGGGTTTTTTAGGCTTTTTTCCTCTGTTTTCACCTGGTGATCTGGCCAGTAACCCACCTCCTGTATTAGTGAGACACAAATCTGGATGAAGGAGCAAGACACATTTGCACAGCAGCATTGTCAGTCTAGAAGGGAGGGTAGTGTTAGATGTACTAGCAAATTTAGACACTAAACAAATTAAATCCAAACTCCAGCTTTATAAGCAGTTACAGCAAACAGTTTTGTTGCTTTTAGAATAAAGGTTTTACATAAAAGCATCCCTTTTTTTTTTTAATTAACCACTTGCCTACCTTATAACCCCTTCCAATTTTCAGCTTTCAGCTCTGTCGCAATCTGAATGACAACTGCACATTGTACCCATATGAAATTTTTATAATTTCTTTCCTCACAAATAGAGCTTTCTTTTGGTGGTATTTACTTGCCTCTGGGTGTTTTTACTTTTTGCGCTATAAACAAAAAAGAGCAAAAAATTTGAAATAAAAAAGTTTCCTTGTTTCTATTATAAAATTTTGCAAACAGGTAATTTTTCTCCTTCTCTGATGTGCATTAATGAGGCTGTACTGATAGGCAGCACTAATGAAGTGGCACTGATGGGCAGCACTGATGATGGGTACTGATAGTCAGCACTGACTGGTGGCACTGGTGGGCACAGGTGGGTGGCACTGCTGGGTACAGGTGGACAGCACTGCTGGGCACTTGTGGGTGGATCATCGAGGCACTCATCATCACTGCCCCGATGATCGGTGCCGATCCCTGCTCCGACAACTGCCGATTCTCGGCAGTACTTTCCTCATGCTCTGACAGTGTGAGGAAAGTGCAGCCATGAACTGGCAATTGCATTTCCCTGTGATCAGTGTGTCATTGGACACAGCTGATCACATGGTAAAAGGCTGCTGTGATTGGCCTTTTACCACATCACGTGATCATGTGTGTCCGTAGGACACAGCGATCACGGAGATTGCCGGGCGTGCACCCCCGGGGGCGCGCAGGAGAGTGCGATCTGGGAGGACGTCATATGACGCTTCAGTTCAGCCATCAGTGCTGAAACCAAGAGGCCATAGAGAATGGTAGATCCTACATGGCAGCTGGGAGACCTTCTGGAAAAGCCACAAGAAACATAGTTTTGCAAGTGTACATGCATATGATATGTTTAATTTACAATTTCAGTGCTTGCTGCTTAACGCCTTGGCACCGGCGCCTCTCTACCCTTTAAGGAGTTTGTTACGCAGGGAGGTAGGACAGGCTTTAGGGTCATGTGACCACCATGAAAAACAACAATTTAAACTGTTAAAAATGAAAAGAAAATTGAATAACAATTATTTAAATCTTCTTTTTTCCCCTGATCACCGCACCATCAGTTATATGATGACCACTGCCCTGGTAACAGTATGTAAAAAAACATTGTGAAAAAAAGGTATTCAAATTCTTCATTTTCCATAAAATTGTGACAGAAAAAAATTACAACTTCAAAAAACATGCCATGCCTCAGACTGTCTACTTTTCAAAAAGAAGTCATTTGGGAGGAGTTTGTACTGTCCTGATGTTTTAGGGCCTCAAGGAATGAGATAGGCCTTCAGTACATCAGGAATAAATATATATATACCATAGTTTGTAGATGCTATATTGGGATTTTGTTTACCAAAGACATGTAGAAGAATACATTTTGGCCTACATTTATGATGAAATTTGATTTTATTGGATATGTTTCATGTCCGAAAGCAGAAAATATCTTTTTCTACATTTTCGGTCTTTTATTGTTCATATCACAAAAAATAAACCTGGTGTTGATCAAATACCACCAAAAGAAAGCTCTATTCACGTGAAAAAAAATAAACATTTAATTTGCATACAGTATTGCATGATCGCGCAATTGCCAGTTAGGCCTAGTTCACACTGGCATTGAAAGCAGGCATTTGATGGGAATCTTTAACGCTCCTCAAACGCCTATGCAAATGATACTATGAGCAGCACTGTCAGGGCTCCGGGTATAACCAGAGGGGTGTGGACTGACACAGGGAAACGCAGGCTTCAGGTATAGAGTAAACAAGACAATTTATTAAAAGACTAAACAACACAAACGCAGTGCAAGATAAACATAACACAGTGCAAACAACCCAACCTCCAACAGATAACCATATATACAAATCAAACGTAGTCGGGCAGGCCAGGTTGGTAGCAAACGGGCAAACAGGGTACCAGGAGCGAGCGGAAGAGTGGTCAGGAATAGCCGAGGTCAGGACAGGCGGAGTTCGTTCAGAGTCAGGATCAAAGCAGAATCAGGATCGGGCAGGAAGCAGACAGGATGCAGGTACAGGGGCTCATGGGAAACATACACCAAGGCACTGATCACAGGCCTGGTCCTGCTTAAATACACCTGCAATCAGCCTCAGGTGATGGCCTGATTGCAGGAGTGAGATTCTGGCTGCTGAGACCACCCGCTGGCCAGCCTTGGTACTGCAACCCACAAGGCAGGTGAGTCCCACCACCATTGGCGAGTCCATTCCTGACAAGCACACAGTGCTGTTCACATTATGAAAACATGAAGCATTAGCGTCGCGCCACTTCAAAATCGAAGCCTAATGTTGAGTCTGGAGGAGTTTGAAGCCTCTCAACTCCTCCCATTCAAGTCTATGGTGACGCTGCACAAATGCGCTGGCAGGTGTTTGCAGTGCAGTTGCGGTGCGTTAATACCATCACAGTTTATTGTAGGCATTTGTGGTGCAGTTTTAATGCTTGTAAAAACCGTGCATAGGGCGATTGGGGAGCATTTTTAACGCTTGTAAAATGCCAATACTAAAGCTCATTAACGCCTGTCTAACCCCCATACTAATGCTATAGGAGCGTTTTTGAAGAGTTAGAAATTTAGTCAAGTGTGAACAAGCCCTTAAAGTAGTTCAGTGCTGAATAGCAAAAAAATATGCCCTGATCATGAAGGGAGTAAAACCTTCTGGAGCTCAAGTGGTTTAAGGAGAATTAAGCCAAAGCACTTTTGGCTGTACTTCTCATGTAGATCACAAAAGTGCAGTTTGTTCTGCACTCCTGTGACCCATTTCCAGCTGACAGCTGGCTGAAATCTGCTGTCAGATGATGTCAAAGATGCCAATACATTCGGGATCCACCCCAGAATCTGGAGCAGCACCGAGCTCAGCCTGTATCTGCGATCTGCTGAAAACCTGAGCCAGCCGCTCCCTCCCCCTTCACAGCCCAGAGCTCCAGTGAGCGTGGCGGGAGCAGAGAGCGGTGACTGACAGTCTGTCGCTCTACTCAGAGCGGCTGTGAGAACTCAGCGATCATGTGATCACCCTTAGAGCTGGCGGGGGAACGATACAACATCAGACTGATGCCGCATCCACCTAGGTAAGTATGATTGGGGAGAAATATAAAAAAATCCCACACTTCTCTTTTGAACTCGCATTTATAAGCTGAGCTTATACTTCTTGTGTTGAACTTTAATAGGTTATATTTAAAGATCTAAGAGCTCTACTATCAGCGACTAATGAAATGTTTTTGTTTAGACGGAGGTTCTTTTTTTCAGTATATTAATTGTAACAAAAAATAACATTCTAACTGCCATTTGTTCTAACAACCTTCTGTTGTCTTGAAATATGTATATACAGTTTTAATAATACGCTTTACTTATCTGAACAGCCCTTAGGTTCTACTTGGTGGCATATAAAGCAAATCATATTTTATAGAGAAGCATTTTTCCTCCCAAAGTGTTTCCTCCATATGCAGTAAACCTAGTTGGATATCCAATCTGCATTGTTTACTAGCTGATCCATTAAAATGTGACATTTCCAAACAATAAATAAGAGCAAGCAAGAGCTGATTTATGTTTTACTGAATATAATAGCATACAATTGTTTCTGATTCAAGGTTTTGTTTGAAATCTGCTTTGTGTTCTGCAGTGGTTATTTTCATATTCCTCTTATAATCAGTCAGTGTACATTAATCCTCGGGAACATGTAGGGCATAAATAATTTATTTGATGTTACAGTTAATATTGACTGATATATCAGTCCCGTCTATTACGTGGATATCTTTAGATGTTTTAGATTAATAGTGCTTCTATAGACAACTTGGGATCGGCAGTTAAAATAAACTTCCAAAACCCTATGTGGGTACACACTGCTGTTTATTTATACTGTGATTCTCAGAAACAAAGTCAAACATATTCAGTGTATTATCTGCTTCAAACTAAAGAACACTTGTTAAAAAATCATGACAGATGTGTACTGTCATTTGGATTTTGCAGGCATGCTGAATATTTTTATTTCTTTAGATAAATAGACAGACCATGCATTGTTCATTTTGTACTGTTTGTGTTTAGTGTTTTAGTCTTTAATGCATCGTAACAAATTATTTAATTATAATAAAACAAACTGTCTTTTGATTTTAAAGTTACTACAACGTAGTCCATATAAAGCAGTTTATAGAAATGTATGCATTTTCTTTTGTGATTTGTCTGTTTTACATGGGCGCTAAAACTCATTTTCTGGTGTAAAGCATAGTGGGATTATTTACAAATATACAGTAGGCTTTTTCACATTCTTATAAATGAGGTGCTACAAAATAAATGTGAATAAAATGGATGAAAACGAAAAAGTTTTACTATGAAGGAAAAAAAAATGTGAGATATTAAGAGTTGTGTTTACTATTTGTTAATATAAGGTTATATTGGAACAACTTCTATATATATAAATACCAAATCTGAGTATGCTGGAACTGACGTGTGCAGATCAACATGGAATACTAACTACTAACTAAAATACATTGTAACAATGTTGTTACATAGCATTTATGAATGAGATGTCAAAACACCATGCAGGAGCACCATGCAATGGCATCCTCCATTTTTCTCATAATGTATTTACTTTAAAGGGAAGCGTTGCTGAATTTATTTTAGTAGGTGCAGACTCCAGGTTGTCATCTTAAAGCGGAGCTCCACCCAAAAGGGGAGGTTTTGCTTTAAGCCTTTGTCCCCCGCTCCCCATTAAGGATTGGCACCTTTGGGAAGCGGATACCCGAATTTGACAGGTACATACTTCCACTGCGATTGCCTAGGCCAGGGGTAGGCAACCTGCGGCTCTCTAGCTGTTGTGGAACTACATTTCCCATGAGGCATTGCAACATTACAAAACTGACAGTTACAGCTATGACTTGCAGAGGCATGATGGAACTTGTAGTCCTGCATTAGCTGGAGAGCCGCAGGTTGCCTACCCCTGGCCTAGGCAATCAGAAGTGTAAGTTGTCCACCCCCCCTCCCCGTAGTCTTCTGGGACATGTGACAGGTCCCAGAAGACTACAGGGCCATTCACAAAGTGCAGCGCTTCTCACACATGCGTAGTAGGCAACCGGCTGTGAAGCCGCAAGCTATCACAGCCGGGTGCCCACACTAAAGAAGATGGCCAGTGAAACCAGCGGTGGTGAGGACACTGCGGGACCAAGAGACAGGTAAGTGTCTGTATTTCAAAAGTCAGCAGCTACAGTTTTTGTAGCTGCTGACTTTTATTTTTTTTTTCAGCTGGAACTCCGCTTTAATGTTTGCCTTATGGCTTGATATTTAGATATTTCTTACAGTTCAGCAGACTTCCCAAGCATAAAGCTAGATGGAAGATGATGCTCTTAGAGTTTCCACCATCAAAAGCAAATCAACATTGAAAGCTCCCATGTTTCTATCCTGACATGAGGAAACGTTATATTGACACAAACATTAAGTATAAGTGATAACAAAATATTCTAAAACAATCTGGCGTCAGTCAGTTTACTTTTACATGTGTGTGCAGGGCAGACGCTTTCATTGCTAAGTCAGATATTACTTATGAATATTTAAAGCTGAAAAAAACAAGCATGTGAACAATGGTATTCTTGTGGTTTAATAAGGTTACAATGTTCTAGTTTAGTTTTTTTGTATTTTGTCAGGGAAAGAGCCAAATAATCAAGAGCCAAATAATCTATGCAGAATAGCAAGTTGTAGTGCTAATCGTGGTTACCATGAGAAGTGACTTGTTTTTATAGGGTATTCACAGGTTTTAATAATCTCTGGTCAAACATAACTAAACTCTGGGGACTTGTCTGTAATTGTTGATGTCCCACAATTATTTTACATAAACTAAAGATTAAAGCAGAACTCCAGGCACATTTTTTTCCCTGTACAGTGGGGCTGCTCATTTTTGTTCTAGGGGAGAGGACAGTGTGGAGATATACTTACCTGACCGGCTGATCCTCCCCGCACACAACCTGTCTCCTCAGCACCCCCCCCCCCCCCTTGTCCAGTAGTCTTGACAATTTTGAAAATAGACTGCTACTGACATCAGCACATTCAGAGTATGCTCCATAGGTGGGAACAGTCCACTACTAGACCCTGGGGGAGCACATTTTTTATGAAGGATTGCCGGATCAGGTGAGTATGAACTTTGTGGTCACCCCTAGAAGAAACAAGCAGTTGACCCATGCGGTGAGAAAAAAAAGCCCAGACTTAGGCTTTAAGTTTTTGCTATACTTAACACTTACCTTGGAATTGGCTCATTTACAGTGCTTGGGTACAGATGCTGAAGTGCCTTCAGACAGAACTACTGATTGGTTGAGTAGGCAAAGCCAACTTATCTAGAGTATGTGTTAGGAAAGTATATGCAATCGTGTAATTGCAAGTTAGGGGGAAGGAGGGATGGATTGGGCCTTAGGGTTTAGGTCCACATTAAGAAAAAAAATGTATTCATGCATTACAAGATATAATGGGCACCCATGGTGATATGCTTGGTTCTTAAACACTTCAAGTTCAGACACTTTCACCCCCTTCCAGTCCAGGCCAATGTTCAGCTTTCAGTGCTATCACACTTTGAATGAAAATTGCACGGTCATGCAACACTGTACCCATATTATTTTTTCAGCATTTATTGAGACAGATAAAACTTTATTTTGGTAGTATTTATTTACCACTGGGATTTTTATTTTTTTGCTATATATAAGTGAAAAAGTCCACAAATTTTGAAAAAAAAGTGTTTTTCTTATAAATGTTTGCAAATAAATAATCTTCATAAATCTTGGCCAAAATATATTAATCTATCTTTTTAGTAAAAAAAAAAAATAACACAAATTAGTTTATAACCAAAAACTACAATTGTTCAAAAAAGTTTTATTTGTGATTTTTGTTCAACATACTGTCACCCTAGCAGTACAGGGTCACCATAGTGACCCTGTACTACTTGTGGGGGGTGATGAAGATTTGTTTTTCTTTTTTTACAGTGATTGCTTTTACACTCATAAAGGCTGTAAGAGCAATCATTTCTCCTTCTCTCTGGCTGCATTCCTGCAGCCATTGAGAAATGCTGTGCAAGCTGTGATTGGTCACAGCTTGTCACATGGTACAAGGCTGTTGTGAATAGCCTTGTACCATGTGACCTCTGTGATCATCCACAGATTTAACAAGTAGTAAGCAATGATATTCATGTGATCACTATTGGCCAATCAGTGATCACATGATCGGAACCTCACACAGAGGTCTCGCATAGCGATCTGTGTTCCGCTGTGTCCAGAGGACACAGCAGGCACAGATCACGGTACCGCTTGCTCCCAGGGAGCGTGCACAGGCAATGGATGTGGGGGGATGTTTAGAAACGTCTCCCCGCATCGGCAGTGCTCCCGTCCAGACATTTATGGACATGGTCCGGACAGGAAGAGGTTAAAGAAGTATCTGTGCTGATAGTAATAAATGGGCTGCTTTTTTATGACCTAAAAATACTTGCTGTCTGACTGTCTGTGGGATCAATACTTTTAGTCATTGACCTAGAACAAGCATGCAGATTAGAACGTTGCAGAACTGCTAATGGGCACACGTGTTCAAGGGCAGTAGCTCAGAAACTATTACAGGCACTTCATCACTTGACAGCCATGTGTGATGATAATGCATACTGGGCAACCCAAACAGCACGGCAGTCATGTTCAGAATTCATGTCATGTCAGTCATGACATTGTGTAACAATAGGAGAAACGTAACAGCAGGGAATCCCTTTGCATAATCCCAGGAAGGCATTTTATGAAATACACTGAAGATTTGACTCCACATGAAAAGATAGACAGCAATGTGTACTCGCTACCTACTCCAGCTAAACTTTTTATGACGGGTGATTAGCTAAGAGGATATCTGCTTTCTTTCCTAATCACTTAAACTTGGACGGAAGGTTTATGTTGACTATTAGAGTGAAAATATGGATTGTGTTAGACTCTGCTAATCCTGTCAAAGTATTAGGGTGTTTGGAATGCAGCTAAAAGTTTGCTAATTGCATAACTCCTGAGATAACTGTACAGTCAGAATAAGAGCATATTATTAATATTATTATACAGTATTTATATAGCGCCAAAGGGTTTGCTCAGCTCTGTACAGTAGCCAGGGGGACAGAACATGAGACAAGACAGTAACAATACAATAAAGAGGGTTCGAGGGCTTAGAATCTATTTACCTGTATCGGTTAATTAGCAGCATTCTAAGCCCAAACATCACTGTCCTAGGAGGTATTGGAAGCCAATTAGGCCCATCACTTCTCCTAGGTGAAATAGCCATCTGATCAGGTACCATGTGATAGCTGTGGGCCAATCACAGCTTCACAACACTAAGCAAGCAGTCATGAATGGAAATCATGTGATCTCTATGACCAATTAAGCGATCACATGATACCTTGGCTGTTATGGAATTTTGCCACTGTGCACCCCAAGTGGAGCGCTAGTGCACATGCCAGGCAATGTACTAGTACATTTCCTGGCCTGGTTGTGCCACCCACTAGCAATATATGTACTGTTTGTGGGTGGCAAGTGGTTAAAACTTCTCCAAAATAAAAAATGTTTTTCCTAACAAGTGCTAGATGAGGTTAGGCTTTAATTTGTTGGTCACTAAAGTCCATCTACAGTAAAACTTCATTTAATTCACTGGATATATATGCAGGATCAACGTTTAATAAAGGATTCATAAGAGCAAAATCTGTTGTGATAATGATATTGGCAAACTGAAGCAGAAATGTCATTCTGGTTTTTGCAAATAGTTCTACTTTAATGTTTTGCAAATCTATGCAACAGAGACCTCTGCTTTTTATATAGACAAGGTCTCTTTGCCCGTTCATGACAAAGTGTCACTGTTTTTGTAAAGCCCCTGACCCACTGATGCTCATCAAGGTCACGTACATTTTGTATACATGAATAATTGTTTACAGGATATTAAATTTCTGCCTGGCATGGAAGGGTCAGAATGATCTGCTACATCTTCATAGGAGACTGTCTTTTATTTTTGTCTGTTTTGTTGGTCTGTCACTTGTGTCCTGAGAAGTACTAAAAACCCTGGCTCTGACAGTGCCTTTGTTCAGACAAAGTATATAATAACTGTAAAGTATTACAGCTACTAATTGTAAAAACCTTGGACAGGTTACAACGTGCGTATGAAGAACCCATTTATGAATTTTATAATGTTGCTACACAAGTCTTTCATTTTATGACATGATATTATGGAACATTGTACATCGAACAGTGCAGAGACCTTTGTCTGGCTGAACCAGCTGGTGGCATTATTAATGTGTTCAGCCAGGAGAGACTGAAGCAGCAAGTGTTCCTGAACAACAAACATGATAGATGCTCGGATGTGCACAATCACGAATAGTCCTCCCACACCTTTCTGCTGTGGCTCCACAATGCTTCATTCTCTGAAGTCATCAGTTTCATGTGTATGTGGATATACAGAATGTAAGTGCTTAAACAGCAGAGATGTTAAGTTACATAAAGCAACATCATTCATTGTGCTCCATCTCACTGTGTCCTCTAAATGTCAAGTACGTATGTTGATTATGTAACTGGTTTTTGTTTTTTATTCAGTAAAGTATTTTATTCTCTAAAGCTTTAAAGCAGTATTAGGCCCAAAACAAAAATGTAATATATTGCAGCTTATCAATCATTAGATTTGATGACTGTGTTAGTGTTTGTTTTTATAGGCTTTTTCCCCTCTATTTTCACCTGGTGATCTGACCAGTAACATACCACCAGTATTAGTGAGACAACACTCTGGATGAATGAGCACAGGAGGCACAGCAGAGAGCAGCATTGTCGGTTTGGGTGGAGTAGTGTTAGATGTTCTAGCATATTTAGATATGCTAACAAATTAAAGCCAAACACCAGCTCACACTTTATAACACTTAATAATCAGTTAACAGCAAGCTGTTTTTTTTTTCTTTTTGGGATAAAAGGTTTTCCATGAATAAATAAAAGGTGATCATTTTAAGCTCCCCTGCCAGTGTTAAATGGTTTGTCATATCAATATTCAAAACCTTTTTCTTCACCTTAACTCAATTGATAAATCAAACTATAAAATTATCAATTTATTTATCAATTGAGTTAAGGTGAAGAAAAAGGTTTTGAATATTGGTATTTGCTTTCAAGGGTGAAATTGTGACTTTTTCTTGGGTGTAACGTTGAGTATTCACTATATAGGTTATATTTAGGTGTAAGTTGCCGAGTGATTTATCTAATGGTTAGTCATATCCCTGTAAACTGAGGCTACAGAGCCTGTGCTTTTGAAAAACAACCGATTTACTGTCTGGATCACCAGATGAAAACAGAAGAAAGCCTAGAAAGCAAAACGTATGCAGTCACCACATCTAAGAATTGGTAAGCTGCAATAAAATACAAGTTTGTGTTTGGGTTTGATACTGCTTTCATTAATTTAATAATAATAATGTGACAGTTACATTACACAAGAAATATTAACAATCCATCTAGAGTGGCCACATATTTAGATTCCATATTTTACAAGACACAATTCACCTAAAATGCATATTAGTTCTGAAAGCTCCTGGTACTGAGGTATAATTAGTTATACTGTATATTCATCCAGATGTCATTCTGAAGGCCCAATAACACAGCAGTTCCTGCTGTAACATGTTTGTCTTGGTCCTGTGTCTTGATTTGTGTTGATCCTGCCAATAGATCTACTATATTTCCATTTTTTGGTAACAGGCCAAGCTGTCCAGCAAAAGTTACAGGGGTTGGGATAAACTGATTGTGCTTACAATAATCACCTTAATTCAAATGGCTTAAACCTTTTTTTCATTAGAAAAAAAGTTGCTGTAACAGCTTAAAAAGTGTAAGCTGGAATTTGTCTTGTGCTTCAAAGTGGCTCTGTCATTTTACAGAAGGAATATTTTGCAAGGGGAGCCCAGAAAAGCAAAATACATTGTTTTAATGCTACTGATTCTTCTGACATACACTGATGCTAGTTATAGAATGCATTTTATTCTGTATGTCAGTTTTTTATTTTGCCCATGGCCCAACTTACCATCCAGTTGTAGTCTATATGTAAGCAGTCTGTCTATTTGTGATGTATTTATGTTTTAGTGTATATAAATTATCAATTTAAATTCCCTTCTGTCTAAAAATTCTTATGCCAATCACATTAACCATTTGACTACCAGAGCCATTTTTGCTGTTTTTGCACACATGTTAAAATGCACATTTTCGACTGAAGATTGGTTAATACTACCCCTTTCACCCAAAATGTAATATATTTTCTGAAAGCAAAGGCCCTGGAGAAAAAAAGTATGGTGGTTGAAATTTTTATGTCACATAATATTAGCACACAAGTTTAGTAAAAAAAATAACAAATACACTACAGTAATTTTGGTAGTCACAAACAAATTATATTACCAAATTGATGTTTGCAACGAGTAAATAAATAACAAACATGTCAAGCCTTAAAGTTACATGCACCCATTAAATAAAGCAGATTGTGCTCTATTAGCTGCATCTACGGCCATATTAGCTGGGGAATGACAGCACTGAACCTAGAAGTGATGTAATCAATGTTGATTCCCTGTTCAATCATCAAAGGGGAAATCAACAAATGGATGTTCGCTGATCACCCTCTCTTCCATGTACCGACACCCCCCATGCTAGTTACAGCCCTGCTGGTGGGACAACAGTGCCCAGAATAAATGGCAAGGGTGTCTTCACCGGGGTGTGGAAGTGATCACTTCCACCTTAACAACTTCAATGTCAGTTACTTTTACCCCCTTCCTGGCCAGGCCAATTTTCAGCTTTCAGGGCTGTCACACTTTGAATATTGCATGTTCATGCAACACTGTACCCATAAAAAATGTATCATTTTTTTCACACAAATAGAGCTTTGTTTTGATGGTATTTAATCACCACTGAGTTTTTTATTTTTTGCTAAATAAACAAAAAAAACTTGTTTTTCTTCATTTCTGTTATAAATTTTGCAAATAAATAACTTTACTTCATAAATGTAGGTCAAATTGTATTCTGCTACATTTCTTTGGTGAAATTACCCCAAAATAGTGTATATTACTTAGTCTGTAGGAAAGTTATAGAGTCTACAAACTATGGTGTATATACTGTGTGTGTATGTATCTATATATATATATATATATATATCTATATGATATACTCAAGTTGTATATGTTGTTACATAGTCAAGTTGAAAAAAGACACAAGTCCATCTAGTTCAACCAAATAAAAAATCAAAGTACCTGAAAAAATTAAAGGAAAAATAATGCTAAAAATAATATTTTAAGTACTGAAAATGATATGAGGGAAAGAAAATGTACATATTAAACAAACTATGTAGTGCAAAATGTGGAGGCAGCCATTGCTGACTTCTTCTCAAAATGCTAGTTGCCAATATGTCAAGCTGATCCTGTAGCATTAATTATTTTCAAATCACTGGCCCTAAATAATTATGAAGATCATGAGTTCTGACTTTTTTCTGGTCTAACATGTGAGGCAAATAATATGTTAAATAGGTGGACAGCAATAGTAGCCCATTATATTCCTCAGTACGGGTTCCCTTTAAAGGAAAAAAATAGTCAGGTAACTAATGTGGCTGTGGGGGACACAATTATTTAAATGTGGACTATAGAGTCGGAGCTACATCACCGGCCTATTATATAGAATAAAATTATGGAAATACATATATTGTGCTTGGCAAACATATGGTACCATAAGACATGCATAACATTTTATGTGTTATTGTTGAAACATGATATAGAAAACATTGTTTTCTGTGATTGAAACAAATGGAATACAAATTTAGTTAGTGTGTGATGGTTACAAAATTTAACATGCACAGCCTTGGCATCTTCTTAAATAATGCATATATTTGTACAGATGGTCAAATTCAATGCTATTGTGCTATATGACAACACCACCTGTCACTTTTATAGCTGCTTTTATTTCAATATCGGATTGATGTAGCTTTGCTGTGAACAAAATGATTCATTTGTTTACTCTGCATTAAAGGAATTTTCGAAGTTACAGTTCTAATTTATACTGCACATGCACATTGAAATGGCTATATTTCCACATGCAGATTATACACTGCTGTGTGCAAAAAATAAACTAAACAATTGTACAAATGATTTAAAGAAAAAGTCATACCACCTAAAACTTATATTTGTTATTGGTAGACACTTGTGCACTAAATCACACATTATCCTCTTCTTCATGGAGACAGTAAGTCTACAAGTAAGTACTTTCTTGGACCAAATTATGCCAAGAGTAAGGACCTTTCTATTGAGCACCCTATCTACCCTCTAAATCTGGGGGCAGAACTAGAGTGGTCAAGACCATAGCGGGTTACTTCCCAGATGCCCTGGCAATTTAGCACTTTGGTCTGAATAAGGAGCATCTGTGTACGATGCCGGAATCCGTCTGGACAGAGATACCTTCATATATTTAGGGTTAAGTGCATCTGCAATGTTCAGTTTGCAGGGGGTTGATGGAATCCTGCTTGACATCAACTAAACCCAAATTTAGCAGCAAACCCCATGAAAGTCCATGGGGGAGAGGGGGGCTAACCTTGATACTGAATTCTGGCCATTTCAAGCTTAATAGCCATGCAGGCATGCTAATGTCAAAAATAGTACAGGGATCTGGGCACTTCCATGACAATTAACAAAGCAAAAAAAAAAAACTTAAAATACTGTACAAAAGGGAAAGGATATTTTTATTGTGAGTTTAATGGTGACATGGAAATAATATCAATCCTTTAATTTACATACGTAGGAGATGATTTTAAGCTGTATGTGGTGTTACATAACAGTATGATTGATTTTCACAACCAGCAGCACCATATTCTAACATCACATATTTTGAAAGTATAATATTGATTTGTTTACTTTTACATTTAGCTTGGCTTAAATAAAGCAGCACCCCAATATTGATTTATAACAACTTGAGAAAAAAAGGTATTTTAGGTAATTTTGGCTGCAACACCTTTTTTTTTTTCATCCAGTGGTAATATACCTAAATTGAATGATGGAAGTAGCTGCAATGACAGGCCTTACAGCTATAGGAAAGCATACTCTTTAAAAAAAAAAAAAAAAAAGAAGCCAAAGCCCTTGCCTTCATATAAATTGCCCAGTGGCAGTTTAATAGTATAATTTGTGAATTTATTTATTTTTTTACAGTACCACACTGCATTATCTTAAAATAAAAAAAAAGACTGCTCAAAAACAAAACTGCAGCTCCCGTTTCCCTGAACCTATTCCTGTCCATGCAATCCCAATCAGTCACATAAAATTCAAAATATAGATTTTAGGTATGTATTTGGTAGAAACTGTCTAACATCAAGGGTGTTCCATAATAATTTGAATAGGCAGCAAATAGAAACAGATAAGGCATGATTTATCTTGCAATAAAAATTAGTGTTTGTTAGTGTATTATTTGAGAGACAATAACCACACATAATTTTGAGTGCCGCAAAATAGGAGACAAGGGATTTTTATCTGGAAATAGAAATTAAAGTGAATTATTTAAGACAATAGTCAAAGGTACTTTATTGTTCAGTGGCTGGTTAACATATAAGCAGCTTTGTTAGGCCTCTCAGACAATTTATTCAGTGTTCTACCTAATGTACATACACAATCATTCCAGCTCTCAAGTTGGTTACAATCTAAGGTTCATATACCAATTACATACATACACACAAAGTAGCAGCCATTTAACCTCCCAACACATCCCTGGAGTGAAAGAGGATACCAAAGTACCCATGCAGACATATGTCCCGGACCGTATTTGAATCAAAGCCCCCAGTGCAGTATATTGGCCATTGTATTCTTGTATTGCGATCCAATGAGATATCCACTCAATAATGGTTCCTATTTTTCCTTGCCACAAATACTGTGGTCCTTGAATGGACATTTCAGCCTGTTTCTAAACTATGTTTCTCCCTGCAGCTTGGACTGATCCTTTGTTTATGATCAGGTCTCTGCCTAAAGCCTGTACCAGCCTCTCTGCACGTTTATACACTCCCACCCATACATATATGCCATCCTCTGAAGACATCTGTATAATCCTAAGCCACAGAGACTCTTTTTCCCACCCTTGCTCTGCCACCAGAGCTACTTGTTCAGTGAATATGATTTTGTTTAAAAAGTCCTGAGCACAATCAAGTATCAGTAGGCCTGCTTACCTTAGGGGAACAGGGGCAGCTACTGTATAGGTGAAACTACACTCATTCTCCATATTCCATGGGTGCTCACACTGTTGCAAGCAATTACACAACTACGCAAACCCGAACCTCATCTTTAGATATATGAACAATGGTACTGGGTTACAGCAGTACATATCTGGGTAAGATACCCCTAAGCCAGCGTTCCTCATGCAATTAGCAGGTAGATGATTAACCTGGCACCTTTAGGGAGCTTTAAAGCATTTGTTTTTACATATAGGCAAATGCACAATGTTAAGGAGACAATACTGATGCTCATATAGGGCTACAGCTCATACAGAGATACGGATTGATAGTTGTAACCTTTGTCTGCAGAAGCCTGACATGACACCTGTGATCCACTGATCATGGGTGAAATGCTCCACAGGCCACTGTGGGAAAAAATAATAAATACACTTTTTTTCTGAAAAATATGTATTATTTTTTACAAAAAGGTGAACTTAGCCTTTAAACATCTGCTAAGCTTACAGAAAGCTGCATTGAGTCATTATACTGGACAAGACATTATTCAGCATAGTGTGACTAAAACTAAGGCTTGTTAACACAAGATGCACTGTCATACCTTTTTCCACATTTTCAACTCAGAGAAAATGAAAAAACTTCTAATCTATTGCTTCCAGTAAGATCCATTCACACTACTGCATAGCATTTGCATGACTGAAGCAATACTTTGCCTAGTTACTGAACTGCAGAAGATTTTCTTGAAGCACTGTGCCATCAGGCTATTTTTCTCTACTTAAAGTGTATGTCAGAGAAAAAAAACAGTTGCAATACATCTTTGCAATACATTGCACATTTATGCATGTTTTATTACTTTAACCACTTGCCTACAGGGCACTTATACCCCCTTCCTGCCCAGGCCAATTTCCAGCTTTCAGCGCTGTCACACTTTGAATGACAATTGCGCGGTCATGCAACACTGCACCCATATGAAATTTGTATCATTTGTTTGTAACAGAGCTTTATTTTGGTGGTATTTAATCACCTCTGGGTTTTTTATTTTTTCTTAAACAAACCAAAAAATTTTGAAAAAAAATGTTTTCTTAGTTTTTGTTATAAAATGTTGTAAATAAGTGATTTTTCTCCTTCACTGATGTGCGCTAATGAGGCTGCAGTGATGGGCACTGATAGGCTGCACTGATGGACACTGATAGGTGGCACTGATGGGCACTGATGAGGAGGCACTGGTAGGTGGCACTGATGGGCATTGACATGCATCACTGATGGGCACTGAAAGGCAGCACTCATATATGGCACTGATAGGTGGCACTGATAAGTGGCACTAACTGGCACTGTTAGGTGGCAATGACTGGCACTGTTAGGCGGCACTGATGGGCACTGATAGGCGGCACTTACTGGCACTGATAGGCGGCACTGACTGGCAGCACTGATAGATGGCACTGACTGCCATTGATAAGTGGCACTGACTGGCACTGATGGTACGCAATGGCACTCGTAGGCACTGATGTGGCACTGATGGGCACTGGCAGGTGGCATGGATGAGCACTGACAGGTGGCACTGCTGGACACTGACAGGTGGCACTGCTGGGGCTACACAGATCACCAGGGCACACTGATCATCAGTGCCCTGATAATCAGTGTACATGTCCCCTCCGAGGAATGCCGATTACCGGCTCTTCTCTACTCTCTTCTGTCAGCGTGAGAGCACATGAGGAGAGAACCAGCATTTCCCTATTTACATGCGATCAGCTGTGATTAGACACAGCTGATCACATGACCGAGCCGATATCTTCAGCTCTTTCCGTCGATCGGTGATCCGCTGTGTTTGAGGGACATAGCGCACCATCAATCACTGCACTGTGCACTCCCGGAGCCGCGCATGTGCGGTTAGAATGGGAGGCCGTCATAAAACGAGAGAACCGCCTTGCGCCCATCATTGTACTATATGGTGGGCGGGAGGCGGTTAAAAACCCTACAAGTACCAGAAACTGCCTGTTTATGCAGGAAAAAAAATGCACTCAGCTTCTAATTTCTTGTTTTTGGCCAACAACATACAGACCTTTTGTCTGCAGTATGATATTCTAAGCCTTCACCAGCTCTTTCACAAGCATGGGAAATATGATCCATACTTAAGAAGGAGCTGGTAAAGATTAGAAACATCCAACTGGACAAGAAGAGCACACTTCTTTATTGCTGATTTATTATGTGTTGAATAAAGGGGCTATGTTTAACTTTTACCAAGACTCGTGCTTAAAAAAAATTAATATTTTCAAAGATGTAAGTAAAAATGCATTCACATTACTCAATATTCAGTTTTAGGAAGTGTCATCTATCATCGGAGCTTTCAAGATATGATCAGCTAGCTTCAAACAATACCACTGAATAATATCCACTTCTGGACCAGCTAATGTACAGGTACGTTGCCAGTTCAGATGCTTATACAGGCTGATGCTGCAGGCATCCACCTGGTGCTTTCTTTTTTATCTGGAGCAAATACACTTTTGTGTAAAAACAATCCTAGTGGCTAATTAGCCACTGGATTGCTTTTACAGGCGTGGAAGGCTTTCCCCCTGCTGCTGCCGTCTGGGTGTCCTGGTAGGGAGCCCACCACTGAAGCCAGCCGGCAGGGATCAGAGATCAAATCTTCCCCTATCATCTCCATAGTGTTAGAAACTGAAAGTGATGAGTATTTTGTCACATCCGGTTTTCCCAGCATGTAAACAGGTCAGTTACACTGATCTTGGTGTGATCAGAAGCTTTTAAGGGCAGAGGAGATATCTGGGGTCTAATAAAAGACATGTCCCTGCCTATTGCTATTACAAGGGATATTTATATTCCTTATAATAGAAAATGATCAAAAAAATTTGAGCCAATGTACAAATGAAAAAAATTCAAGTAAGATAAATAATAGAATTTTTAGAAATTAAAGTGTCCCTGTCCCACCATGCTCACTTGCAAAGGCGAATGCACGTGTCGGTCTTTTGTCGGTAATCTATGATTGCACCACACATGTGAGGTATCGCCAGAAATATTAGGACCAGAGCAATAATTCTAGCACCAGACCTCCTCTGTAACTCTAAAAGGGTAACCTGTAAAGGCTTTTCAAGCATTGGCTATGGAGATTTTTATGTACTGTGGTTTGGTTAGTTTGGTTTCCACGAGCGTGGGCAATTTTAAAGCATGATATGTTAGGTATCTATGTATTCAGTGTGACATCATATTTTTTTTTATTTTACCAAGCAAGTGGGTATTATATTGTGTTTTTGTGCATTCAAATTTATTAAAGTATATTGTTTCCAAAAAAATTGTGCTTACAAAACCACTTTGCAAATACCGTGCGAAAAAAAATTGCAGCCACCACCATTTTATTCTCTGGGACCTCTACTAAAAATATATATATACAATATTCGGGGGTTTTAAGTAATCTTCCTAGAAAAAAAAACTGATTTTATATGTAAACTAAAAGTGGCAGATAAAGGCCTGGTCTTAAAGTGGATATTTATAGTGTATATATATATAAAATTTATAATATTTATAGTGGGAAGAGAATACAGATTCTGTCTCAAACCTTTGAAGTACTAGTTACCATTGTTATCCAAAATGATTTATTTTGTGCATTTTATTTAGTTTCCCTTTGCTGTAGGTTTCTAACATCATTGCATCATTGCAAACCCTGCCATCTGTCATTCCAGTGTGGCAAGTGGCAGTAACACAGTGGGATTAAATCAAATAAGTGGACAGAAGAGGCTTTTATTTCCAATAAAGGCAATATTGGCATATTGTGTTACCTTCTCTTTGGCAAGGAGTTTGTTAAAATTTTAGAATCAAGTAAGGTTCACTTTAAAGGAATTGAATTGCTTGATATCACTGTACATTTACTTTTTCAGTAAAAGAATATTTGAATTATTGCTGCATTAATCTTTGTGTCTACTGGAGCTTTACTTAAATTTGAAAACTGCTGATAAAAGAACATTTTGGATAATGTCTGGGCTATTAGGGCTGTGTTAGTACAATTTAAAAAGGAATATCTATTTTATAGCGTATTAAATTATCACTAGTTCTAATCCAACAAAACATTTCACATGACATGCCAGACCCATGTCCCTATTCTCTTGCACCTGAACCTATCCTGTTATTCACAGCTGGTTTTGCAAATTGCAGATTTCAATAGAGCTGAAAGGTATCCAGTCTTGTAAACAAGCAAACACTGATGTATTTGAATCTGGCAAAGTACCTCTACCCTTTAACACGCCATTATCTTTGGACAGCTAGTACTAAAAAGACCTTCTGTCACATAGCTTCTGATGAAACTTTTCACTCCAGGTTATCAGCTCTGACGCCAAGACAGGAAAATATGCATGGCATAGAGTAATTAATAAGATTAAGGCTGAGAATTCATTGTTAATCAAATATGAACTAATTTTAAATTAAATTACCAAAATCAAAGTAGAGCCAGGTGGGTGAATGGAAGGATTTTGCAGTGAGAAAACAACAAGAAAAATAGTAACCTGGGTTGTATACAGTGGATTTACTAACCTTTAGTGACAGCTTATTGCTTTTAAATGGTTAATACAGAGTTGAATATGCATGGACAAAGTCTCTCTAAGAAAAACAGGAGGTGGGACACTTTCCTATTTTTAGGTAATTGCCAAGGTGCCAGGAAACACATCAGTCTACTCTGCAGCATAGTTGACATGCAGTGATACTTTTGTTAGGTGTTGAGTCTTGGGGAAATCAATTTCACCATATTTTTTTTTTTTTAGGTGTATTAATGTTGGTTTAGTATATTAAATTGTCACATTGACTTCTTAATAAATATGCCTCTTAGGAGTCTAACTATAAATCTTTTCACACAAAATTCACACACCTTCCACCCATTTTTCTAATTTGATTCAACTGGAAAACTGTGTTAATGCTGGGTGAAAGTTGTGAGAATCTTGTGGGAAAACATTTATACATTGATAAATAGACCATTTTGTGGTAATGTTCTTTGTACAGTATTTGAATTTTTTTCTTTTGTTTTTCTATATTTAATTGTTACGTGTGTACTTTTGTGTTAAACTTATTTCATTTTTTGTTTTTTGCTGCTCCCTACTGTGTAAAAAAAACTTAAAATAATGAGACTATTAAGGCGTCATTTTTCAGCACAAAAACGGAATACTTAAAAAGAGGAAAGAGCAACTGTAACTCTTTGGAGCCCATGAAAACCCATTGCATCTCTAAAAACCATGTTAAATGAAAAGTTCACCTTTGGGAGCATGTTACATGTTCCACCAGTGTTTAACCACTTCCCCGCCGCCCTACAGCAGATATACTGCTACAGGGCGGCAGAGGTGCGCAAAATCACACACACACACATATATATATATATATATATATATATATATATGATTTTGCATTTCCGGCTAGAGGGCACGCACAACGCAGCCATCCAGAGCAGTATGCTTACAGTGAAGCATCAACACACTGCCCCCCCCCCCCCCAGTATAGCACTCCCAGCACACAGTTAACCCTTTGATCACCCCTCATTTTAACTCATTCCTGCCCAGTGTAATTAGTACAGTGTCAGTGCTTTTTTGCTTTTAGCACTGATCACTGTATTGGTGTCACTGGGGATGTGACACCATGTCAGTTCCCCCAGTGTCAGAATGCCCGCCGCAGTCCCGCTGATCGCCGGCATTATTAGTAAGAAAAAAAAATTCCAGCATCTATACCTCCATTTGTAAACGCTATAACTTTCACATAAACCAAATAATTTACACATATTGGATTTTTTTTAGTAAAGACATGTAGCGGAATACATTTTGACCTAAATTTATGACAAAATTAGATATTTTTATTTTTTTACTGGATATGTTTAATAGCAAACCGCACAGGTAAATACCACCAAAAGAAAGCTCAATTTGTGGGGAAAAAAAAGATGTAAATTTTATTTGGGTGCAGCATTGCATGACCACACAATTGTCAGTTAAAGTCACGCAGCTCTGTAATTCAAAAAATGGCCTGGTCAGGAGGGGGTTAAATCTTCAGGACGGCAAGTGGTTAAGGTGGAACATGTAACATGTTCCTACTCCTGCAGCCACTGCCTGCTCCTCTGCCTCATGTGACAGCTACCGGGGGATCTTCTCCCCCGCTAGCTGTCACTATTTTTTTTAAACACATCTGCGTGGGGCTCTGCCCACCCCGCCTTGTCAATCATTCACAGAGTTGCGTGAATAGCAAACTACATGAACTGACAGCCTTTGCAGCTGTTGGCTTGTAGTTCTCAAAGAACTACCACAGTTCTGTTGAGTTCTCTAACAGTTCATTCTCTCTTCCTGTCAGTAAGTATCTGCCTGCCCGTACGAGATATGAGCAGACAGATACATTGACAGTCTGCAGGAGTCCTGCATGGCACCCACAATCTGATGATCATGGGTGCAATGCTTTACAAGTGTAAAAAAAAAACAAAAAACATACATTTTTTTCCTTTTACCTGCAAAAATAGTGCATTTTTGTTTTTTTAAAGATGAACTTATCCTTTGATTGTTCCTCCCCTATTGACTCCTATGTATTTTGACAAAATGGCAAAGCTATGCCAAAATCTTCATTTTCAAATAAATTGTGGAGAACTAATAACTTTTTAAGTTTGCATAGTCCTACTCCTGTTCCCTTGTCTAGAAGCAGGAGAGATTTGTGCACATATAAAACATATCCAAATAGTTAAACATTTTTGCTTCTGATAAACAATGCTTCCAGTGATCTCCAGCACTTTTTTTCATTCCCTAGGGAGGACCTGATTGACCCAAGTAGTTGTGCCATGTAATGTCTAAAGTAGGAAGCAATCAAGTCTGATTTGTTAGGTTCACTTTGCAAACAAAGCTCTATTAATTTTTTGTAACTGGTATTCACATTTGCTGCTTAAACACATATTACTAGCTTGTGTCACTAATGATAGGGAAACTCTAATGTCAAAAGAGTGAATTTTCAAAACTATGTATGACCTGTTTAAAATTGCAGAATGTTATTGACTCTTAGCTAGCACTTAATGAATGTAAATGTAGGAAAGCAAAACTTCTTCCATATATTCCTCTAAATATCTCCTTTCAAGCACATCAAGTATATGACATTTTGTTTTTAATTGATAAGATATTTGACATTTAAACAAGTTTATTATAAAATTTGAACTGCAATATTTCAGCACTCTGAAAAACCACTTAGGGTTCTCTTCTTTCATGTGTTAGAACATTTGCATAGTTTTTCATAGCTTTTTTTTTTACTCACGGTAAAATCCTTGACCTGTTTTTAATTGAAAGTTCTTTATTTTTCTATAATCTTCTTTATACATTCTTTGTGATGGTCATTTTTGCTGGAATTTCATTTTATAGTGCTTTCATTTCCCTTCTATCAGTTAAGGCAAAGGAACATAGAAAACTAATTGCCTAGTTATATTTTTTCAACTTGCCTATAGTTTAAAAATATTCATATTCAGATGGCTAAACCTTGTCTTCTGGACTAAGAAACACTTAATCCTTTGGGTGTTCTTTTAAAACAGACCTTTACTGAGATGATTATGAAGGCTATCTTTCCTGACCTCTGATGTTCTGAAAATTCTAGTTACCTGGCCTTTTGTTAAGACAATGGCTTTAATACATTGTAAGGTTTTGACCCCAAACAAATATGCAGGTTGGTAAAGCCTGATATGATAAGAATATTTCTTCCAAGTCAATGAGGGGAATTTGGTAAGGCTGGAGCAGACAGAATCTGGAACAGTTGTGCATGACAGCTAATCAGCATCTAGTTTTCATCTTCAAAACTTAGCTGAGCAAGTTGACCTTAAAAGCTGATTGGGTTCAGTGCACAGTTGATCCAGATTCTGTTTGCTCCAGTTTTAGTAAATTCTCCCAATTGACTTAAATTATGGAAACAAAAGAGCTGAAATGAGAGCCGAGCAACTAATATTTGCAGAATGACAAGTTAGCAATGGCAGTCTCTATGTTTCTACAGTAATTAGTTAAGGCTTCTTTTAGGATGGCTCTTGGAAATCACCCCCAGATAACTATCCACTTGAAGACCGCAATGAAGATGCAGGCGATGAGAGACTCTATTTTTTCTGATTGCCTCTATCATGATAGAGGACTGGAGTGACGTCATGACATCACATCCAGTCGGCGATTGATGTAAACATTTTTTTTCTTTTTTAAAGCAAATTTTTTTTGATCTTCTGCTTTTAACCCTTTGAGGACCATAGGATTTTGGAACGCCAAAAGAATCAATTTTTTGTTTTTAAAGTTCATACACTCCAGTTGCTGTAACTAAGCCATTTCATGAAATAATTGGCAAAAAGCTAGATCCATTTGTTGATAAGAACTAATATTTTGACTCAAACCAAAAAAAAAAAAGTATTTTAAGTTCTTAACCACTTCCCGACCGGCCGTTGTATATAAACGGCCGGACGGTGGCACTGCAGGGTCGGGTGGCCGTCTATAAACGGCCTCCCCGCACCCTGCTTGTGCGTGCTCCCTGGGAGCGCGCAGCACCGCGATCCGGTGCCCGCTGTGTCTTCCGGACACAGTGAAACACCGATCGTCGGACAGGACCTCTGTACGAGGTCCCGATCATGTGATCACTGATTGGCCAATCAGTGATCACATGCAAAGTAGTAAGCAAGATGTCACTTGTGACATCATTGCTTACTATGTGTGAAATCTGTGAATGATCACAGAGGTCACATGGTACAAGGCTATTCACAAAAGCCTTGTACCATGTGACAAGCTGTGACCAATCACAGCTCACTCTGTATTTCTCAATGAGTGCAGGAATGCACACAGAGAGAAAGAGAAATGATTGCTTTTACATCCTATATGGGTGTAAAAGCAATCAGTGTAAAAAAAAAAAAAAAATCTTTATCACCCCTCACAAGTAGTACAGTGTCACCATGGTGACACTGTACTGCTAGGGTGACAGTATGTAAAAAAAAAAAAAATAAATAAAAAATAATATAAAAAAATAAAATAAAAATGTTTAAAAATTATAATTTTTGCTTATAAACTAATTTGGATTTTTTTTTTTTACTAAAAAGATAACGGAATAAATTTTGGCTAAGATTTATGATGAAATATTATTTATTTGCAAAATTTTATAAAAAAAACACTTTTTTTTAAAATTTTTGGGACATTTCATTTACATAGCAAAAAAAATACAAATCCCAGTGGTGAATAAATACCACCAAAATAAAGCTTTATCTGTCTAAAAAAAATGGTAAAAAATTCATTTGGGTACAGTGTTGCATGTCATTCAAAGTGTGATAGCGCTAAAAGCTGAAAATTGCCCTGGTCAGGAAGGGGGTAAAATTGTTCGGTCTGGAAGTGGTTAATCAGATGATACAGGCAATTAAAAGCATGGGACAAATACGTCCCTTGGTCCTCAAAGGGTTAAAGGTAATGGAGAGATTTGGGCTCTTTTTGAGGAGGACCTGTAATGCATAATTCTATTATAAGGGATGTTTACATTCCTTATAATTGGAATAAAAGTGATTTAAAGAAAATAAATAAAAGGACAGTGTAAAAATACATAAAATAAGAGAAAAATATATTAAAGCCCCCCCATTTCCTCTGTGCTCACCCGCAGAATTGAAGGCATACCTAAATTGTGCATGCACATGTAAACGGTGTTTCAGCACACATGCGAGGTATCGCAGCGAGTGTTAGAGCGAGAGCAATAATTCTAGCTCTAGACCTCCTCTGTAACTCTAAACAGGTAACCTGTAAACCTTTTCAAAGCATTGCCTATGGAGATTTTTAAGTACTGTTGTTTTTTTGTCACAATTCCACAAGTGTGCACAATTTTAAAGTGTGACATTACTACTTACTCACCGTAACATAAGTGTGACTTACTCACCGTAACATATTCTTTCATATTTGAAAAAAGTGGGGTATATATTGTAGTGTTTTTTTTAATTCACTCAAGTGTAAAAAGAATTGTGTTTGAAAAATTGCCACGCAAATAGCATGTGACATTAAAAATTAGCATCGATCACCATTTCAGTCTCTAGGGTCCTTGCTAAAAATATATATAATTTTTGGGAGTTATAAGTAATTTTCTAGCAAAAAATATGAATTTAACCTTGTAAACAAAATGTCCCAGAAAATTCTTGGTCTTCAAGTGGCTAGTTTCCAATTTATTAGCAGATGAAATTATACAGAGACAGACAAATATAATACCTGAAGTAAATCCCAAGTGTACTTAAAGGGTAACTCCACTTTTGTGGGAAAAAATATCAAATAAAAAACATAATAATTTAGCGTATACAATTGCTTCACAAGTCATATTGTAATTGAATGCTTCTAAAAAGTGCCTTTCTTGTTTATTCTGCAGCCACTGTACTTTTATGTAAAACTCAATGCTATATAGCAGCCTGCAGGCATTTTGTACACAGTTGATGTCATGTTTCACATGACTGTCATATGCCTTTAAGTGTTCTTTGTATTTTTTCTCTGCTCCTCCCTTTCCTTTGGTTTAGTTCATGCTGTATAGATAGCCCTACCCCTTTGTTAATTTTCCCAGTAAAGCACCTCAGCTTCAAGCCTTGTGTCTTATGGAGTAGATCACATTATGATCTTTTGATCTATCCGATGTTCATCGATTCTCTCAGTTTATTGAATAGACTTCACAAGATCTACAAGGTGTTGTCTGGATCGAGTCACTGCCTGTGTTATTCAACTAAGATTGGAGTTATCGCTATCTCATCACAACTGTAAGTCACAGAGATCACACTTTCAATGCTTAGATTGGAGAGACAGAACAGTTGATGTGCACTTTCCCAGAAATGTAATTTCCCGCTTGCTTACTGATTTTCCCAGAAATCTGCAATTGGACATAAATCAGGTTTTAGGCATCCTCTGCAACACAAATATCATTTTTGGTGAGATACTCCCAAAGGGTTAATCACTTATAAAGAAATGCAGACCCTGCTACTTTTCTCATTAGAACTGTGAGTGCACTAGCTGGTTATTAATGAAAATGTCACTTCCAATCAGATTCACATTGCACATTGACGTATCCAAACAAACAAAGCAACACAACGTAGGAACCTGCAACAAAGTTTGTTAATTCATTGCAATGTATATAGATCACCCAGGGGGTATTGTTTTTATTTTTTTTAAAAGTGTAGTTACTCTTTAAAAAAAAACAAAGAGCACTCCAAATAATCACTTTGGACACCATACAATAAAGAACAACAGAGAAAAGTTAGTATTTAATTTTTTTCTCCACAAAAAACCCATTCAGCCTTTATAAAGTGTCACCAGTTTACACAGTCCTTGCAAAATTCCCATTTACAAACAAGGAGACAGTGTAACAAAATGTAAGACATACAGTATGATACAATCACAAGAAATATTGCCTGAAAATCTAGTCTCAGTCAGCTATGTTTTACTTGAAGTAGAAAACATTACTGAACAATCGTGGATGATATGCTTAGAATTGCAGGCAGGCTTTTTCATTCCCAGGTTGACACTGGAAAAGCAAAGTGCAGTAACCCTAAGAAGCCAGCAATCAGCAATTATCTTTTCTTGCTACAACTGCTCATAACTGATAAAAAAAAAATAGTCTGAATTTGTGTTACATACTGTATTATGCAGCATCATTGTTCTTCTAAAAAAACAATGTACAGTATGTGTGCACACAAAGGACTACCTCAGTTACACAGGGCCTAGTTGTCAAATCTTCATCAGTTCTGATATATAGTATGCAAGATATCATCTTCTTTACTACACATATGTTTAAACTAGTTCAAAAGTCTTAGTGTTACTAAACCCACAACAGTAAAATCAGTCTGTATATGCAGTAGAGCATGCTTGTAGCACCAATTCACCCCACATGTACACAAAATATAATAAAGCAATATCATGAAAATAAAGTCCTTAAAGTAAGTCCATAAGATGTGACTATAATTTATATAAAACTGTGAAGAAACTGTGCCACAAAAGAGAAGAAACGGGATCCTCCACCATCACCACTCACAGCCTCTTACCAGAGAATATGACCACAGGTCATGCGGTCAAAAACAGCAAGTATGGGGAATCAATGGACAAGTGTCCTGGGAACAACTGTCCACAATGGGATTTTACCACACTTTGGGGATATTTTCCCTCACTTCCTGTTGCCTCTCTACGACAGAATGTAAAGTAAAATCTCCCCAGATGGACAAAGACACCAAAAAAGTAATCAGATGGAGGTTTTCACCCTTCCCTCCTCTATTCAATTTTTTAGTTTCTGATAGACATACTCATAAAAAAACACAAAAGACTGCCATGTGATATATTAGAAAAAGAGATGTTAAGAAAGTCATAAAGTCTTTTTAAAATAGAATATGAACATTGTAAGAAATGCAATGTTTTGTTGTCATTTTGTCATTATCTGAGATACAAAGCAGATTATTACTGGCTCATTTTCCCGTTTAATAGGGACATGCTATAATATTTTGTTTTCTTGTTGAAGTAACTTTATTGCTCTTTTTACATTTGTTAAACCTTTCAGTTGTGATTTTGTGTGTCACACCATGAACACATATACAGTACATATTACACATTACATATAATGATTAGCAAATGAATAGCTTTCTACTGTGTGTCTCGAAAAACAATAAGCATAGTTTTCTAAATGTCATTCTGTTGTATAAGTAAGTTTAGTGGCTTTTCCAAATTTTCTTTATTAATGTCTAGACCAGGGGCGGACTGACAACTCATGGGGCCCCTGGGCAATAGGGGATCATGGGGCCCCTGTGTCCTTGCCCAAACTGAAATAAGCCTATGAAAAAGGTACCAGGGGCATCTCATGGGGCTCCTACTGACCCGAGTTTCCAAATGGTCAGTCCGCCCCTGGTCTAGACTAAAGAATAAATAAAAATGAATATAGAATAAAATAAAAGAGAATAGAATAAATATAAAATAGCATATGAGTATTTTGTATTTTTATATCTAACCAGCAGGTGGAACTCCTAGGACCTTTTCACATATTATCCAGTTTCTCAAAACTGTATCTCCTGCTGTTTGCAGTTAAGTATTTCAAGCTGAATCTTACACATAAAAGTAAATAAGTGACTTACTCCCTCCTTCCACTTCCCCAACTGTCCATGGCTCTGCTTGATGTGTTAATCAGACAGAAGAAACCACTGCTGTGTTCTATTTAAAATATATATCAGAGGATCTCAATCATGCTTAGGTGGAACCCTAGGGCTCTGCCACTGGCCATCATTGAATTAGATTCATGTCCATCGAAATAAGCCTTACATTTCAGCATTAGTGACTGAAGGATTGATATCTGATCAAAGGTACTCTTCGTGTTCTGGCACCTAATGTTACCTTTGTGTACATAATATTACCATTGTATACCAAAATATATTGTATATCAAAGGGTCTCAACCATAGTTATGTGAAATCTTAGGGTTCTGCTACTTACAAATGGTACATTTGATTCATGTCAATCTAATAAGCCTTAAATTCCAGCATTACCAACTGAAAGATTGGTATCTGCTCAAAGGCACCTAATATTACCATTGTGAGCTAGCAGTGCGGGATGAAATGAACACCAATGCAAAGTTAGAATTTTGCACTGAGCTCCAATTTACAGTTAGGAGGTTTGTACCGAACACTAATGCATACGTATTGTTTTTCTTGTGATTCTCTCATTTAGATATTTGTTATACTCTTCTATTTTATAATGCTGATATTTTGCATGTCTTCACCAGAATTGAGATTTTTGTGGCAAAAAAATAAGCTCAATTTTCACAGTAAAGATGTATAATTTTTCTTTTTATTTATTATCATTATACAGGATCTAAAATTTATGCAGGGGTTCCTTAATGGTAAAAGGTTTGAGAAACGGTTAAAAATAAAAGTTGCCACTTTTTAACATGGTGCTCCCAATGCGTTCATGTACAAAGAGTTGAATGAGGTGTCAGTTTGTGATGCTTCAGTAAAGCTAAAAAAGATTAAACAGTGCAATGCTCTGTAACCAAGCAACATGCCTCCCCTAAACAACGCACACCAGTATGTGTGTATTATAAGGAGTGTGCTGGCTGGTGTAAACAGGTCTTTATAGGGTACTAGGTGTAATCCTGAACTCTGACCTCTCCTTTCAGCCCCAAATCCAATCACTGTTCAAATCTTGTAGACTTCACCTCCGCAACATCTCCAAAATCCATCCCTTTTTAACCATTGAAACAACTAAGTAACTTATTCGCTCCCTTGTTAAATCTTGCCTTGACTATTGTAACTCCCTCCTCATTGGCCTACCTAATCGCAGGCTATCCTCTCTTCAGTCTATCATGAATGCTGCTGCCAGACTCATCTTCAACTGTTCAGTGTCCACCACTCCTCTCTGCCAATCCCTCCACTGGCATCCCATTACCCAACAAATAAGATTCAAAACATAAACAATAATATACAAAGCCTTATACAACACTGCCCCAAGCTACCAATCTGGTCTCCAAATATCACCCAAACTGTCCTCTCTGTGCCTCTAAAGACATCCTGCTTTCTAGCGCCCTGTCTCTTCCTCCCATGCTCCTCTCCAGGACTTCTCCAGAGCCTCTCCCATCCTCTGGAATTCCCTACCCCAATCTGCTGGGCGATCTTCTACTCTATCCACTTTTAGGTGATCCATGAAAACTCATCTCTTCAGGGAAGCCCAGCCTGTCTTCAGCTAATAACATAATCTTTTATTTGACTATTGTAACTCCCTCCTCAGTGGCCTACCTCATCGCAGGCTATCCCCTCTTCAGTCTATCATGAATGCTGCTGCCAGACTCATCCACCTTACTAACCGTTCTGTATCTGCCACCCCTCTCTGCCAACCCCTCCACTGGCTTCCCATTGCCCAACATATAAAGCTATTTATAACTCTGCCCCAAATTACATCAACGATCTTGTCTCCAAATATCACCCGAACCGTACTCTCCGTTCATCACACAACCTCCTGCTTTCTAGCTCCCTTGTCTCCTCCTCCCATGCTCATCTCCAGGACTTCTCCAGAGCTTCCCCCATCCTCTGGAACTCTCTACCCCAATTTATCAGACTATCGCCTACTCTGCTTACTTTTATGCGATCTCTGAAAACCTATCTCTTCAGGGAAGCCGATCCTGCCCTCGGCTAATAATGGAATCTGCTACTCCTCCTACCAGTCCATCCCCCACAGTTACTACCTTTTGTACCACTAGCCCCTCCCTCTTAGATTGTAAGCTCCAAGGAGCTGTATTGTCTCCCGTTATATTGTAAAGCGCTGAGCAAACTGTTGGCACTATATAAATCCTGTATAATAATAATAATATTTATCCCTCACAGTTATTACCTTTTATTCCACCAGCCCCTCCTTATTAGATTGTAAGCTCCCAGGAGCAGGGCACTACTAACCCTCTTGTATTGAATTGTATTGTTGCTGTATTGTCTCCCTTTATATTGTAAAGCGCTGAGCAAACTGTTGGCACTATATAAATCCTGTATAATAATAATAATATTTATCCCTCACAGTTATTACCTTTTATTCCACCAGCCCCTCCTTATTAGATTGTCAGCTCCCAGGAGCAGGGCACTACTAACCCTCCTGTATTGAATTGTATTGTTGCTGTATTGTCTCCCTTTATATTGTAAAGCACTGAGCAAACTGTTGGCACTATATAAATCCTGTATAATAATAATATCAATAATAATAATAGTTTTTCTTGAAAAAAAAATCTAGAAAAAAAAAAGGCTAGTTGTACCTATTTCCTATTTGCAAATATCTAAAGCACTGTACATCTTAAAAGACATGCACAGTACCCTATTTAATTGAGCAGTTATATAACAGTTATTATATTTTGTATTATCTCCCTTTGCCTAAGAATCTGAAACTGAAGAAATTAACTTTAGGAATATAATAGCATTGTTACAGTGCCTGCAAGCTAACACTGGTGTTAGACATATTACAATGTTTTGCCTTTTTATGGTTATATCTCCATGATAGCAATTTACATTTATCCAAGAATTCCTCTGCGAATAAAGTCCATTGCTAACCTAAAATTATAGGCGTTGAAAAAGGAAGAGAAGAAAGGCTATATTTTAAAATGCTGAAGTGTTAATTTGTCCATTGTTGTGTATTTCTATTTTGCGGCAACTGCAAAAAAATCAAAGTTTTATTGTCACACAAACCTTTTATGAGGAATGTCAACTGTACAATGTCCTTCCTCCTACTATTATGTGTAGGTAACATAGTCATTTAGAGGCAGGACGAGAGAACTACAATGGATATCCACAAAGTAAAATGTTCTCTTTTTTTATTGGGATGTATTGAATGCTGACATGCTTTGCAATTTTTCATAATATCTTCGTAGAACCAGTGCTTATCTGTTCCAATAAAGTGGCATATAGGGCTAAATGCATTTCAGGGAAGATAATGTGATCAAATACAGCCCAGCCACAATGCAGATGAATACACATACATCACCAATGGTAAACAGTGTCCTTGTTAGTCACAGCAAAGGGCATTCTTATTATATTTATTTAAAATATGGTCACAAAATATTTTTTTTTCCAGGAACACCTTCAAATAGAGGGATATTAGGATTTATTTTGAAAAATGGCTATTCTAGCCTCTGAGGATCCATTTGGGTCAATATTCAAATAAATTGTTCTTAAAGACTTCCAGTAGTGATAAATTCGGGAATAGGTCCACAAACAATGTTAAATATTCAACCACTGGTGCATGTATAGGATAGATATGTCTTCTCTCTTATGGACTTGATGGGCTTGTGTTCACTTCTAACTTTTATTTTGAATTCCCATAGGTCTGTGGGATTTCAAAACCAGCTTGAAGCAGGACACATGTACTAGTCAATGAATTCTAAGAAGTTTCTCACTGGCAACTTAATTGAAGGTGCCTACACATACCTTTCAAGAGCTTCTAAGATGCATTGACTTTAGAAAATAAAGTCAAGGGCACTCCAGCACTCAAGCTATATTATTGGCCATTGCATGTAATGGCCAGTGGAGAAACCACCAGCAAGGCTTAAGAGTGAGAGAGGGCATGCCACCTCTCATCTTTCCTTTCTCAAGACATTGAATGCATGATACATTAAAGCTTTAGAGTTCTATGGAAGATCTTGGCTGATATGTTCAGGCATTACAAGGCGGCTTTACTTCAGTTACACTTCTGTTTTAGAATATTGGATGGAAATTTTACTTAATCTAGCTAGAAGATCTGAGGGGAATGAGATCATAAACTCTCTCAGGCCTATAGCTTGACTGAAGCCATGTTCAGAATTCCCCCAATATACTATAACCTATCCTTAACCCCAAAAGTGTACCTATGGTCAACATTTAAAATTATTTATTTGTTTCCTAATTATATTTCAGTTATTTCTAACCTACCCATATTAATCTGAATGATCTCCAAATCAGTAAACTTAGTTTGTGAAGATCCCCACACATGTTTATCCCTTGCATTCTGTGACACCTATTCACTATGCCCTGTGAATAGGCACTGCTGTGTCACACATTTCACAGAGCCTGCCTCCTGAACTACAGAGGTGCTGAGAGGAGGAGGAGTTTGTACAGGAATCACAGCATGGTACCCTGGGATATGTAGTCCTTAGAAATTAAAAGTAAACAGAAGAGAAGAAGCTGCAAAACATGCAGGGGATAAAGAGAAGACCAGATTGAAGATTGAAAGAGATGGCCGTCAAATTTGCAGCACTTGCAACAAGAAAGGAACATTTTCAAGTAAGCTTCAATTGGATTGTGAAACAGAATATACTGTAACTATTGTTTGTATTGCTATTACAATGCTAATGTTATAAATTGAAAGGGTATGCTGTGACAATAGAACTACTTTAACAATAATGGTTGCCATGTCTCTAACAGTAGGTAACACTAGATTACCCAACACTAACCCTTTAAGTTAAAGGCTAAGTTTACCTTTAGGAGCATGTTACATTGATATTTTCCCACACCCGCTGTCAGAATTTGAAAACAGCATGGCCATGATGAATGAATTAGACTACAAGTGCAATCAGCCAGTGTTTTTTTTTTTTTCAAAAGGTGAACATATTCCTTAACCGTAAACTGTTAATCGCTTCCCGACTGCCCTATAGTAAAAATACTGCTACAGGGTGGCATGGGTGTGCAAAATCATGTACATATATATGTGATTTTGCATTACCAGGTAGGGGGCATGTGTGTACCCTACCCACACCGCTGTTTGCAGACGTGGCTGTCAATCACCAGGTCCCACCCGGTGATTACTCGCTGAGGCCCAGTGATTGCCAAGCATCTCCATTGGGGAGGAGAAATGTTTGTAAACAAAACAGTTCTCCCCGTCAGCTCGTGCACACTGCTTTGGATGGCTGTGCACAGCACAGCCATCCAAAGCAGTGTGCTTACAGTGAAACAGTGACACAGCACTTAGTAAAACAGCACACAATCCTTTGATCGCCACTCATGTTAACCACTTCCTGTCCAGTGTCATTAGTACAGTGTCCGTGAATTTTTTAGCACTGATTACTGTTTTGGTGTCACTGTGGATGTCAGTGACACCAAGTCAGTTCCCCCTAGTGTCAGAATGTCCACCTCATTCCCACTATAAGTTGCTGATTGCCACCATTACTAGTAAAAATAAAAAAAATCCCAGTATATATACTGCCATTTGTAAATGCTATAACTTTCACATTCATTTACACATATTGGAATTGTTTTTAGCAAAGACATGTAGCAGAATACATTTTGGTGTAAATATATGACAAAAGTTGACTTTTTAAATTTTTTTACTGGACATGTTTAATAGCAAAATGTCAAAAATATTGTTTGTTTGTTTTTTTTCAAAATTGTTGGTCTTTTTTTTATAGTGCAATAAATAAAAAGTGCACAGGCGATCAATTGCACGACCGTGCAATTATCAGTTGAATTAGTGCAGCGCCGAGTAGCAAACAGGGGCCTGGTCATTAAGGGGGGTAAATCCTCAGGAGGGCAAGTGGTTAACAATGTGTAATATACGGTCCCTTGAGTTCAGATTTCCAGGAGACATTGACCTCTAAAAGACCAAGGAAAGGCATGAAAAAAGATTCTGTTCTCTCTGGTATACACAGGATCCTCCTGCCAGTGTCTTGTTTATTATGGCTTTGAGGGAGATGGTAATGTAGAGAGATCTTTTTACTGCTTGTAGGGAAAATGTAGTGATAGAGTGTGGATATTGTTAAAGCTACTAGGCTACAATGAGCAGCAGAGCGAGTTGGACTACTAAATTGAGGAGGTGGAAGCTCAGGGTATTCTACCTTTCCATCAAAAACAGTCACTGAACATATGTTGAAAAATGTGAAGTGGTATTTGATTTCTATATCGTCTTAAGAAAAATAGTGCCACATTGACACTTGCAAAGATAAATAAAATCCCTCTTCCATGAATTCTACAACAATAACATTCCAGTGAACCTGTTAAGTGTCAGAGGCATTCAGAGGAGTGAACCATGAGGAACTCTCAGTATGAAATGTTTAGGTCATTTATTTATTTTATTTTATTTATTTCAGATACTTATATAGCGCCATCAATTTACGCAGCACTTTACATATATATTATACATTCACATCAGTCTCTAACCCTCAAGGGGCGTACAATCTAAGGTCCCTAACTTACATTCATACATACACATACTAGGGCCAATTTAGACAGGATCCAATTCACCTACCAGCATGTCTTTAAAGTCTAGGAGGAAACCGGAGTACCCAGAGGAAACCCGCACAGGGAGAACATGCAAACTCCATAATAACAATAGTGAAAAAAAGGTTTTGTTAAACAAATGACACACATAATTTTTTCTTTTCTCATCTTTACTGAGCAAATTATTTAAATATTCAAGATCTGGTGGAAAAGTATAGTATCAGCTAAAGACTTTTGCAGATAGTTCTTATACAGGTTTAACTGACTCCTCTCTATCTCTTACATAATTATTCCCTTTAGACCATTTGCCATGAAAATCTTAGTGATTGGCTGGGGTAAAATGCATATTCAAAACTCTAATCTTAGGGGAAACCCATCAAGTAGCAAAAACAATATTAATCAGAACCTAGGCTGGTTACAGTCTTGCTGCCCACTAAATCTAGACTAGTGGCGCTCTGACTTTGGCTGGGCCACTACGCCCTAATTTGTGGACACCTCTCATATAAGGTTGGTTTCATTACATCCCTGTCACTATCAGTGGCCTTTACTATTCACATTCTTACAAGAGACTTTTTTTTAATAATTACTGTGTTCTACAGTCATTAAGTACTTTAATACAGCGCAATAGCTGAAAGAGGGCTAGAGCACAGCTCTCTTGTTCTGCGAGGGTGTCTATAGAGTTTGGTCTTGTGATGTGGTGTATTGCTCCACATTGCACTGTGAAATAGGGGGGTGGGGCAAGCAAAAAGTTTAGTTTATTGTGGTCGCCAATATAAAAAAAAAAAAGAAGGAATAGCAGGGGAGAGGAAGCTGATGCCAATTGTTAGGAGCCAGACATATGCTCTTAAGTCATCTGTCTGTGTCCCTCCTCAGGCCACCTCTCAGCCATTTTTATCCCCAACTCTCTCTTTCTCTCCCTGCAGCTGCCAATGCCATGATGCCTGTCCCTCTCCCCTCAGCTGCCTTTTGGCCATTAAGATTGGAGTGGGCAGTCCTACCAGAACCGGGCTTGTTGCCTTGAAACGGGCACATAGGTAGGATGAGGAGAAGTAGCCACTGCTAGAAGAAATACAAGCATCATAGTAGTGGTGTCTGCAGGGATGGGTAAAATTGCCTAACCAGTTGGCTGAGGAGGGTCAGAGACAGGCACCTGTCATTCAACTTGCTAGAGTCACCCGTCAAGCCAACAAAAATGACCATGTGGGGTGGGTTACAGAGTAAAGAAGAAAGGGAATAACCTTTATAAGGGAACTGGTGGAGAAGATAGTTATGGAGTAAGGGAACAATACAGCTGAGGATCAACTGCTGTATCATTGCCACTAACAGTAGGGAAGTCCTTAGAAACAGCAGGATTGACCAGTTATTTACTAAAAAAGTTTTATTCTGATACGTTTCTGCATACAGGTTCAGAATAAATAGCAATATGTACAAATTAAATTTGGGTGTTTAATGCAGAACAGGGGTCACCACTCAAATTCAAACAATAAATGCTCTAACCATCCAAATGTGAATTACATTTTTCCCAGGATGTCCTTTTTTGTGGTTTGTTATCCCTTCAGACAGGCAGCTGTGAAAAAAAATCACAGTATTGTAAGAATGAGAGGTATAAACCAACACAATACTACCTGTTGCAAGAAACTTAAAAAAAGGATTTGCCCAAAGTCAGAAAAATATTTTACATTATTTTCTAATTTGCTTGCAGAGTATAGGTAATGCTTACCTATTTTTAAGATATTTAAAGCCTATTTAAATTACAAGATCACAAGCCTTAAAAGCAAGAAAAAGTGCTGTTTTGCATTAAGCACAGAAGATCAGTATCTCTACAGCAGATATTTATTCAACAAGCATTTGCAATGAAATTTATGTTTTTCAAAAAGAACAGTTTTAAAAGTCTGCAAAAATCCAGCTGTTTCTCCAAGATAATCACTGCTCATAATTCATCCAGTTTATATTTGGAAACGAATAAGCAATCTGTTAATTTGTCTCTGAAAATATGATAAAATTGCTTGCTATTCCATATTCATATAATGTATTTTCAGATATAGATGAATGCTTACTAGCTCTGATTCTGGGCTAACCTTACATGTTGGCCTGTTTGTTATTTTATTGTGCTTTTGAAAAATCCTACCTTGTTTAGTGCTCCCCCCACACAGCAAGGGTTAACTGTTCATTCATTCCTAGGGTACCCGTAAACAGAACTTTACTCTTCTCCCTGATGCTACAGATTGTAGGCAGTCCCTCAGCCTCCTTACATTCAATCAGAGCTATTGGCCCTGCATTATACTTGATGATGTCAGAGTACTTGTGACCACTTAGACCAGAGGCTGTGAAGGCCAGCCACAAAGCATGAAGGAAGCTTGTGGTAGCAGGGATTAGATAAGTAAACATAGTTTTTACTGGTATCTTAACCATAAACTAGCAAAATCATGCAGTGCAGTGAGTGTCCCACTGCAAGGGAGGATTTTTCAAGCTTTTTTTAATCCAAAAGTGTATTTATTGGTAGTGAAAAGGGTATATATTAACAGTATCAATGCATACAAAGACGTGCCTACATTGTACATATCCAGTCAATGTAATAATAGGGATATTTTATAAAGACAATTGGTGATCATTAAAGATCATTAAAGTCCATGTGATTAGAATATAACTGGGTGGAAAAAACGACTGAAACTAGAACCAAAAATATTATGTTCCATGTCTGATACAAAAACGTGAAAATAAGAAGTAGTATCCATAGCAAACCAAGAGCATGTGAAGCACTGTAATAAAAAAATTCAGACCTAAACATTATGAAGGGAAGTGGACCTTCTGGTCAAAAAAGAAAAACTCCCTGCAAACTAGAGTAAGACAGATAGAAAGGACTGCACAGGTTGGGAGAGTGACTGCTGGAAAAGTAAGAGTGGAAATTCGTAAATTTAATAAAAGACAATTTTATAATGCAGTTTATAGAAGTCTCAACTAGAAAAGATAGTATACTTACATTCTCAAACAATGCAAAGTCTATTAAAAATGTTTATATAATGAAAAATATGGGTAGCCTGGTGGAATCTAATCCCTCGAAAATATCACCTCAAGTTCTAGACTCAATGGAAAGCCTAGTAATTTAGTATGAATTCCCTTTAGCCATTAAGTACTGGTTCACTGACATCTATCACAAAACTTTCCAATAGCAACTATCTACTTAGCTTATCTACTTCGCTTATCAAGACATATTTTTCTATTCTGTAGGGACACCCTATTCCCAAAGATACCATCTGCTCACATAGCAGTGGTGCCAAGGAAGATAAAGACCCATCACTCTGTTCAAGATATAGGTCAATCTCACTCTTAAACACTGATTTAAAGCACTTTACAAAAACACTGGCTAACCATCTCCCATTTGTCATGGATCATTCACTATGACCAGGTAGGATTTATGGCCTGTAAACAGGCCAGGGACAGCATCTGTAGGACCACCAATCTCATACACTTTACCAGGTTGAAGTTTCTTCACTGCTTTTTTAGCTGAATCAGAGATGGCCTTTGACAGGGTAAATTGTGGGAATTTCTAAAACTAACACTCATTCATATAAGCCTAGATGCATACATGATTCAGTGGGTGGATGTGTTTTTTTTATTTAGTTGCAATGGCAAAGCTGAATGAAACTGTCTCCATAGCCTTTACATTAGCTGGTCTAACTCAGCAAAAGCTGTCCACTTCCTCATTTATTTTCATTTTGATTCTTGAGTGCCTCCTGAGGTGTATCTGAGGTAACACTAATGTCACAGGCTTTAAAGTAGGGGAACGCAACAAAAGCAAGCTTCCTACACCCATGGTCTACTATTCTTCATTACTGTGCCAGAGCTTACTATTCCTAACCTCCCACAGGAACTCAAGACCTATTCAAAATTTTCTATTTACAAAATCAACCTGGTAAAACGGGAATCAAATATCAACAGTACTCCTCCTTTAAATTCTATTACATTTAACTTCTCATTCAAGTGGGAAAATAAATGAACTCAATAATTGAAGGTATTTTCAAGGAAAAGTATTTGCCTCTTCTTTCAGCAATTAAACCTGACCTGCAAAGATGAAAACCACTCAGACATACAGTACATGGTTTAAGAAGAATAACATTCTGAAAATAAATGTACTAGCCTACTGCTGTAACTTCTCCAAGCCCTCCCAATCCCTATTTTACACACCTTTTTGAGAAAGGTGAAATGTGGATTCACCTAATTCTGTGGGAAGACTATCTTCCCAGAATTAAAAACACAGCCCTTAGCCTACTAACATACAGAGGAGATCTTGGTCTAACCAACCTGCTACAATGCCATCATGCTGTACACCTCGCAGGTGACATAGGCTGGTGTAAACAAAAAACTAAAGAGTGTGTGGTCCTTGAACAGACCATGTGACCCTTTCCCCTCCACACACGTCCATGGCTTCCACCATTCAGTCATGTAGCAGTCAAAAACACCCTTTGATACGGACCACAGAAAGGACTGTCAAGAAATTGAAATGTATAACTTGCATTTGATCAAACCTCTCCTAATGGTGCTGTTAATCCTGAGTTCTTCCCAGGCCTACAAGGATTGTTGACCTCCTTGTAGCCCAAAATAACCAGACCTCACTCAGGTCAACATTTTTAAACTGTTCATAAGGACCCCTTTCTGCTCCTCCATGCTCTTACCATCTCATTACCCATCCTGAGGACTATACCCCTCTATTTCTAGATAAATAGGAGAGGGATCTCAATCAACAATTCATGAGAGAACAACAAGACTCTTCAACATTTTGTTTGTAAGTTCTCCATTTTTATTTGAGTCACAATTTCTAAAAGATTCTGGGAGTCTGGCTATAAATTGCTAAATATGGTACTGGTTCCCCACAGGGCTTCATTAACTGAGGCTTTAATTGCTGGAAAAGTGGTATATGATGCAATTGTCTGGGTATAAGGAGATTCTTGGGGCCTATCCCCAGGTGTTGGGCTAAGAGGAAAGCACCCTATAAGAAGCAAGCCTCTATTTTCTTGTTCTTTTCTTCCTCTACTCTTCCATGACCTGAAAGAAAAAACCTTGCAGTGGCCCTTTTGTGCCCCGGCTAACACTATGTTATTATACTACGATGTGATTAAAAAGTTCCTTTCTAAATGAGTTTAGTTTGAATATTAACTTATACAGTGGTTGCAACTTTCTGTCTCCATTGATATGTAAGTGCGTGTTTATGCTCTTATATGTGATATCATAACATGGGGGTACTTTGTACCTGTAAACTAAGTAAAGAATTTAGAAAAAAAAAAAAACCCCGGCCAGCTATACTTTTTCCATTTTTTAATATGCATTCTAAAATGCAAAAATAATTTATATATTTACTGTCCCTGATTTGCTATTTATCTAGCTGGGTAGCTAAGATCCAATGGCTTGCATTCAGAACTGCTCAGACCAGATTGCTTAGAGGTTCATTCTGCACAGGGGAGATCAGGGACATTGAGATTCCCCACTCTCTTCTTGTTTGCCATTCTGACGATTTTTTTTTGGCCCCAAGTTCACAGGATGAGCAGGTGATTGGAGAAGAAGCACTGTAGGGTGGTACATAAGACCTTCTTCCAGTCTTCAATGGTCCACTGGTGGTGCTTCATGGGCCAGGCAAGCCTCTTTTTCATATATTGCTATCTTAGCAATGGCTTTCTTACAGCCACTCAACCTGTCAAACCTGCAGCTCAAAGTCTTCTCACAGCTGAAACTGAGACTTGCCTACTTTGATCAGTGTTAAGCTGTTGTCCTGTGAGCTGCTTGTTATGAAAAATGTTGACTCTTCTGATTCTGCTGTGGCTTTGGGTCTGCCAGACTTCATTCTTTTAGAGTGTTCCACAGTTTCCAAGTGCCTTTTTATGGTGTAAGAAACTGTACTCACTGGCACCTTGGCTTTCTTTGAAATTTCTCTAACAGAAAGACCTACACTTTTAAGGATTATGATGATCTGTCTGGCTTCCTTTGTTAATGGCCCTTTTCTCACCATTTGGAGAGCAATATACTACTTCCTGCAATACAGTACTGTTCAAATATTGCTTAGGTGGGTGTAATAACACAGTCTGTTTCAACACTGCTTTTATACAGACCTTGAGCTTGTAAGTAATCAGCACAATTTGGGACACCTATAGAAATTGTTAGCATAAACTTTCAAGACTTAATTTACTTGCATTGTTGCAGAACAACTGTAAGTTGTTCACCCATTGTTTCTTCCCTGAAGAAGAGCTTTTTGTACATTATTTACCTATTAACCTAAAGTTTTTTTCCCACATTCCACATCTGGTAGTTTACCACTTACCTTTTGTACCTTTTCAGGTTATTCACTGGACTTGAACTGTTTACATTTCAATAAAAACTAGAAAAATGGGGGTGTTCTAAAACTTTTATTCAGTAGTGTATATGACACATCCTAGATAGTCAATTGGTGGAATAAGCAGTTGTTTCCAACCTGGAACTAGTATGCAAGGGGTTAATTTCCTAAAGATACATAGACTGTTCACTTTACAGGGGAATTTTCACTCACCAGTGAATTTTTCCTTAGTTTAATGAATGAGGTGACGCTCTGCTGACTTCCAACATTTAATCATGTGGAAGCAAGAATTTATTTACTTATTTATTTTACTTTCCCAGCATGTAAATGTGCCAACTACTTTCATGCCAATAACTCAGGCAATGGTGAAACTGAAGGGACAGCATGACTGCCTTGTAATTGGCATTTTGAAAAAGAGGGTTAGTGAAATCACAATATGTAGGATTGCAGCATCCTACAATCCCCTCATAACATATTTATTAAAGTGAATTATGAATGTCATTTATCTAAGATAACGTGTAATGAAAGAAATGTGCAGGTTGCCACTGATATCCTCATGGACAGGTTAGTTGCCTGGCTGTTTGTGGTTTCACTACTTTATGAATCAAGAAGAAGAGTGGCGCAAATACTGAACTACATACTTGCCCAAGATAAGTGAAAATACTAAAGGTATCTAATCCAGATGACAGCCAGGCCACTAAGATTTTTGAAATATTTACTGTATATTTGCCAGTATTTTGTCTATTTATTTCTCTTAGTGCAGGTTTGCTTACCTCTGAACCTTTTTGGTAACTTCAGAAGTCTACATTACAAATCTTATTAGATAACCCACTCCACACTTATGCATCCACTCAATTGATACAGTGATTTAACCACTTCCCGTCTGTCCTATAGCAAAAATACTGCTACAGGATGGCAGGGGTGTGCAAAATCATGTATATATACGTGATTTTGCAGTCCTGGATAGGGGGCGCGCGTGCCCTACCCGTGCCACCAGCTGTCAATCACTGGGTTCCAGCTAGTAATTACTCGCCGACGTCCGGTGATTTCTGAAGATCTCTGATGGGCAGGCGGACTGTTTTGTTTACTAACAGTTCTCCTCCCTGTCAGCTCGGGCACACTGCTCTGGATGGCTGCACAGCCATCCAGAGCAGTGTGATTACAGTGAAGCACACTGACACAGCCCCCAGTAAAACACTCCCTGCACACAGTTAATCCTTTGATCACCCCTCATGTTAACCCCTTCCTGCCCAGTGCCATTAGTATAGTGCTAATGCTTTTTTTTTTTTTTTAGCACTGATCACTGTATTGGTGTCACTGGGGATGTCGGTGACACCAAGTCAGTTCCCCCCAGTGTCAGAATGTCCACCTCAGTCTCACTATAAGTTGTTGATTGCCACCATTACTAGCAAAAATAACAAAAAAATCCCAGTATATATACCGCCATTTTTAAATGCTATAACGTTCACATAAACCAATTAATTTACACATATTTGGATTTGTTTTAGCAAAGACATGTAGCAGAATACATTTTGGTGTACATTTATGATGAAATTTAATTTTTTTTAATTTTTTTTACTGGAGATGTTTAGTGGCAAAAAGTAAAAAATATTTTTTTTTCTCAAAATTGTTGGTCTTTTTTTTTTATAGGGCAAAAAATAAAAAATGCACAGGCAATCAAATACCACTGGAAGAAAGCTCAATTAATGCGAAAAAAAGGTTGTAAATTTCATTTGGGTGCAGCGTTACATGACCGTGTAATTGTCAGTTAAAGTAACGCAGCGCCATAATGCAAGAAATGGCCTTGTCAGGAAGGGGGGTAAATCCTCAAGAGGGCAAGTGGTTAATAAATAAAAAGTGTAATAAAATACTATGTGAATAAAAGAAATCAAGTAGTTAACAGCTGTATTAAAAAAATAAATCCTTTATAATATATATAAATTACCTAGGGGCAACACTCAGTGATATTTGGTTCAGTGGAAGGGAATACATCTTCATGATGCGAGTGCAAAGTTTGATTTTTTTTTTGTTTTTATTGGATATGTTTATAGCAGAAACTTAACAATATTTTTTTTCGGCCTTTTTTCGTTTATGTAGTAAAAAATGAAAAACCCAATGGTGATCACATACCATCAAAAGAAAGACCTATTTGTGTGAAAAAAAATATTTACATTTTATTTATGTACAGTGTTGCATGACTGCACAATTGTCAGTTAAAGTAGTGCAGCGCTGCATAGCAAAAAATGGCCTGGTCATGAAGGGGGTAAAACCTTCTGGAGGGCATGGGGTTAAGTGATTATACACTCAGGTTATAACTAGAATAACAATATAATTAGTATTAAATATTATGTATATAATAATCCTGTTGCACATTTCTTTTTGAAAATTTTACATGCAAATGATAAAGAATTAGTATGTACTTTTTTATACTATATAAGTTCTCATAAATGTGTTATTAGAGATGTTTAGATATCAAATGTAACCGTTACTTAAATTTTCTTTGTGATTAGAGGTACTGAACCCATTTTTAGTTTTATTTGAGCTATGGGGTCAAGGTTGGCTGAGTTGCATGGTGTTTCTCTTTAATTTCCCAATCCATATATTTTAATTGCCAAATGCAAGATAGAAAGAATTGATATTTTATTTAAAGTTCAAAGTATGTGGTACATACTTCATTTATCTATCATTGCTGGAATGTAGGAGATGAGGAATTGGTACGTTGTCACAGGCAGATAGATAATATGTAGTGAAGGAGACACAGGCTGTAATTTAACATGTGGTGGATACAAGAAACAGTGAGAGTAATTAATAAAAGAGTGAGATGAGTGAAGGCATCATGGAATCCAGCGAAGTGTAACAGAAGTTGTTTCTCATCACTAGCTCCTGATGGATGATGTACTGTGGTGGTTTTGTTGTTTTCTTGCTGCTTTGCTTAGCAACCGCTGTTAGCATTGCCTAGTTCTGCTGTTCTAAAGCATTTTACTTACACAAACCAAACTGTGCTGAGAATAGGTTTTTAAATCTGTGCCTCTAAGAGTTAAATTTTCTGGATAAGAAAATCCTTTCCATAAGACAGACATATCTTGAAACTCTTAATGATATAATGATATTGACTGTTTTATTATTTTGTGTCCATCGTTGAGCTTATATATACTACTAGATCTGGGGACAAACAACTCACCTCAAACAAAAGTTTTAAACAACACAAGAGTTTCAAAATCCAGAGAAATAAAATGTGAATTTCTACCCATAGAAATCAGTCAGATTGGTAGATTACAATGCGAGGTGTGACAATTTAATTCCTGGAATGGACCAAGTAAGAACCCAATCAGACACCTCTGCATTCTTCAAAAGTTAGGATGGAATTTGAAGATGACGTTCTCTCTGATCTTCTGTCAAGATTTGATGTACCATCTTTGCAGAAATTCTTCTCATTCCCAAATCTTCTGTCTGCCGCACTATTTCCCTGTTCATGTTTAATTCTTCAGTCAATATATGTGAATTCAATCTTTGACTTGAGTGTATGAGGGTTTGCATTCTGTCCATTGTATTTTTGGCTTCTCACCATTTGTGTCATCTTTCTGCCTCTACCTAACCACTTGCCCTCAAGAAGATTTTACTCCCTACATGACTGGGTCATTATTTGCTATTCAGCACTGTGCTACTTTAACTGGCAATTGTGCAGTCATGCAATACGGTACGCAAATTACATTTTTATAATTTTTTCACACAAATAGAGTTTTTCTTTGGTGGAATTTGATCACCACTGGGTTTTTTTTTACTGTTTATTATATAGACGAAAAAAGACCAAGAATTTAAAAACCCAATATTTTCTACTTTCTATTATAAATCATATCCAATAAAAAAAATATTTCTTCATAACTTTAGGCCAAAATGTATTCTGCTACATCTATGGTATAAAAAACAAATTCCAATAGGTGTATATTTACTGGTTTGTATAAAAGTTATAGCATCTACAAACTATGGTATATACAGTATACTGTATCTGAATATTGATCAATCCTGATGTACTAATGGCCTCATTTATTGAGGCTCCAATATGCCAGGACAGTACAGATACCCCCCAGATGACCACTTTTTTAAAAGTAGACATTCTGAGGTATTTATTAAGAGATATAGCAAATGATTGGAAATGGTAATTTTTTCTAATTTTTTTACATACTCTCACCAGTGCTGTATAGTGTCTTCATATGATTGGTGTAGTGATGATCAGGGATACTGACTGGTGACAATATGTTAAAAAAAAATACTTTTTTATAAAAAATTTTAAAACTTTGTTTTTAACTTCTGTCATCAGAGTAGCTCAGTGTCACCATAATGACACTGTACTACTTTCGGGGGTGATCAGGTTTTTTTTTTTTTATACAGTGATGATCACTGTAAAAGTTTTTACTGTCATGAATGGGTTTCCCATTCATGAACAGCTTGTATGGTTGTGATCTGTGATTGGTTATAGCTAATCACATGGTACAGGTAGCCAGGTACCATATGATTACTGTGGGCCATACACAGATCACAGCAGTAAGCAAGCTGGTCATGAATGGAAAGCCATTCAGGACAGGTTGTTTACATTGTTATCATGTGATCACTATGACCAATCATAGCGATCACATGATACCCGGTTACCACTAACAGAAATTGGCTGTGTCACAGGAGCAGGGGCGGACTGACCATTTGGAAACTCGGGGACTGCCCGAGGGCCCGGGGTCAATAGGAGGCCCCATGAGTACCTTTTTCATAGGCTTTTTTGAGTTTGGGCAAGGACACAGGGGCCCCATGATCCCCTATTGCCCAGGGCCCCATGAGTTGTCAGTCCACCCCTGCACAGGAGGGATGCACTCCTAACCCAGAAAAGGCAGACTCATGTATAGATACGTGACTGTACCTTCAGCTGCCTCCCTGCTGCAGTAAATGTACTGTGGCAGGTCTGTAAATGGTTAAACCACCTATGGCTTTCCAAACACTTGATTTCCTCATGAAATTGTCACTGTAAGCCTGTTGTAACAGAGCTAAAGTTTCACTGGCACTTTTTGCCAATTTTCACACAAAATTTGATGTTAATCTGCTGCTCCAGATTCGTGTCACTCATTTTCTGCCAACAGCGCAACACACACGTGTTATTTCTTCTACTACTCTGTGAGGACTGGGTCAACTGGTCTGCGACCCAGGTGGATACAAGTTAGGACATGTCAGAACACACTCGAGTGCAAATGTCTGTGTGACTCGCCACCATAGTGCTACGATGTGGGCTTTCCGAGATTTAAATTTTCACACCTCATAGATAACCATATATAATGGATGTTTAATTTTTTCATGGTTTTATATCTGTATTTTTATCTGAAATTCCTATGCTGCAGCTCCTCCTCAGTTACTAATCTAGTCTCTTCCACTACCCAATGGGTTCTGAATTCTATATGAGCTACATCGGATGACGTGACATTTGACTACAGGTTGTGGCAGTCACACTGTGCCTCTCTTTATTACAACTCTACTCTGTAATGTTCACTGTAAAATGAACACAGAGCCAGCCAAATGGAGAGATCCGTGTGTTATATTTAAGAGTATCTAACATAAAACAATTAAGCGCAGAGGCCCATTGCAAGTGTAATGTGGTATTTAAGTGTAGACACTCTTAGCCTTCATAAAACATTGAAACAAACTAAAGTTGTTTTAAACACATATATATATACCATAGGAGTGAAATGTTATTTGCTAAATAAAAATTAGTCAAAAGAACAGCTTTGGTTAAGCAAATGTTACATATTACAGGCTTTAAACATATTTCCACATTTATCTCCTGTCATACTGTCGTATTGACCTTGGACACACTTCACACATGCTGGAAATGGGTTGTTCTTTATAGTGCGGAAGATTGTTGTTAGCATTTTATACACTGTGCATTATATCCTGGGGCAAGATGTACGGATTCATATAAAGCCTTTATGTTTGCTTAAAATGTTGCTTTGCTGAAAGATTCCTCTTCCCCTATCCCCGCAGGGCTGGAATATAGTTGTTTTGATTTCCACATCTCTTCAGTGGTCTGGTGACCTCCCAGCTCAATATAATTGGCATGGCATGTTCCCTGGATTTGTTAAGCCTCCACACTTCTGTTTAATACTTTCAGTGAATATCCAGATTAAAGTTTTATGTATAGCTTGATAGAACATCGTTTGTTAAATGAGCGGGCATTAGGCCACCCAACAAAAGCTATCTGACATCAATCATCGCACTTCACAGCCTTGACTCCAGATGGGCTCTGGACTTTATTCAGGATACAGACCAAATTGCCTGGCAGGATGACACAGATGAAAATGATATATCCATAGCTGAGTTGTCAATAGGCAAAGGCCTTCTGCTACAAGTGCTGTATCTTTTCATCCATCACAAGCTCAGATCTCCAAACTAATTATGGAGTCAGCCAAGTTAGCAATTTTATGCTATGTGTTATATATTTTTTTTCTTTGCAGACAACACAAGCCCTTCTATTTGTATTAAGCATACTGCATATTTTCTAACTGGCAACTCCCCCAGGCGTGTTCGTAATACGGCATTCATATTTGGAAAGTAAAGAAGAAATTGAACCTGACGTTATTCGCTCTCAAGTGCTGTAAATAAAATAAATAAATAAAAATATAAAGTCTGCACTCTTTGTCTGTTATGCCTTTCAGTGAGGAGGAAACTGCTCTAATTTAGATGAGTTAGTGAAGTGTCAGAGCCATTGTCTCCTCTTTTAATCTCCCACGGGTTCCTATTATACAATATCACAATATCACATTTGATCAGAATTGGACAGCTCCATAGCATATGAACTGAAGTACTTTAAATCACAAGAGCTATGTTTCAGCATAGCCCTGATTAAACACTTTCTTAATAGGTAAGCAAATGTTGTGAGCTATAAAAAGAGTGTTTAATGGATATTGCACATAGTAAATGGTTCGGATTGGTTGGCAGTCATATTTGGTAGCAGATAAGTTCACATTTAAGCTCAGTTGCAAATCTAATTTAAATTCAATATAGTTAATTACATTTCAGGTGTCATAAAGCATTTGGCTTGTGTCTATAAAGCTACAGTTTGCACAGAATGTTAACTTTATAAATGACCAAAAACTAAGCTGTATATTTACAAAAAAAAAAACTTTCCAAAAATCTTTCCTATCTACCTGTCTATTTGTATGTCTATATCTATCAGTAGTGGGAAAAAAAGTTTGTAAACACTTAAAACTTTGTTATAATACCACTAACAGTTGACCGTGTAATATTTAGTAGCAAGGAAATTTCACGAATTGACTTGTTGCACAGGTGACAACCTATCCTGTTGTTTCTACATGAATGGATCATAAAATGTCACCCGATTGTCATCTATGTGATTGAAATAAATATTAATAAATCGAAATATGATGCACACACATTAAAATCCAGAATTTTTTTTCATGTTGAAGAAGTTGAACTGGATGGACTTTATTCAACCTCACCAGCTATGCAAGTATACACACCCTTATATCAATTATTAACATAAACCAAAAGAATTCTGCAGCTGCTACCTGGATCTGCACAGTCGTTAGGAAATATTTTGCTAATTTCTGATTGTCAAAACCTTCATACATTTGTGATGCATTGCTTCAATAGTCTAAATCAAATTGCACCACAGGGTTTAATGGGATTACACTCACAATGTTTTCTTAACCATACTAAAATGTTGATTTTTTTTTTTTTTTTTTGCATGCATCACCCTGTATTTTATTTTGTTGTGTTTTGAATCATTACCTTGAAAAATGTTAGTTTTAAGTTGAAGTTTCATGTCTGGGTATTCCGTCATATAATTTGCTTATACGTAATGCTTAAAATTATTTGGTCACTGATAGTTGGAAGCTGCCCAGTCCAGTCATATCGTGTTTCTCATTATAGTTTAGTGTGATACTAACACTAGAGTATCATGCATATTTTAACATCTTATCTTGGTTGTCTTTACTCTGGGTCCAACCACTTTTTTTTTTTTATAAAATGGTTTGCATTCATACCATGTTATGTCTTTTCATGAGGTACTACTTTATATGCTTATTAAAATATTTTTGAATAGAAATAAAAAATGTTGTATTAATGCTATTCAGCATTAGCAACATATATTTATGTCATTTTTGTTTTTGCCAATAGTTCTACTTTAATAAGGCAGGAGTAGATTATTAGCAGTGCCACAGGAATTTATTAACCCTTTGAGGACCGTAAGATTTTGGAACGCCAAAAGAATCAATTTTTTTGTTTTTAAAGTTCGTACACTTCAGTTGATGTAACTAAGCAATTTCATGAAATAATTGGTAAAAAGCAAGATCTATTTGTTGTTTGTTGATAAGAACTAATATTTTGACTCAAACCAAAAAAAAAAAAAGTTTTAAGTTCTTAATCAGATGATACACGCAATTAAAAACATGGGACAAATACGTCCCTTGGTCCTCATTAACCTGTAATAGTAACCCTGGTTTCATTTCTGACTGAGATTGGATTTCTTATAGGGAAGTGTGGGCCCATGTATTAATTTTACTTAGGTGTGTAAACTTCGAATATATATATATGTGTGTAAAAAAAAAAAGAAGGAAGGAAGGTCATTATCATTGGCTGAGAGCATTTGTAGGCTACTGTAACTGGGTTAACATTAGCACAAACAGCCAATTAGCTTAGGACAGTTATTTTATAATGATTTCTGATTTATTGTTATGCTTTTCTGAACATTTAAAATAGCTTTGTAATGGGGGCATGGCTAGAATGAGCATGGGATGGCAGCATAGACCATGAGCTCCAGTCATCCATGGAGGACAACAGCTATCAGCAGCTCTTACAGGCTTCGGTTCTGACTGCAACATGAGTGATTCAGCTCCCACACATAGCTGTGACATGACCCGTAAAAGTAAAGAAGACCCCTACCCACAAAAGCTGACAGCCTTCTTTTTTTCAGGCCACTAAGGGGACTCGGCAAGATGGCTCTGACCAGTCTTCCTCATCATGTGGCAGCCGACACTCACCTGCTGCGGCCTGCTCTAATGGGTCTTGTTACAGAGGTTCCCTAAAAGTCTCACCATCGCCTGCAGCCTCTTCTCCTCTCATGGGCAGCCCTATCAAGTCCAGGATTAAGCTGGATGAAGACAGTGATACACTGGGTGAGTTTAATTAGTGCTACAACTCACTAGATGACACCAGGGAGCTTCCAGACTCCATTACTACATTTTCCACAACAAATCAGCCAGTAATGGACACTGCCTTAAAGGATATGTTAATCTTACTTAGAGGGACACTACATGCTGATATTCTGCATATTACTAAGCAAGTTAAAGAAGAGATGCATGCCACAGGCTCAAGGGTCGATCATATTGAGAATAAGATGGATGAATTTGTCCAAACCATCAATTACCTTGTGGATGCTCATGATGATAATGTAGATAAATGCACAGGGATTAGGGCCAAGCTCGCAGACTTAAAGGATCAGTCCAGGTGGAATAACTTAAAAATAAGAGGCATTCCTGAATCAATTCAGTTACATGAACTCCGCCGCTACACCTGTGACTTATTTAAAGTTTTACTATCCGAAACGCCTGAGTCTGAGCTGATTATAGACAGGAATCATTGGCTACCAAAACTATCTTTTATCCCACAAGGTGTTCCCAGGTATGTATTAAGGAGTATTCACTTTTTCCATGTAAAATATCAGCTAATGGCTAGATCCTGCTCTGCAGAACCCCTTCCCTCTCCATATGCAAATCTGCAATTCTATGCTGCTGACCTGATAAAGTATACCATGCAGCTCAGGAAAAAATTGAATACAATCATCAAAGCATTCAGAAACCATAAAATTATTTCTAAATGGGGAAATCTGTCTAAGCTTTTGGTCTTCAGGTATGGTCTCACTTATATGATCTTTTCCCTGGAAAAGGGGCTACAACTTCTGAGAACCTGGGGAATCACAGCTGATTCCTTTTCTCCTACCAAGAGAGAGACTGTTCTGCTTCCAAATCAGCATCTACTGGTTAACCTGCACATCCATCCAAATACCTACAAGCTGAATATCCTGTCTGAGCAATTATCTACCTGCTAACATACACTATATTACCAAAAGTATTGGGACACCCCTCCAAATCATTGGATTCAGGTGTTCCAATCACCTCCATGGCCACAGGTGTATAACATCAAGCATCTATGCATGCAGACTGCTGCTACAAACATTGTGAAAGAAAGGGTTGCTCCCAGGAGCTAGTGAATTCAAGTGTGGTACCGTGATACCTGTGCAATAAGTCCATTTGTGAAATGTCCTTGCTACTAGATATTCCACAGTCAGCTCTTAGTGGTATTATAACAAAGTGAAAGCATCTGGGAACAACGGCAACTCAGCCACGAAGTGTTAGGCCACGTAAAAAGCCAGAGTGGGGTCAGCGCAGGCTGAAGCACACAGTGCGCAGAAGTCACCAACTGTCTGTCAATAGCTAAAGACCTTCAAACCTTCATGTGACCTTCAGCTTAGCACAACAGTGCATAGAGAGCTTCATGTTACATGGCCGAGCAGCTGCATCCAAGCCTTATATCATCAAGTAAAATGCAAAGTGTTGGATGCAGTGGTGTAAAGCAAACCGCCACTGGACTCTAGAGCAGTGGAGGCATGTTCTCTGGAGTGACAAATCACGTTTCTCTGTCTGTAAATCTGTTGGGTTTGGCGGTTGCCAGAAGAATGGTACTTGCCTGACTGCATTGTGCCAAGTGCAAAGTTTGGTGGAGGGGGGATTATGGCATGGGGTTGGGCTTGGACGCTTAGTTCTAGTGAAGGGGACTCCTAAGGCGTCAGCATACCAAGACATTTTGGACAACTTCATGCTCCCAACTTTGTGGGAACAGTTTGGGATGGCCCCTTCCAGTTCCAAAATGACTGCACACCAGTGCACAAAGCAAATTCCATAAAGACATGGATGAGCAAGGAGGAACTTGACTGGCCTGCACAAAGCCCTGGCCTCAACCCGATAGAACACCTTTGGGATGAATTAAAGCGAAGTCTGCAAGCCAGGCCTTCTTGTCCGACATCGGTGCCTGACATTGCAAATGTGCTTCTGGAAGAATGGTGAAACATTCCCATAGACACACTCCTAAATCTTGTGGACAGCCTTCCCAGGAGAGTTGAAGCTGTTATAGTTGCAAAGGGTGGGTCAACTCAATATTAAACCCTATGGACTAAGACTGGGTTGCCATGTGCGTGTAAAGGCAGGCATCCCAATACTTTTGGCAATATAGTGTATGTCTCCCAAGCTTGATTCATTGGAGGCTTCTGCTAGCAGACTTTTCCCCTGAAATATTGAGCTGTGATATACTGCACATGGATTGTTAGATCCCCATATTTTAATTATATGGCTATATGCTGTTATTACCTAAGAGTTACTTATTTTTGTTCTTTTTTCTTTGTTGTTTTCATTTTATCTGATTTTGCTCTTTTTACATCTTGAATAACATGGTTGACATTCTTACCACCATCCTACATTTGACGACATACACAGATTCATTGGATAATATTGAATACCCATACTACTTAGCAACGTACTAGTAATTAAACTTTGGCTAAACAACTAGAAACTATCCTAGGTACCAGGTCTACTTGGTTCTTATCAATCAATACAAAAGGTCTCAACCACCCTGCCAAGCACTCATCCATTTGAAAGGCAGCTCTCCAATTCAGATGTGATGTTTTATTTGTACAGGAAATGCATTTTCATTAACATATGCCTCACATCACAATTTTCTACATATCTTCTCCGCTTTTGTGTGTCTCACAATTTGTGACACAGTAGGTTTCAATCTGATTGAGGAATTCAAGGACCCTGCAGACCGATATCTTGTTCTAGTCTGCGATTTAAATTCTACAAGATATACGGTAGTAACACTTATCAGCTTTGCATTATGAATAAATTAATGCATAAGGTGAATAAAACAGGGATCACTCATACTATGTGGATATCCTAATATGGATTTGACTGCACAGCCTAAACACCTTCCAGCATCTCTGAAATCCTTTTTGCATTCCCAGGATCTTTTTGACACTTGGTGTTGTTTACATGCCTCAGAGAAAGACTTTACCTTTTTCTCTACCAGCCATAATTCCTACTCATGGATAGATTTGTTTTTAGTTGACAAATGGATACTTCAGAAGATACAGGATTCATCTATCAATGACATTACATGGTCAGACCACGCTTCTATAACTCTTAATCTCTTGGATTCTCTGTCACCTGGGCATGTGTCTCTTTGGAGACTTAATACCTATATGTTACATACTTCAGAAAATAGAGACATGCTAGATGCTGAGCTGATAGAGTATTTCAAACTCAATGTGGGCACTGTGCAGGACCCTTGGTCTTGTGGAATGCCCACAAACCTTTTATTCGAGGCCTCTTTATTAAACTTGGCTCTAGGGCTAAGAAAAGAAGGCAGCAGCAACTAGACCGGCTCATGGCAGATATTAGACAGACTGAGGCGCTCAATAAATCTAAACCTGATTCTGTTCTGAAATCCAAATTCACCACACTTAGAAACAAATTATGTCTATTGTTACTCAAAGGTTTTGAGAGAAACTCTAGATGTATGTGAATGATGCATTATGCAACTGGTAGTAGGGTTGGGAAGTCCTTAGCTAGACGCCTACAGGGTTATTGCAATAAAACTAAAATTGCTTATTTATATCATTCCACTAATGGGCAGAAACGTTATAACCCTCAAGAGATCACAGACGCATTTAGCTGTTACTACAGCTCTCTCTATAATCTCAACAGTGATCCATCGATAATTAAACCGTATTTATCGGATATAGACAACTAAATCATCTTAACTTGAAAATCTGAATATACTGTTCACTTTGATAGACATAAGCAAAGCCATTGACTCTTTTCCTAACAATAAATCACCAGGTTCTGATGGTTTTGGTTACAGAGCCACTAGAAACGTGAATATTTTGGAATTAATGCAGAAAATACACTTACACTGGTACTTAACACCCCATTGTGTCTCTAAATTCAACACCCTTTCCTATAACCTATGTTGGAGAGGGTGTGGACGGGGGGGCACATTATTTGACCAATTTTGGTCATGTAAATAACTAGCTACATTTTGGCCCACTATTTTTAAGATTTTATCAACAATTACATCCATTCAATTATCTATATCTCCAAGCCTAGCCATTTTGAACCTGGGAATGAAGAACATTCTGCCTTCTCTGCAAACAATAATAAACTGTTTTACTGGCAGCCAAGCTGACATTGCTTGTACATTGGAAATCTGTTCTTTCTCCCACAATTTCTGAAGTGTTTAGAACAACTCACCTACACTTGCACTATGAAACTATGTTCGCATCTATTAATAGTTCATATTATTGCATATCCTCTTTGTGGCAGCTGTGGGCACACTGGTATGAATGGCAGGGTGAATCTCTTGCCGATAAATGTTATTGATGTGTGGAATCTCTACGATATGATTCCTTAAGTTCTTTATATGGATTAACCTCTATATTGCTCATATCTCAATGTTTATTTCAGTGTTTATTTCTATTCCTTTTTGAGAAATTTGAATGACTATCAAGTATACTACTGTGTTGTGTAAATCATTCTATGTTTGATATACAAAACTTTAAAAAAGAAACAGTGAAAGTAAAATAGCTTTGTAACTTAGGGTAATCCACTGGGGCCCCTACCAGAGACATGGTGACCTGCTACATGCTCTGCGGAAAAAAGTGGGTGTGCTTCATAAATTCTTCTCTCAGCCTATCAGTGGCCTGTATATATGTACTGTATGTCTGTACACAGTATGGGGGGCCAGGAGGGTACAGTATAGGGGTTATTAATGTATAAGACAGATATTGAAAGCGTCTGTCACAGATCTTACCTGTTTTGGCATCTCTCACGGGGCTAAATGTAACAATTAACCCCCCACTCTCTACCATCCACCCTGCAGCATCTTACTGCTGCTGCATGTGTGGGTGGGACTTGCGCTGCTCAGAATCCCTGCTGGACCCCCTCTCCTGTTCATTCCATGTGTTCGAAGCAGTACACATCTTGCCCACACAAGTAGCAGCTGGGGTTGCATACCTTCCACAGATTTTTTTCTACTGACAAAACAGGGAACATAGCTCTTTTTTCACTGACATCCTAATATATGATGGAACCTCATTTTAAAAACTAAACCAAGCAATATTTAAACAATATAAATACTTTGTAAATGTTAAAATACATATAACAAGTGATGTGACCAGCTGAACATTTACAAAAGTCAAAATTGTGAACAAAAAATCCTGGGGAACAGTGAGTATGGCAAAAGGGGAAAAATGGAGAGGGGAGAAGATAGAGCAAGATGGAGAGAGAGGAGAGAAAAAGAAGAGAGATTGAGGAGAAGGGGGGGAAGAGTGTGAGAGAGGGGGGAGGAAAGAGAGAGAGAACAGAAAAAGGGGGAGGAGAGAGGAGGGGGGGACAGAAGGAGATGGGAGGAGAGAAGGAGAAGCAGCAGAAAGGAGAGAAGGAGGCCCTTGCAGTAAATATCTTGTCCCATGCACATTTTCTAGATTACCTTCTCCCAGGGGCGGACTGACCATTTGGAAACTCGGTCACTGTCCGAGAGCCCGGGGTCAATAGGGGGCCCCATGAGATGCCTCTGGTACCTTTTTCATAGGCTTTTTTGAGTTTGGGCATGGGCACAGGGGCTCCATGATCCCCTATTGACCGGGGGGCCCCATGAGTTGTCAGTTCGCTCCTGCGGCTTCTCCTAAATTGATGACTGCTTTTCCTAATCTGATTAGCTCTCCTCCTTCTCCTCAGCCTCCCTTCTCCCTAACACAGCACAATTCTTTCTCCAGCCCATCCATCTCCAATATTCCCTTCTCGATCAAACCTGGTGGGCTTGGGAAGGGGGTGGGTTGCAGCAGTGCTCAAAGGCTTAGTGGGCAGCAGAAGGCAGATTAGCTGTAGCTGTGTAGTTAACTCCTCTTGGTCTTGCTGGCCGGCAGCCATTTTTGTGTGGTTTGAGCCTGCTGGTTCCTTCCTTCTGCTTCTATAGATTACAGGCAGGGACAGGACAGGAGGAACTGCAGGGACCCCATGCACGTGGGGTCCCTGGGCAGTGCCCAGGGGTTCCCATGAGCTAAGGTGGCCCTGACTATATCTTATTAGTTTCTCAACAAAGGAAGAGCTGCAGTATTACCCTGTTACTCAAATACATTTGAGCATGTCCATGAGTATTTACTACATTGACTCAAATACATTATTTCAGTTCAAACATCGGGAATACATGCTTTGTGTTCTATGACTTGGGCCTAAGGTCTCTCAGGTAAATTTTTTGGAAATCTATGTCTCAACCCCTGTTACATAAGTAACAGGGCCTATAATACCTAAAATAATACTGAGCATTATTTTTTACTCTAAGTAGAATTTTGTATTGATACATGCTAATGCATTTGTTATATTTGTGGTGCTACTGTATGTGTATAAGAAAAGTCCTACTTTTCTGTTGCCCCCTTCTTCCAGTTTATGAAGAAATTCATGCAAAAGAAACTTTTTAGCCTCCTGAAATTCAGAAAAATTGCCAAAATCAGTGGAAACATGAGAATTCTGATGATGATTTTGACTCCAATGGATGTTTAATGTTAATGCGTTTGTACTATGGTTCAAGCTGCTGCTCAGAATCATTATGTTCTGATTATTTCTACAACACAACAAATTGCTGAATATAATCTAAGACAGTCAGTTGAATAAGAAGCAATTTATTTTCCAAGACAATTTATTGCTATGATATAGCCTGTAAACTTTGTCGCCTATGAAACATACATTATCTATATTATAGCTCCTTATCTCTGTTTCCTAACAAATGTATAGCACTTAATTTCCTGGTGTTGGATAAATTGGCTAACAAGTCCTGGAGCACTGTGTGCATGCAGAGTACATCTAGCCAATTGAATCCAATGTGCTTTTTGTGACCTAACCAGTCATGAGAATGACCTTGGACATTGCCTGTTCTGCTAGCAGTCATCTACTTCCTCTAAAATGGTTATACAAAGTCATTTTCTTTTCCATTGCATTTCTCCAAGTCAGGATTAAAGAAACTTGGCTTTAGTTCTCTTACAAAGTTGTTATATAAGAAATTTTAAAAACACTATATTTCGTTTACTCAAAAAACACAAAATATATTTAAATGCAATTCATATTTAAAATTGAAAAGTAACTGAGAACTATCCCCAGTATAAAACCATTAGTATGTTTACATAATATTAAGATGTATGCACTTGATGCATCTTTTTCTGGTTATGATTTATACTACCATACTAGTGGCAAGGGTTTGTTCATACTTGTGTGCTGAAAACCACATCAGATTAAAATAACCGTGGTTTTTAAAAGTGTGATTTCAGTGAGGTTACAAGGTATCCCAGCTGGATGCCTAAATTTGCAGGCTGTCTATAGTAGATCTATACTCAAAAACAAAAACATTTATGTCTACATTGATATATCACCTGCCTCTGAGGACTGCTCTTCTCAAGAGATCAGGAGTTTCTTTTTGAGCATTGATGTAAATACTAGTCAAATACTAGTGAAGTGTCAATGATGTAAATACTAGTGAACTGTCAATGATGTAAATACTAGTCAAATACTAGTGAACTGTCAATGATGTAAATACTAGTCAAATACTAGTGAAGTGTCAATGATGTAAATACTAGTCAGCTAATTAATCTTTTCATTTCCTGCTGGAGAAGAAGCTCCACCCGAGAACCTGTAGACCAAGGATGCCCCTTCTTTGTTCATATTGTCAGTTTGCCTCCACCTTCTGTGCTGCTGTTTATGACTGTGGATCTGGAGCTCTTCCACTTCTTCTGCTGCTTAAAGTTTTACTAAACCCACAACAGTATAATCAGTCTGTATATGCAGTAAAGCATGCTTGTTATACTCATTGTGGAACCTAGGGGGTTATTCCTCCGCATTGTGTAAAAAGGCTGTTTGATCCTTTCTTCTCTGCCCCTCCTCTTGTTGAAATGACCACCTGATACAGACTGACCCCATGGTCACATGCTCAGTTTGGTGTGTATGTTTAGACAGGTTTTTTTTTCTTGGGAGGATGCATGTGATCAGCACAGGGCCAATCAGCACTGTCCAGAGGTCCGGGGTTGTGCATCCTCCTAGAGCAGAAAGAAAAATCCTCCTACAAGCTTTAACCAGTGCTCAGTGTCACAAGACTGCTCTAGCTGCTGATGATAAAAAGTATTTAGCAGTTTATATTTACTAAAATAATTGCATTTCCATGTTCTGTGTACTGTGGGAGACCAGATAGAGTGAATGCAGGATCCTGAATTTAGTAACATTTTAATGATTTCCTCCTGCATGAAATGGGGGACATGTAAATGATCACTCTCCTGCCTGGTGAACTGGTTCAAAGGGTCTTTTGGGACCCTAACCTATTCGCTGTCCACGTGGGTAAAAAGTTAAAATGAAATAACCATGTAACACATGTTTAGCTGCCCTATAGCAGAAATACTGCTACAGGGCGACGCTTGTGTGCAAAATCACGTATATATATGTGATTTTGAAGCTCCAGGTAGGGGGCACATGTGCGCCGCACGCATGCCCTACCCGCACCGTTATTCATGGCCTCGGCTGTCAATCACCGGGTCCTGGCCTGCTATAAGTCGCTGATCGCCACCATTACTAGTAAAACAAAAAAAAATGAGTATATATACTGCCATTTGTAAACGCTATAACTTTCATGTAAAACCATTAATTTACACATATTGGGATTTTTTTTAGCAAAGACATGTAGCAGAATACATTTTGGCCTAAATTTATGATGAAATTTGACTTTTAAATGTTTTTACTGGACATGTTTAAAAGCAAAAAGTCAAAAATATCATTTTTTTTTCAAAATTTTCACAGATGAACAAATACCATCAAAATAAAGCTCTATTTGTGGGGAAAATAGGGACCCAAAATTCATTTGGGTGCAGCAATGCATGACCGTGCAATTGTCAGTTAAAGTAGCGCAGCGCTGTATCGCAAAAAATGGCCTGGTCAGGAAGGGGGGGTAAATCCTCTGGAGGGCAAGTGTTTAAATCTGTTTTATTATTATTTACCTCCCATGTTCTAGCATAAAAAAAATATAAAAATGTAAAAAAAGTTTAAAAATTATAATTTTTGGTTATAAACTAATTTGGCTTATTTTTTTTTTTTTACTAAAAAGATAACGGAATACATTTTGGCCAAGATTTATGATGAAATAATATTTATTTGCAAAATGTTATAAGAAAAACACTTTTTTTAAAATTTTTTGGACATTTTCATTTACATAGCAAAAAAAATTAAAATCCCAGCGGTGAATAAATACCACCAAAATAAAGTTTTATCTGTCTCAAATTTTTTTTTTTAAATTCATATGGGTACAGTGTTGCATGACCGCGCAATTGTCATGCAAAGTGTGATAGCGCTGAAAGCTGAAAATTGCTCTGGTCAGGAAGGGGGTAAAAGTGTCCGGACTGGAAGTGGTTAAGAATTATATTGCATGCTCATTAAGTAGGGTATATAAAGCATAGAAAATGGCAATCCTCAATGATGGTATCTTGCTGGGAGTCCCCATCTGTGGTAACTAAGTTTTTGCTTCTCTCAACCTCTTCATACAACTGCTGCCTGCTTCATTTGGATCCCAAAAGCATTTCAAAGGTTGTACTGTCTTCATTTGGGGTTGGGGGCTAACAGTCACTTCCTTAAAATGTATTCCTTTAACCTCTAAATCTTTAAGTTTTTCTTTAAACTACTGTTTGTAATTGTACATTAACTCTTCCTATAACAACAAATATCAGTAAGCATTAGTCTCACAAACACTTTAAACATTGCTTAGAAGTTTATTCATTAACTCTTAAATCCATCAGCCTTTCCTTTGCTGGATATGACCACTATTTGTGTTCACATGTTAACTCTTCTTGTTGCAGATTAAACATTAGTTGGAATATTGCACATATCCCTTCTGGATGCCCAAAGCCATACAATTTCTGTATATAGAAAGCTAAGATAAATAAAACAGCTTTTGTACTTACTTAAATGTTAAAAATTACAAACTAAAAGGAACATATCCATTATACTATAAATAACAATTATTATTGAAGTTCATGCTTAAGCCTTTAGTGATAAGTGTTCCTAGTCTATAAATCCTCTCAGCCTCTTTATGGTTTAAAAACTCAACAGGTTCTCCAGCTCTCCTAGCATTCTGGATAGCCATGAATTTTTATTGAACTCAGATCTTGTGTATAGTGGCACCTAAAATGTTCGAGTACACGATGATTTTTTTTCACTTTATAATATTTCTTATATGTTCTATTGGCTTTGCTAAAGTGTGTTTATTCCAACCCACATATTGGAGCCTACATTCAAGGAGGATAGCAATGATATTAGTATTGCATGTTATAAAATTTATTTAAAATGCCCTCCAGTGGTATTTGATTGGAACTCCAGATTTCTTTTTCTATTATCTTTCATGTCTCCTTCTAAAGACGTGCATTTTGTATCTCTCATCCTCAAACCTAAAACTACATCTGAACATTTACTTCACTCTTGCTGTAGAAGCTGATGGATTTTAAATTCCAATCGGATTGTTCAACTTACCTATGAAATCCTGCAGGCTGTCCTCTGTTCTTTCCCCCCACCCAGCAGGCAATCCTTGATATACTGTCTCCACATAATCAATTCCAAACCTAACTTTTCATTAATGAAAATGTATTCCCAATCTGCCATGAAGACATTGGCAAAAGCTGGGGCAAACTTACAGCCCATAGTTGAACCTCTTAGCTGTTTGTAATAGGCCCTTTTAAACCAGAATGTGCTATTCTCAGGAACTAGCCTAAAAGCATTTTTTCAAAAATATAGATTTTGCCACATCCTTTTTTGGCATAGCACGTTTTTTTTTCAGCCACCTCCACTCCCTTATCATGTTCAAAAATTATATAACAATTTAACATTTCAGGTGGCCAAAAACCAGCCTTTCTTCCAATACAACTGGTTTAAACAGGTACGTACACCCTTTAGGTAAGATCCTTTTGTACAAGGAGCCTTAGTCCTGTCAATTTAAGAAGGTGCTCTCAATGACAACTCATTATGTTTATAAAAGACACCTGTCCACAGAATCTCTTTCTTGGCCACTATCATAGGTAAGACCAAAGAACTGTCCAAGGACATCAGGGACAAGATTGTAAACCTGCAAAAGGCTGGAACAGGCTACAAGACCATGAGCAAGAAGCTTGGTGAGAAGGAGACAACTGTTGGAAGGATTATTAGCAAATGGAAGAAATACAAAATAACCATCAATCACCCCCAGTCTTGAGATCCATGCAAGATTTCACCTCATGGGGTAAGGATGATCATGAGAAAAGTGAGGTATCAGCCCAGAACTGCATGGGAGGGGCTTGTGAATGATCTCAAGGCAGTTGGGACCACAGTCAACAAACTATTAGTAACAAAATATACCACCATGGAGTGAAATCCTGCAGCACCCCCAAGGTCCCTCTCCTCAAGAAGGCACATGTGCAAGCCAATCTAAAGTTAGCCAATGAACATCTAAATGATTCACTTAAGGACTGGGAGAAAATGCTGTGGTCAGATGAGACCAAAATTTAGCTCTTTGTCATTAACTCTACTCACCGTGTTTGGAGGAAGAAAAACACTGACTATGACCCTAAGAACACCATCCCTATAGTCAAGTACGGAGGTGGAAACATTATGCTTTGGGGCTGTTTCTCTGATAAAGGTACATACTGACTTTGCTGCATTGAGGGGCCAATGGACGGAGACATATATTGTAAAATTTTGGATGAGAACCTTCTTCCCTCAGCCAGAACACTGAAGATGGGTCATGGATGGATCTTCCAGCATGACAATGACCCAAAACACACTGCTCAAGGCAACAAAGGAGTGGTTCAAGAAGAAGCACATTGAGGTCATGGAGTGGCCTAGCCAGTCTCCAGATCTAAATCCTATAGAAAATGTATGGAGGAAGCTGAAACTTTGAGTTGCCAAATGAAAGCCAAGAAACCTTTAGGATTTAGAGAAGATCTGTAAAGAAGAGTGGACCAAAATCCCTCCTGAGATGTGTGCAAACCTGGTAACGAACTACAAAAAATGTCTTACCTCTGTGCTTGCCAACAAGGGTTTCTCCACCAGTCATGTTTTGCTTATTTTACTCACTGAACTACAACTCAATTTATAACATTTGTCTCCTGTTTTTTTTTGTAGATTTTGTTTGCTATTCTGTCCTATGATACAAATTATAGACCCTTCATTTTTTATAAGTGGGCAAACTTACAAAATCTGCAGTGAATCAAATAATTATTTTCCCCACTGTATACGTACCCATAGAAAACAGAACTGTGCGCACTGTGTGCATTCCCGGCACAGTTACCTGAGGGTAACAAAAAGCTCCCAATCTCTACTTACAATGGAGCTTTCTGATCATCTGACTGCTATGACAGTCAATCACGATGGCCACATGATCATAAACCCCGCCCAGCCTCCCGACAGCGCCAAGGGGTTAAGGAATCACAGATATGACCAGGATATTCGTTCTAGTGTCCCTTTTTTAATTTAAAACTGAACTCCAGGTTTCTTGTGTCATTAAATGGTTCTTTTTGACTAAGCTAGTCCAATACAAACTATTTGTTTCACTAACAAATGTGTCCACTCTGGGCACTGTATACACTGTATGTAGCATCAGCATAGTTGCCATCACAAGCTGTGGATCATATCCCTCCCAACAGGGCGGTTTTTAAGATTTAGACAAAACTGCTCTGATAAAGATATTTATATGCAGCAAGAACTAAGAAGTAAAGGTTAACTGCAGTGGAAAAAATCCTCCCTTTGCACTTTACTTATTGGGGAGAAGGGTGTTAGGTGCTGCCACAGGTGATGCCTGTAGGCACACGAAAAACAATAGAAAACATGTTCTGACGTTACAGTTAAATATCACTGGAAGGGCTTTTGAAATTAGAGATTTTTTAATGTGCAATGCCAATTGCATTGTTTATTTTAAGCAATATTTGATTGTATTACATCACATGGATGAAATGAAGAACACTATTAAAATTATATCAAAAAGGGGCAAATATATCGTAGTGCTCTGAACATAGTGCTCTGTTATTCCAACATAACTGCGATCTGAGTGAATTAAAATGTATGGCCATTCAGAAAGTTAACATAGTGAGGTGGAACATCCATTATGTTTTTAACCATTCCATGATGAAATGCAATGGGTCTGAGGTAACTAGGCAGTGGTTGTATCAAGAGGCTGAGACCGGTAACCCCTTACAGTAGTTAAAAACAAATGAAAGCCAACCCCTAGTAGGATACCAGCAAGAAATAGTTTGTTTCATAATATGTTGTTAGCAGTAGTGGAGGAACCCTTTGGAGATGTGCATGGAAATGCATCAGTGCTCACCACTGGGACTGAGAGTGAGGCTAAGATATAGGAAGCAATCCGACTGTATACTGCATATTGTATGTGAAAACTACGAACTGCTATAACCAATCAAAATATCCTCAAAGCAAAGCAGTATAATTATTAGCTGCTTCCACCACCCAACACTCACAAATGTGTTTCCAATACAATACTATCGAACTAACGGTGTAGTGCTTAATATACGAACATTGTGTTCATTAACATATGCCACCTTGCTTTCTTATTGTGTCCCAAATTAAACAAATTATTAAAATGAAAACAAATTGTTTAAATAAAAAAGTTTATCTTCAAAATATCTTGCTCCTTTTTGTTTTCACACCACAATAGCATACCACTACTCCTTCACATCTCAGTGCTTCCCTTCCACCAGATGTCCTCTCATCTGACACATATGATCTACATGTATGGAAATATAAGGCTTGTGTCCAATTTTATTGGGATCTTTATAACCTCTGTATCACCACCAGGGATACTTTCCAGATTGGACACCTCCTTGTTGAATAGAATATGGTTTAAAATCCTCCACAGATTTCCAGGGTGCTTTCCCTTTAAGACACTCTCCTTTAGATCCGCCTCTCTCGCTTTTCCTTTCTACTCAGCCACATGCAAGAGAAAGATATAACATAGTGCTTCACTTTTGTGTACACTTTATACAATCACTCCCATAAATAAAACTCACATTAAAAGGTGCCCATATGCATCAAGAATCACATGCATCAAAACAGCCACGGTTTCCCTGCTATTCAGTATACTATATGCACGCAGCTAATGATCCTCCTCAGCTTCCTATATGTGATGACATCGTCCAGCTTATCCCCACCCACATGACTTCATCAGGGGGTATTCCCCCAGGCTCCTTAGAAGAAAAAAAATCCAGATCGAAGAGGAATAGAGGAAACCTCATTGCTGAGTAACTGGTAAGAAAGGAAGAACTGTATAGAGCAGTGTTTCTCAACCTTTTTTCAGTCAAGGCACCCTTTAAAATTATGGACATTCCTGAGGCACCCTTTAAAATTAAGGACAGTCATGAGGCACCTCAAATGTGAAAAAACTATTCTAATAGTTTTATATAATGCAGCAATATCCATATATGTAGGACACCCAACATTAGAGCTGATTTAGTCTTCCAAAGTAAATACACTTTTGCACACTGGTACTGAATAGTATTCCAGTGTTTCTCTTCTCCCTCAGTTTTTCTCCATCACTGAGCTAATGTGACCCCAGCACTGATGGAGAGGGGCAGGGGATGGTCAAACTAGGATGCTGTGCATGCAGCTGACATCCTCCTTCTCAACTGATGATGCTATTGGTTGTCAGGACACCGTGGTTAGAAGGTTGTAATGGTGTACAATGAAAACCTGTGGCTTTGTGTAACTAAAAGGCAAGCCTTATCCCCCCGCTGGCTTGTATACAAGTTTTGGGTAATTTGTAGACATTTTGCCAAGGCACCCCTGAGGAAACCTCAAGGCACCCCAGGGTGCCTGGGCACCCTGGTTGAGAGAGGCTGGTATAGAGGGTGTGAGTCTAAGAACAGAATGCTGACTTATAACTGTACAGCTGCTTTATTATTATTCAATCAGCAGGCTAGGGTGTGTTCCTGGCTGAACTGTTCTGCAGCAGTGGATGTTAAAGACCTGGCTGAGTTGTAAGGTAAAACAGTTAATGTATATATTTCAACTGTGTATTTATCTGCTTGTCTGGAATTCAACTTTAATAGTCTACATCAAAATCTATGGATACCATGAACATATATATGGAGATGCATATTTTTTTTTATTAACAAGTATTTATTTTTTTATTATTGCAAGTACAGCGGAACTATTTTTCCTTTTAGCATCACTGACTGACTTGTTTTTTTTTAGATTTTCTTTTTAACTGGCATTCTGGCACTCATGTACCTTTCAGTCAAAAAATGCATCCACTCAAACCCCTGTGCTGTTTCTACCATCCCCTGCTGTGTGCTCGACTGCTGAGGTTCTCAAGCAGGTAACAAACAATAAATAGTAGCTTGTCAGCTCTGCCGACTTTGCATAGAGTAAAACTTTTATTTTGTCATTTTAACAGAAGCACTTTTAACCAGTTTTAGGTGACAAAGTGTCCTTAATCATAACCTAGGCTAGACCTTGTCATCCAAAACACATCAGATATTCGTCTTTAAAATGAAAAAATAAAAGTTACATTTTATTCCAAGCAAAATCTGATGTTGTCAATTGCCCACTAGCTTTTATTGTGTATGTGACATTCGGCTAACAGTAAATTATGAGATGTTTTAGGCTATAGTACACTTAAATGGCCACTAAAATGATATGCTAGTATTTCTTTAAAAAAAACCCACAGTATTATTATTTCTTATTTTAGAAATGTAAACATTCCTACATCTTGAAATTTGTTGAAATACATAATTTTTTTGTTTTTATTTATTTTTTGGTATTTATGGATATTTGTTTTATAGCCAAATGTGACCACTTGTATCAGCTGAGGAAGACCATTCAGTATTAAAAAAATATATTAGTCTTACTGTGTCCTGCCTACAATGCTGCAAAAGATTTCAGTACAAATGGAGTTGGGGTTCATTCCAAACTTTAAATGCTCAGCATTGGTGGACCAGCTAAACTACTTGGTCAGTTTGTCAGCCTGAACATCTAGGTGTTTCTGCAGCAGTAGAACAGCCTATACATTGCTATTTTTTTTTTCATTCAATTCAACTGAATAAAAAAAAAAAAATATATATATATATATATATATATATATATATCTGATTCCCCCAGCTATTCCACACAGAATACAATGATTAGTGTTGCTTGATATAGCCAGTGGCACTGATTATTCGGGAAAAAATGGACAGACTGGTTGTACAACTAGCTTGTCCATACATGAATTGAAATTCAGATGTTCCCTGCTGAACTGGCCTAATTTTGATCCAAGTAGGGTAGGCTTAATTATTTATTTATTGTTGGTATTACTACCACCAATAACTGAACACTTTCTGTTTTGCAGTCTGCACAGCATCATTATTTGCCAAGATGTCGGCAGCATCATGTCCATTGTCCTTGCTTGAGACTTTCTCTGACGTAACTGAAAGTTACCTCACTAAACTCTCAAAGTTTACAGGGGTCCTGATAGTTCTAAAGGTCTTGTCTCAATGCTCCTGAGATAGCGAGATTTAAGACCCAGGGGGTAAATATTTAGTCCTGATGGGATCATTTCAGAATGTTCCCATAACATTTGCTATGCATTATGCTGTGAATTTCAGTTAGATTGGTTTCTTCTCACATCTGTTCTGTATGCTTGATTCTCAAGCTAAGGGTGCATTACTACTTTGCAGGGATTCCAATCTACTACTGCACCCTCACATGGATCAGCATGATCCACAAAACCCAGCTGTGTTATTGATTAAAGCAGCTTCAGACAAACTGTTTCATGCCTTGCTGGTTCAATATAACCTTGTAGACTCCTGGAGGAACAAGAATCTTACTAAAGAATCTTGTATATTCTACTTGAACCCCCACAATACGTTTTCTTATATTGATCACATCTTTGTATAAAACACTTATCTGCCTTTGGTTGCATCTGTGTCTATCATTAAATACTTATGGTCTGGCCATGTTGCCAAGACCCTGATGCTTGACTTGTCACCCATAGAAAAAGGGGAAAAATCCTGGTCTTTATGAGATGGTGTGCACACAGATCTGGACACAGACATTTCCTTAAAATCCTTTCTAACTGAATATTTTAAAACTAATGTACCCTCTGTAACTTCCTTGGTAATGGTTTGGGAGGAGTATAAAGCCACTATCCAAAGTAAACTTGTATTGCTTCAAAAGTGAAGAAAAACAGGGAGCTCCATGTTTGGCAACTTGTAGCATGCCTTCCTAATGCATCCCAGAAAATTCATCTCCTGCCAATTGTAAGCGCTTGAACTTTACCTGTGTCTTACCCACCTGGTGGACAGACAATTATGCTGGACACAGCACCATTTCTGTCTTAACGGTGACAAACCAGTTACTTCGTTAGCAACTTGACTTCAAGTCACCAGGTTGACTTATAATCCGTAACAGTTTCATTCAATAGAAGGTCATCCCATGATGAACCTGGTTAAGATCCTCCAGTTGTTTCACACCCACCTCTACAACCTCTATCATAGGGATAGTGTCCTTAATGAACTAACAGCTGAGGCCTTCCTTGACGGGCTCACCTTTCCACACATTTCAGAGTCCTCCGGGTTTTCTAAAGCTGTAGAAATTACCCTAGAAGAGGTTCAGCTAGCTTTAACATCTTTAATCTTTAAAAATTATTGGATATCCTGTCTCCCCACCTCACTACATCTTTTAATATTGACATTAAAATGTTAGCCATGGTAACTGAAAATAGACTTATCTTGGTGCTACCTAGCTTGATTTCCAAGAATCAGGCAGGATTTGTACCAGGCAGACAGGCAGGGGTCAATGTTGGTAGGATTTTGCTCCTGCTGGTCATTTATTATGCCAAGAGATATGGTCCTTATGAGGTTTTGGTAGTATACAAATAATCAGGAGCACAGAATGCAACCTGAATGAGGAGCCCTGTCTGAATTTGTTGAACATTTTAGTGAGGTGGGGAGACGGGATATCCAAGAATTTTTAAAGCTTAAATATATTAAAGCTAGCTTCACTTTTTCTAGGGTAATTTCTACAGCTTTAGAAAGCCCGGAGGACTCTAAAAGGCGTGGAAAGGTGATCCTGTCAAGGAAGGCCTCAGTTGCCAGTTCATTAAGGACACTATACTTATGATAGTTGTAGAGGTGGATGTGAAACAACTGGAGGATCTTAACCAGGTTCACCATGGGATGACCTTCTATTGTATAAAACTGATAAGGATTATAAGTCAGCCTGGTATCTTAACTGTACATCCAAAGACCCTCAACTCCCTATGTTGGGATTACCTATACTTAATGTTGAAGTGCAGGGGGTTTGGCCCATTGCTCTTGAATTGGATTATGGCACTTTACTTGTCCCCCACAGTGTCCATAACTATTCCCAATATTGTATGGCACGAGGCAGGGCTGCCCTCATTCACTGCAGGATTTGCTCTGGATTTTAAGACACTTGCTCATGCCTTTCATATACATTCGGTCATTAATGGGGTGGAGGTGGCAGGATATTATCACCAAATCTGTCTATTCAGGGATGTGCTCCTGATCCTCTCTAATTTATTGACCTCCTTACTAAATTACAGGTAGGTTTAGGGCAATCTTAAACACTTTAGGCATTATTAAAGCATTATTAAAAGATAGTTCTATTATTTGCTCTGCATCTATGGCGGGTGATTGTTGTTAATTGCCAATACAGCTGCTAGACATCTATCTACATTTCAGGTTAGGAAGGTAGAGGTAATGTGCAAATATTTAAAAGATGCTGAAACACATTGAACTGTGAATTATTACTGAATCAGCACTGAAGATCTGAATGTTTTCACACAATAAAAGGACACTATAATGAGAGCACTTTATTTGATTGCACTTTATGTAGTAGCAGGTTTGGCCATTAATGTTTTGATACATTGTAAAGTATATTTTTTGAGAAGGTTATTAAGAGAATTTGCTTATTTATTTATGTTATTAGCACACGATATTTATTTGTAGCACAAATGATCATTTGTGTATTTCTTCATTAGTTTATACACTGTATTTATTAATTTAGCCTATTATGCTGCACCTTTTAAATATTTATAAATACAAAATAATTTATCCTCTGTGCTACCAATATACAGTATGTGTGCAAAACAAAATACTGTATAACCATACTGTGTTGCAGCTGAACACTGACATGTGTTCCCACATCAACAAAATTATATATGTGAATAAGTACAATTGATATGATCAAAAGTAAATCACCAGATTGCAATTGTAACACATATATCTACACATGTCAAGTTAAAACCTAAAAAGTCTGTGCTTAAATCTCCTGAATCAACAAGTGTCCATATATCACCACATATCAGTGTTTTCAAATGTAACAATATATTATGCCACAGTTCTCCTGCACAAGCCTGTGTATAAAGACTCTTGTTGTAATCAAGAAGTGCTCCATCACCATCCACACAAGCTGCTTCCCTATATATTTGACCCACTGCAAACTAAGATCTATCTGCGCCTTGCCCTTTAATTAGCGCTGATAGTTTTGCATTCCCTATCCCCCTTTATTAAAACAATATAAAATAACATTCACAAATATAGTGCACTAAATACAGTACACATAGAATGATGATTTCTTTAATACATGCATTGTCCCCTTAAGGAAAAACATTGGCATTAATAGTATGTAAAAACGTCTCACTTCCAGTTCTGCCCATATGCAATGATGTCATTTGGCCCCACCCCTGATGCTTTTCATCATGTGACTGTGACTTTCTCAAAAGGAAAGCTTTGTACATTATTAAAAAGATTTGCTGTCAGTTATTTTTGCATTGGTACTTTTCCTCCAGGGCAGTGCCCAGTCCCCTTGTCCAATATCCATGGCAATATCAGCCTTGAAAATGGGCACCATACAGTACATTAAAGATATGGTTCCCTTTGACTTCAGTGTGTTGGATTAACATTCAGACTTAGTAGCACTTTGGTGAACCTAGCTTAAGTATATTCAGTTCATCACTAGTTTGCCGCTCTTATAGATGTCAGGAATCTATATTGGTATCTACATGAACAAGCTGGTGGGTATAAACCATTTGGACAGTTATAGGTGCAGCAGCTTTCATTTGGGCAGTAGTATAATTAGGTATCAGCTGTCTTACATGTAGCTGAAGCCTAATTTTAGTACTCCTAGAAAAAATTTCTTTATTAGTCAAACATGCTATCAAACACCAAATTTACTTTTTGCTTATTTATCAGCTGGTCTGAGTGCTTTGAGTTCTTTAAGCTTTATTCTTATGTGACCTTGATGTGTGATCCTCTTAAAGCTGTAGATTGTGGCATTGCTGGCACAACAGTTAATTAGAATACTTTAAGCAGAGGAGAATATATTCTTGGCGTGCAATTTAACAAAAGCTATAAAACTACAGATGCCAGTGAGGTATTTAATATGGTTATCAAAACTTAATAAAGCGTTGAAACTAGTTATGAAGCAACCAATACTTCTTATAGATGGTGACACTAAGTGAAGTTCTGGGCCAGAATATCACATATGAAAATTCATAAGGGTTAGTAAATAAATTGCATGACACACAGTTTTCAGTTTCCCAGAATATATTATATACATTATGATTTTTAGAACTCGGCATGACACAAACAATAAATGATTGAGAAATTCAACTAGAAGACTTTATGATTTTTAGACAAGACAAAAGATGATGAGACAGGGACTAACTATACAATAATTCTAAATTAGAGACTTTTTCTCAGTGTACGGAAAGGAAATGCAATTCCTTCATGTCGCAGCTAAGCTGCCTAAGTTGCATTAGGGGATGATTTATTTATCCTTGAGGAATAGAATTAGTGCATTTGAATTAATGACAAAGAAGATAGCCTTGCCTGCAGGAGATAAGAATATTATCCTTAATGGAATTTTCATTGCTGCCTGGAACAAAATTGGGAGAGGAAAAAATTAAATTTTTCAAAATCTAAACATCAAATGCATAATTACAGTAAGTATTAGCAAAGTGAACCATCAGCGAAATAGTAATACTGTCAAAACCACTCCAAATCAGAAATGTCTGACCTTGTATCAAATCATAACGCTGTCAAATGCTGAATCGAAGTACTCTGGAGAAATTAGAATCTGTGCGTATCCCCTTTTGGAATAAATAATGTATTTACAATTTACTGGGAGGGAGTTTTTTACATTACTTACATGAATTGGTAATAATATTACTTGAAAGCACATATTTTTTTCTGCTCGGTTACAGGCGTGCTCATTAAAACAGGAAAAAGAGCTATGAGTTTAAAAAAAAAAGGAAACCTTCCGTAACTTTTAGTAAAATGTGATTTCTGATTGGTTGCTTTAAGTTAGTTAAATTGCTCTCTTCGATATAAAAATACAGCAGTGTAAAGAGTAACATTTGAAACTGTGTAAGTTAATATTTAATTTTTAGGTTTTATTTAGAGACAAGCTGTACAATTAAAATATTAAACAATCTCTAAATCTACCTCCCTACACCCCCAGGCTGTTTGCTTAATTAATATAGTTCAGAGCCATGGCCTTGTCAAGTGTTGTGGAAAGGACCACATACCAAGACTAAAGATCCTTGGTATAAGGCTCCATTTAAGTCAGTATACAGAAGATGACTAGTTTCAAAGGTTACCTACATTTTATATTGTAAAGTTCTTAATTTACTTGATATATTTTTGATGTTCAATATTACGTACTGTACATTTTCACAGTCAAAGGCTTTTTTGTCTGTGGTAGATGCTCGACATGTACTTTTGCTAATGGTAACCAAAGAAGGCAGATTTCCATTATATGTATTGCTACAGGCAGAACTAATGTTAAATGTCCACTATAACATATAACTTGCAATACTCCTGCAAGGCATAGAACATAGTTAGGAATTCTAGACAACTTAAAAATAGATTGACTGAACACAATTTTTGGTAAGGAAAAAGCATTTATAGTTTTATTTTTTTTAATATTTCAGGAGCTGTGCTAGCAGTAACAGTAACATAGTGTTTTTTGTGAGTGTTTTATAGAAATACCATATTACATTGGAAAATAGTCTGATAAAATTAAATATTTATATGGGAATTAAATGAAATAGACCTGAATTAAACTTTTTTTTTTAATACTTACATTTTTTATCAAAGAAAGAGATTGTACATTAGTCAAAGTTGTACAGCAATACAAAAAAGCAGAACAAAATTATTGTAACAATAGAGTTCAAGACGTTCTTGCCGTAGCAGAGATAGTGTTGTCTAAGGAGCATCCAAAAACAGCCAATCTGAGCACCAATATGCTGCAATAAGAGCCTATGGGGTACACAGGTTGCTGTATTGAGAGATGGTGTATAAACATACAGTAAACATTTCAAAAGACTGTGTAAAATATTAAGACAGATGGTGAACCTCAAATAGAGTATAGATAAGCATAACTGCAAATAGCAAAAACCATATATATATATATATTCTACAAACAATACCCCATAACAAAAGCATAAAAGAAGTTAGTTTTGAAATCTTTGCAATCTATTAAAACAAAAAATGAAAAAAACCACATGTACATAAGTATTCACAGCGTTTGATATGACACTCAAAATTGAGCTCTGATGCATCCTGTTCCCACTGATCATCCTTGAGATGTTTCCACAACTTGATTGGAATCCACCTGTGGGAAATTCAGTTGATTGGACATGATTAGGAAAGGCATAAACCAGTCTATATAAGGTCCCACAGTTAACAGTGCATGTCAGAGCATAAACCAAGCCATGAAGTCCAACAAATTATTTGTAGACCTCCAAGACAGAATTGTATTAAGGCACAGCTCTGGGGAAGGGTACAGAAAAATTTCAGCAGCAATGAAGGTCCCAATTAGCACAGTGGCCTCCATAATCCGTAAATGGAAGAAGTTTGGAACCACCAGGAATCTTCCTAGAGCTGGCTGCCCGGCCAAAATGAGCGATCGAGGGAGAAGGGTCTTAGCCAGGGAAGTAACCAAGAACCCAATGGTCACTCTGAAAGATATCCAGCGTTTCTCTGTGGAGAGAGGAGAGCCTTCCAGAAGAACAACCATCTCTGCAGCACTCCACCAATCAGGCCTGTATGGTAGAGTGGCCAGACAGAAGCCAATTCTGAGTAAAAGTCAAATGTCTGCCCACCTGGAGTTTGCCAAAAAGCACCTGAGGGACTCTCAGACCATGAGAAACAAAATTCTCTGGTCTGATGAAACAAAGATTGAACTCTGGCCTGAAGTCCCAGCTTCATGTCTGGAGGAAACCAGGCACCACTCACCACCTGTCCAATACCATCCCTACAGTGAAGCATGGTGGTGGCAGCATCATGCTAAGGGGATGTTTTTCAGTGGCAGGAACTGGATGACTAGTCAGGATCAAAGGAAAGATGAATTCAGCAATGTACAGAGACATCCTTGATGAAAACCTGCTCCAGAGTGCTCTGGACTTTAGACTGGGGTGACGGTTAATCTTTCAACAGGACAACGACCCTAAACACACAGCCCACATTACAAAACAGTGGCTATGGTACAACTATATGAATGTCCTGGAGTGGCACAGCCAGAGCCTAGACTTGAACCCTATTGAACATCTCTGGAGAGATCTGAAAATGGCTTTGCACCGACGCTCCCCATCAAACCTGATGGAGCTTGAGAGGTACTGCAAAGAAGAATGGGAGAAAATGTCCAAAATAGGTGTACCAAGCTTGTAGCATCATACTCAAAATGACTTAAGGCTGTAATTGGTGCTAAAGGTGCTTCAACAAAGTTTTGAGCAAAGGCTGTGAATACTTATACAGTATACATGTGTTTTTTTTCATTTTCTATTTTTTTTTTTTTTTATTTCAATGGTTTTTATTAAATTTTTTAAACAGTATAAACAGAGGCAGTAAAACACGCCCACGCAGGGGCTATCAATTGCACAGATAAACAAAATGCCAAATAAAAAAAAAGGGGGAAAAACAATGCTCTAATGCCAACAGGGCAAAAGGTACGCCCACGCAGGGGCTATCAAAGGCACATAAGTTACAAAATATTAATGTAACTGATTATAACAACTAAATGCAGCTGTCCTAGTCACACCAAAAACAGAGAGAGAGAGAAAAAGGAAAAGAAAGAAAAAAAAAAAAAAAAAGGGGGGGGGGCAAAGAGCAGGGATTCAAGAGCGCCAACACCGAACGCCATTACATCCCCAGACTAGCCGGGGAGAGGGAGGGAAGGGCATATTGCAACCACGGCTCCCATATTTTCAAAAATTTACGTTGGGAGTCATTGCGGATACTCGACATCTGTTCGTTGAGCATCATAGTGGTCATACGATCCCGCACCCCCTGAAGAGGGACAAACGGACTCCTCCAGGCCTGAGCAATTGTTCTAGTGGCGGATAAAAACAGATAGGAAGCCAACTTCTGCTGGTGAGCCAAGAGGCCCGGTATGGGGCAATGAAGCAAAGCATACCGAACATCCCGGCGTATGGAGAGATGGAACAAAGTGAAAAGGAGGCCAAATACACGAGACCAAAAACGAAACAGTCTCGGGCATGACCACCAGATATGCAATACATCACCACGATGACCACAACCCCGAAAACATCGATCACTACAGGCAGGGTTAGCCCGGGCCAACCGAGCCGGAACCCAGTACCAACGAAACAAAACCTTATAGGCTGCCTCCAGTGTGGTCGTATTAAATGAGCATTTAGCTATGAGTGACCAGGCCTTATTCCAGTCCTCCGGATCCACAGCCACTCCCAGGTCGCGCTCCCACTGAACAACATATGAAAGAGAAGTATGCGATGAGCGTCTGTTCAGAGCTGCATAAAGAAGGGATATAAGGCCCGGAGCGCCCGGACGCTGTTGGCAAAGCTGTTCAAAGGCAGATTTCTGGTACGGGAACGCAGAAGTACCCCGCAGCGAGAGCAGCCAGTGTCGCAATTGAAGATATCGAAAAAATTCCGCTGGGGGGATATTCCGGGATTCCCGAAGAGAGTCCCAGGTGGGAAAGGACCGAAAAATCAAAAAGTGTCGCACCTGCGAAAAACCATTAGTCACCCACCAAGAAAACGCCCCTGGGTGATCCAAACCCGGCGGGAAAAGAGGGTTGTTAATAATAGGTAGCAAAGGCAGAAAAGGTGACATCAGACCACCAGAATAACGTACCGAGTCCCAAACTTGTAGGCCATGAAGTAACATCGGACTCAGTGCCATAGGGCGCAGGGCAGGGGGAAGCCATAGAAGCATCGACAGTGCGATAGGGGCACAATTAGGTAGTTCCAACAGGACCCAGAGGGGGACGTCGGAAGAGGCGTGCAACATAGACAGCGGGGCAATCTGGCTCGCTTGATAATACTTAGTCACATTAGGCACCCCAAGACCACCCTGAAGTCTATGGGCAAAAAGCGTACTTTTGGATACTCTGGGGTGCTTATCGGCCCAGATAAAACGCATTAACTTCGCCTGAAGCAACCTAAGAAAATGAGGGGGAACCCGCACCGGGAGTGTGCGAAAATAATACAACAATTTCGGCAAGATGGTCATTTTCACCGAATTAACCCGTCCTATCCAAGACAGGTGCGGAAATTGCCAAGAATGCATAAGAGAGGATAGAGAGCTAAGCAATGGATAATAATTTGCAGCAAACAAGGAGTCATAAGTGGGGGTCAAGCAAACGCCTAAGTATTCAAGAGAAGAGGAAGCCCATTTGTAAGGGAAGTGGGATTGTAGGCGCGAAACCAAATCCGAAGCCAAAGTAATATTGAGGGCTATAGTCTTATCCAAGTTGATACGGAGACCCGAAATCAAGGAGAAGCGCTCAAGAACCTGTTGCAAATTAGGAAGCGTCGTCAGGGGGTTAGTAAGAGTCAGGAGGGCATCATCCGCAAAAAGATTCAGTTTGAATTCCTGTCCCGCGTAAGGAACCCCCGATACATTGCAATCGGTCCGAAGCGCTAAAGCCAGCGGCTCAAGCGCCAGGACAAAGAGCGCTGGGGACAGGGGACAACCCTGTCTTGTCCCTCGCCCAATAGGAAAGGGATCTGAAAAATACCCAGCGTATTTGATGGAGGCCGAAGGAGAAGAATACAAGGCCTGGATCCAAGAAAGAATAGAATCCCCAAAACCCCAACGAGACAGCACAAACCGCAGATATTCCCAGGATAGAGAATCAAAAGCTTTATAGATGTCTAAAGACAGTAAGAATCCTGGGATTTTCCGTTGTTGCAGAAAATGTATAAGATGGACCACCTTACGGACGTTATCACCCGCCTGCCTCCCGGGGACGAACCCCACCTGGTCCCTGTGGACCAGGCTACGCAAATATTTATTGATGCGAAAACTAAGGATCTTGCCCAGTATCTTCAGGTCTTCATTAAGAAGAGAAATAGGCCGGAAGGCTTGCGGTTCCTGTACATCATCAGTCGTCTTAGGAATCATGGCGATATGCGCTCTAAGCGCATCTGGAGAGGGCGAGGAGCCCTGTCGTAACGCATTAAAATACTCAGCCAAAAAGGGCGCCAACAAGGCTGAGAATTTCTTATAATAAAGACCGGAAAAGCCGTCGGGACCTGGGGCCGCGGTGGACCGTAAAGATTTGATAGCTTGGAGCACTTCTGGTACAGTGACACCGGCGTTGAGTGCCACCTGTGCCGCCTCGGATAACCCAGGAAGTCGGAGATCTTGAAAGAATGCCTCTGCCTGAGCCACGGGGAAGGGATCTGGTTTAGCGTAGAGGCGTGAAAGGAAGTCTGAGAAATGGGAAACAATCTGCTGGGGATTAGAAGTACAGCCACCTGTAGGAAGTCGCAGTCGAATCGGTTTATGGGGTTTCCCCACAGAATTGAGTTTCCTGGCCAGCATCGGGCCCGGCTTATTAGCACAGGAATAAAATTTGTGTTTGGTCCAGCGCAGGGCCCGTTCTGCCTCCGAAGAGGCAAGTAAGTCCAACTCTGCCGCCAGAGCGTCCCGAGCGCGTTTATGGGCCGCGGATGGAGATGACTTCCAACGCGCATCCGCAGAGGCCAGGAGAGAATGAAGCTCCAAAAGTCGGCGCTCCCGCTTCCGGACCGCCGCCAGCTGTATAACATGACCCCGCACCGTGGCCTTATGCGCCTCCCATAGGGGCACTGCAGAGGAGACCGATCCCGCGTTTTCCGTAAAGTATGTTCGTACAAAAAATTCTATTTGTTGGCAGGTAGCCTGAGTGGTCAATAAAGAGTCATTGATGCGCCAATGAAAAGGGCGCCGTTCTGACCCAGAGAGGGCAAGGAGAAGTACCAAGGGATCGTGATCCGACCAAGGCGAGGAGGGAATAGTTATCCGCCTGACCAAGGGAAGCTGCTGAACCTGCATAAATATATGATCAATTCTACAAAAACTATCATGAGGACTGGAATAGAATGTAAAGTCCCGTTCCGTTGGGTGAAGCTCCCTCCAGACGTCCGCCAGCCCCGCTGTCCGCAGGAGAGAGCGCATACGTTCCTCCAGCGCCAAGTCATGAGAAGGGGCCGCCCCCCGTGCGCAGCGCCTATCCATTGCGGAATCCAAAGTAACATTCGAATCCCCCAAAACAACAAGGAGACCCTTAGAGTGTCGGGAAACAATGGTGCAAAGATGTGAAAAGAATTTATCCTGAAAACGATTAGGCGCGTAGTAAGAGACAAAAGTAACCTCCTGGTCCCAGAGGGTGCCTTGCAGAAGCAGATACCTGCCCGTGGGGTCCGCTATATTCCTAGCACAGACAAAGGGGAGATTGCGTTTAAAAGCGATCAGGACACCCCGACGCTTCTCAGGAGCCGAGGCCGTGTAAAAGGTGGGATAGCGAGGTGAAAGATAACGTGGGGCGGAGGACTGAGAAAACCTGGTCTCTTGTAAACATACCACGTCAATTTGTTGCGATTTGAGGTGATGAAAAACTTTAGCCCGCTTCTGAGGCGAATTGAAGCCTTGAACATTTTGCGAATGAATTTTCAAAAGGGGCGAGGCCATGGCGGCATCAGAGCAACACGCTCAGCAGAACAAACCATAAAGCAGCTAGCAATTTCCGCTCCCAATGGCGATCGGACCGTGGCATCCCGGAACCCTGCAGAAAACAAAAACAAAAAAAAACCAAAGAAGAAAAAAAAACAAAGAAAGAAAGAAGGAAAAGGACACAAAAAGAATATACAATAGTGCAATCGTGTCACGCCAATGGTGACGTGCATCCTACAAATGAAGGATACCAGTTAGGGGTGGCTCTACCACCGGACACATGGCTGCAAATGGAAACATCAGAAACATAAGTCCCCAGGGGGCAAAAGGGCAATAAGGCAATAAACACAATAGAACGGGGTACCAAAGCAATAAAACTAAAGGTCCCAGGAGCTAGGCAACCGTGATGACCTCCCCATAGCAAACCAGAGAACCATGGGGCCAACCCCCTCCCACCCAGCCGGGCCTACCAGATCAACCTCCCACCCCGAAACCAGAGGGAGCCCTCACTCCGTGCTACCAACAAAAACTGGAATACCATCTCCCAGGCCCAAAATAGGCTGCAACAGCAGAAAGTCATAATTCTTGAGTCCATGAGGAGACCCCCCCCAACCAGGGAAGGAACCCAAGGGGGCACACTATATCAGTCCCAACCCGTAATGCTGACAAACTGGGGGAGCCCTAAGGGCCAAACTCACGGTCCCGTCAAGGAAGTCCATCGGTGAGATGATACATGGGAAGTCCAAGACACATCTTCAGCCCGGAGAAGAACAGGAAGGACTTGATCGTGAAGGGGTCTGAGGGAGGGCCCTCTTCCTATTGGACGACCGCTCCCAGATGCGGCTTGGAAGAAGCGGCCTTGCCGGGGATCCTGATGAATGTGCCAGGCTCCAATCCGCAGCCTCAGGCGAAAGAAGGTGTAAGGATTCCAGGAGAGAATGGGCCTCCTCCGGCGTAGCCACAGAATGACTGCGGCCCTGGTAGGTGAAGGTGAGGCGAAACGGGAAGCCCCAAGCGTATTTGATACTGTGGTTCACTAGGACCGAAGTGAAGGGCTTCAATTGGCGTCGTTTCTGAAGAGTGGTCTGAGAGAGGTCCGCAAAGAGCTGGTAGCGATGCCCCTGGAAGCTGAGGTCAAGGTTGTTTCTGGCCGCCAAGAGAATAGTTTCCTTAGTGCGGTAATACGTAAATTTGATGATAATGTCCCTCGGGGGCCCATCCGGTCGTCTGGGGCCCAACGCACGATGGATGCGGTCAAATTCAAGCCGGTCAATGGGAATAGCTGGTGTCAGCTCCTGAAACAGAGCTGTAGCAGTGGAAGTAAGATCCGCGACCGTTTCCGGGATACCCCTTAACCGCAGATTGCCACGGCGGGAACGATTCTCGAAATCCTCAAGCCGTAGCAGCGCGTCCGCCAATTCTTTCTTGAGGTCGCACAAATCCTGCTCGTGATTCTCTATGACCGTGACCGCAGCGTCCATCTTATCTTCGAGGTCGTTTGTCCGGTTGCCCAACTCGCGAATCTCCTGCGAAAGACGGTCGGCCAGCTTAGAGGTAGCGGAGGACAACTCCGACTGCAGCATACATTTGAATCGGCGCAGGAGCTCAGCATCCCGCAGAGATGGGATGGGAGACTGCAGGGATGGCTCTGGTGCCAGGTCCTCCACACTGCCAGGGTCCGACCCACCTATGGATGGTGACAGCGGGGGACCCAAAATCGCGGCTGGGGCTCCATCTGAGGTCCCGGGGGAGAGCCGCGAACCCGCGGCCGGGGTCCTGGAAGTCCGCGGCGGCCGGCCCAAAATCGAGGCCCCGGCTTCAGCCGCGATCGCCGGCGGGTAGGCCGCAAACTCCGGAGCAGCCTGCCGGGAGCTGGAGGCACGGGCGGCCAGCGTTTTTTTGCCCATCAGGGCACTGGAGAGACAAGGGGCCAGGGAGGAAACAGAGGGACCCCCCCTGAGGAGTGAAAATCGGCCGATGTGTCCGGCGGCCGAGGAGTTAATTTAGGAAGCAGCCATCCTGGTTGCTGCTCACGAGCGCCCCCCCTCATTTTCTATTTTTAATAAATTGCAAAGATTTCAGAACAAACTTCTTTCATGTTGTCTATATGGGGTATTGTTTATAGAATGTTGTGGGAAAAAAATGAATTTACTCCATTTTGCAGTAAGTCTGTAACATAACAAAATGTGGCAAAAATTAAGCACTGTGAATACTTTCTGGATGCACTGTGTGTGTGTGTATATATATATATATATATATATATATATATATATATATATATATACAGTCAGGTCCATAAATACTGGGACATCAACACAATTCTAACATTTTTGGCTCTATACACCACCACAATGGATTTGAAATGAAACGAACAAGATGTGCTTTAACTGCAGACTGTCAGCTTTAATTTGAGGGTATTTACATCCAAATCAGGTGAAAGGTGTAGGAATTACAACAGTTTGCATATGTGCCTCCCACTTGTTAAGGGACCAAAAGTAATGGGACAATTGGTTTCTCAGCTGTTCCATGGCTAGGTGTGTGTTATTCCCTCATTATCCCAATTACAATGAGCAGATAAAAGGTCCAGAGTTCATTTCAAGTGTGCTATTTGCATTTGGAATCTGTTGCTGTCAACTCTCAAGATGAGATCCAAAGAGCTGTCACTATCAGTGAAGCAAGCCATCATTAGGCTGAAAAAACAAAACAAACCCATCAGAGAGATAGCAAAAACATTAGGCGTGGCCAAAACAACTGTTTGGAACATTCTTAAAAAGAAGGAAAGCACCGGTGAGCTCTGCAACACCAAAAGACCCGGAAGACCACGGAAAACAACTGTGGTGGATGACCGAAGAATTCTTTCCCTGGTGAAGAAAACACCCTTCACAACAGTTGGCCAGATCAATAACACTCTCCAGGAGGTAGGTGTATGTGTGTCAAAGTCAACAATCAAGAGAAGACTTCACCAGAGTGAATACAGAGGGTTCACCACAAGATGTAAACCATTGGTGAGCCTCAAAAACAGGAAGGCCAGATTAGAGGTTGCCAAACGACATCTAAAAAAGCCTTCACAGTTCTGGAACAACATCCTATGGACAGATGAGACCAAGATCAACTTGTACCAGAGTGATGGGAAGAGAAGAGTATGGAGAAGGAAAGGAACTGCTTATGATCCTAAGCATACCACCTCATCAGTGAAGCATGGTGGTGGTAGTGTCATGGCGTGGGCATGTATGGCTGCCAATGGAACTGGTTCTCTTGTATTTATTGATGATGTGACTGCTGACAAAAGCAGCAGGATGAATTCTGAAGTGTTTTGGGCAATATTATCTGCTCATATTCAGCCAAATGCTTCAGAACTCATTGGACGCCACTTCACAGTGCAGATGGACAATGACCCAAAGCATACTGCAAAAGCAACCAAAGAGTTTTTTAAGGGAAAGAAGTGGAATGTTATGCAATGGCCAAGTCAATCACCTGACCTGAATCCGATTGAGCATACATTTCACTTGCTGAAGATAAAACTGAAGGGAAAATGCCCCAAGAACAAGCAGGAACTGAAGACAGTTGCAGTAGAGGCCTGGCAGAGCATCACCAGGGATGAAACCCAACATCTGGTGATGTCCATGCGTTCCAGACTTCAGGCTGTAATTGACTGCAAAGGATTTGCAACCAAGTATTAAAAAGTGAAAGTTTGATTTATGATTATTATTCTGTCCCATTACTTTTGGTCCCTTAACAAGTGGGAGGCACATATGCAAACTGTTGTAATTCCTACACCGTTCACCTGATTTGGATGTAAATACCCTCAAATTAAAGCTGACAGTCTGCAGTTAAAGCACATCTTGTTCGTTTCATTTCAAATCCATTGTGGTGGTGTATAGAGCCAAAAATGTTAGAATTGTGTTGATGTCCCAGTATTTATGGACCTGACTGTATATACAGGTATTGTTTATAGCTAAGTGTCATCTCATAAGATCATTATCAGAGGTGCAAAAGCCAGAGGGGGCAATAGGTAGCTAGTAAAGATATATATATTTATACTGTATATATTTTGGGGTACCTGAGCGCAATCCACATGTATATGCTATAAAATAAAACAGTACCGAAACATCAAATATATACTGTGTAATTATAGACTGTGGATGCATTTGCTGGGATTATGGCATAAAGAATGCTGTTTGGACAATACGATAAAATCTTTATGTAGTGTCCAGTCTACATCTAGAATCACACAGCCATGGTACCCATTGCTTATAAAACATAGGCAAAGTAAAATGGGCTTTTGCGTACAAATATTCTGTATTTAAATGTTGGTTGAGTATGGTTATAGGAAGTTGAACTGTGTGGATTGTTTTTCCAATTTTGTGCAATGACTAGCCATGCAGCAATTAGTATATGTGTTATTATGGAGTGGTATTGACAGGCCATACATCAAGCCCTAATCCTAATAATGCAAGTTGTGGAGTAATGTGACATTTTATCTTAGTAAGAAGAAACAATAGTGTGTGAATTTCACTCCAGAATGTTGTTAACTCTGGGCAAGACCACCATATATGAGTCGCTTTGCCTAAGAGGCCACAGTTTTTCCAGCAGTGAGCAGGGTGGGTTGACTAAAAATGAGATAGCTTTACTGGTGAGTAGTACCAGTGATGCAGGATTTTTAGGACAGATTCCCAGTATGAGAGGCATCTAAAATATTTTAATAGGCTTCTGATCTCCCGTTGCCATATATGAGTGTCCGCCATGGAATGTAGGTTGTGTTCCCATTGTTCCATTGTAGGTAACTTCTTTGTAGCTGACTGGGAGGTTAATAGCTTATGTATACTGGAGATCCCTTTACTTAAGTAGGAGGGGCATTCATATATATTGATGATCTGTTGCAGAAAGCTGGAGGTCGACCAAGGTATGTTAATGATAAGTTCGGGGCCCAAGGGAAGAGAGACAAACCAGATATAATTTGTTTCATTGGAGCATCAATAGATATACTTAGCATACAGGATTTCGAGCAGTTGACTTTGTATAAGGATACTTGTCCAAATAAAGTGAGAAGCTTAGTGAGAGCAACTATAACGTCATTAGCATAAAGCCCTATCTTGTGGACAGTACTTCCTACTTGTAGGGGGTGAGCCCTAATTACTTCCGCTAAGAGTTCCATTGCAAGGGCAAAGATGAGTGGGGAGAGTGGGCACCCTCGTCTCGTGCCATTAGTAATATTGAAAGGTGTTGAGGTAGTACCAGAGGCAAAGGATCCCCATATGCCAACTTTCCACAGAACTTCTTTGAGGTATAGCCAATGGACTCTGTCAAATGCCTTCTCTGCATTCAATGTGAGGAGCAGGGAAGGCGTGTGATAATGTTCTGCCCATTGTATGAGGTTAATAAACCTCTGAGGGGTAAAACTGACCTAGTTGGGGTGAACTAAGTGTGAAATATGTTGGGAAAGACGGGTGGCAAGAATTTTTGCATACATTTTGAGTTCAGTGTTGAGCAATAAAATGGGTCTGTAGTTGGCGTAGTCTGCTGTTGATTTGCCCGCTTTGGGTATGGTAACAATCACAGCCTCAAGGGATTCTTTATGGATCTCTCCTGTGAACGCAAAGTGAGTGTATAGCTTAAAAAGATGGGGACTAAGAATTGTGGAAAAAGTTTTATTATATTCATTATAATAAAATTCTGGCCCAGGGGCTTTGTGGAGAGGGAGCTCACAAATTGCTTTTTGGATCTCTTCATCTGAAAATGGGTTGTTAAGTTCTAAGATTTGGGTAGGTACAATGGTTGGCAATAGAATGGGATCTAGAAATTGGTTTGTCTGTGTTATATCGGGCAAAGGCTCAGTGGTAGATTGGTTTAGGTTATACAATTTTGAATAAAATTCACTGAAGCAGTTAGCGATGTCCTTAGGGTAACTGACTCTGTGACCTTGTGCAGTGTGCGCGAAAGGGATTCTGGATAAGACTGCTGTACATTTGACTTGTTTTGCTAACAGTGCACCAGGTTTATTACCTTGTGTATACCAGGTGAGACACAGTCTTTTGATGTGGTGATCAAAGGAGGATTGTAAGGAATCAGAGATCTTCCCACAATGTGCGTAACAGGGCTGTATGTCATTTGTTGGGCTGTTGTTTATTAGAATGTTCTAATTTACGTATTTGCTGCAGAAAGGAGTTAATATGTTCCATCCGTCTCTGTTTCTCTTGGGCTCCCAATTTAATGAAAAGACCTTTAATGTAAGATTTGTGTGCATTCCAAAGTATGGAGTCATTGTTGATTGAACCTGCATTAAGAGCAAAATTAAGAGCAGTAGTAGATTAAGACAATAAACGTAGGCAATAACAATACATTTTAAGGTGTGCATAGCACACTTCATTACCAGGGCATGAGAAATGAAATGAACAGTGAGGCCATGCCTCCAGGGTGAAAGCTGGGGAAACATGTTAACATTGTAGCATGCCCTCTGGAGAGATAGTTATGCTTCAGAGCTATGGAGGAGATTCTCTTGGATATCCACACTCTGGGACTTCCCGTGGCGTCAGGAGTTTATTTTTTTGGTTTTTGGTGAAGGGCATTTGAAGGGGATGAAGACACAAGACCCCAGTTGTGAAGCTGCTTAAATCCTTCTTTCGGAGGGATAATGGCCACCAGCTAATTCTGTTGTGTGACCATGATTTTGGTCAGAAAGACTCATTGATAGGGTAGGTTGCTATCTTGTAGCACCTTAGTGATTGGGGCAAATTATTTCCTTCTCTGCACAGTAGCTGCTGAAAGGTCTTGATAAAGAGCTACGCCTGTGTATGGGGGGGGGGAGGGGGGTAGCCTGCAAGCATTCCTGGTTGCTTTGAGAAGCTGATCTTTTGATCTTTGGTATAATAAAAATGAACCTGTGCCAGAACATCTCTAGGGACAGTGTCTGGAAGGTGCGTTCGCTTCAGGATCCTATGTGCTTGGTCAATGAGAAGATCTCTAGGGGAGAGGTTAGGCAGTAACTGGAGAAATAGATGTTTCAGATATGGTATGAGATCATTTGCTCTGAGAGACTCAGGGATTCCCCTAAATTTTATGTTGTTGCGGCAAGATCTATCCTCTAGATCCACCACTTTCAGTTGCAGTTTTTGGATCATTGCTGCTTGCTCATCATGAGCAACTACTTCATTATGTGCCTTAACCATCTCAGATATTTGGGATTCAAAGTAGTCTGACCATTCTTCCAGACAGTCCAACCTGGTAGACAAATGGGTAATAGAAGAATGCAGTTCTCTGTGGAGACCTGCTTGAAGAGAAAGTAACATAGCTTTTAATATAGTCTCAGTAGCTTGGACATCATCAGCAGGGAAGGTAGCTAACTGTATAGACTCCCTCATGTTCTGGGTCTTGTGCTTCCATAGAAGCCCAGTGTTGTTTTTTGGCAGAAGGGAGTTTGTTACGAGAGGAAGCTAGGGAGACTGCAGCTCTCTTACCTCTCTCTGTACTGTGCTCTGAGGAGCGTCGTGAGGAGAGTCCTCCATGTCAGAGAACTGATCAGTAGCTGATCCTTCTCAGTGAGGCAGCAGTGTGTGAGAGCGGCCGCTCTCCTCAGCTCCTCAGCACCATCTTGGCTTCCTCTCTGTGCTGGCTTCATAAAAAAGTCCATGAGGCAGCAGGGACCTGGTTCTTGTGCTTTCTTCCGGGTCATATTCTCCTCGGTGCCCCTTGTCTTCCCCTCCATGCAGGAGGTGAAATCAATGTGGAGAAATGCTGTATTCACCCGTGTAAGCGGAGCAGGTGTGGATTAAGCAGCCATGCTGCTCAGCGTCTAGGACACGCCCCTCCCCCCATGAATTAAACTTTATTTTCCACATGGTAAAATACTTATCCATGTCTTAGTTCTCTGACTGATTTGTATGTAATTACTGCATCTTCTAGTCATGTGTGATTTGGAGGTTGGTGGGAGGAACCACTGAGCGCTGCAGGGGACCAAGGAGATTGACACTTCTGGACCTGTCCATTTCCCAGTGGCCTTCGGAAGAAAATTTCTGAAAATAAGAGCAGAATTTTGGCAGTGGGGGCAGGGTGAAAGATATGTATTATCTCTCTTTTTTGCAGGTATTACTATTTAGAATTTGTGCTTTTAAAAATTTACATTTAAATATTTTCACATTACCTGCAGCTTGTAAACAGTCAGCCCATATGAAGATATGGGCTGAAGAGGGGGTGTTGCCTAGCCGCCGGTGAAGATGGCTTTTTAGGCTCTCAGCTCAACTCCTCCACAGCTAGCACTAGCAACTCTAAGCACCATTCATTTACATCTCTGCCCTCCTGACCGGAGGATTTCCATCAGCACTACACCCGGGGTATACCCCGCAAGCAATCCAAGCCACAGGGATCTCGCTGGCTCCTAGATTACTTTGTGAAGCCCGCTCAGCATATGCCACAAAATGGCACCAATCAAGGGCCAAGGGAAACACCACCACCTCCTATACAGCCCCCAGCTGACAGTGAGTTTCCCTCTGACATCGAGGAAACTACTGAGCATCAGATTCAGCAGATGGACTCATCTACCTCTCCTAGTGACAGAGGTAAGAGAGCAGTGTTCTCTCCAGCACAATCTCCTGCTATCCACCCCCATGAAGAAACAACATGGCACTGAGACTAGCAGAGAGGCAGCAGATATATTCCATATAAACGCTCCTGCCTCTGATCACTTCCTTAAAGCCATGCTTCTGTCCCTGCAGGCAGATTTACAAAGGGAATGCAGAATCTCCATTAATCAGCTGCATGATCAAGAACGATATCTCTTGACCGAACATAAATTGCCTTATAAATGGGGATACCCAACAAAGTTACAAGTTACATACAAGAACCAAATGGTATCCTTCCTGACACCTAAGGGTGGACTTAAACAACTGCACAACTGGGGCATCACCCAGAGTACCACCCTTACTACCCCCGTGCCTAAACCCTCATCTAAGATCTCAGGTCCCTGGGCTTCTAGCAACATGACTTAGGAAGCAATCCCACCTAAAAATCTACATTCTCCACCTGAGTATATGGTTATTCCATCCTGATCCCCCAAGAGGCAATCGGATATTCCCTGGATCAATTTTACCTATAAATGTTAGTATCCAGTTTTATTCTGTGTATCTAGGAAAGAATCCAGGCCTTTTTTAAATCAATCCACTGAGCTGGCCAGAACCAACTCTTGAGGGAGTCTATTCCACATTTTTACAGCTCTCACTGTGAAGAAACCTTTCTGTGTTTGGAGATTAAATTTCTTTTCCTCCAGACGTAAAGAGTGCCCCCTTGTCCTCTGTGATGACTTTAAGGTGAATACCTCTATACATTGAGTTCACTATATGAACCACTGATGTATTTATACATGTTGATCATATCCCCCCCTTAATCTCCTCTACATTCAGTTCCTCTAATCTTTCCTCATAGCTGAGCTCCTCCATGCCTCTTATCAGTTTGGTTGCCCTTCTCTGTACTTTCTCCAGTTTCCCAATGTTCTTTTTGTGAATTGGTGCTCAAAACTGAACTGCATATTCCAGATCTTACTAAGGTCTTACTAATGATTTGTACAGGGGTAAAATTATATCTCTCTCTCTGGAGTCTATACCTCTTTTAATACAAAAGAGGATTTTGCTCGCTTTAGAAACCGCAGCTTGGCATTGCATGCCATTATTAAGCTTGTGATCTACCAGAACTCCCAGATCCTTCTCCACCATTGATTCCCCCAGTTGTACTTCCCCTAGTATGTATGATGCATGCATATTCTTAGCCCCCAAGTGCATAACCTTACATTTATCAACATTAATCCTCATTTTCCACATAGTTGCCCAATTAAACAGTGCATTGAGGTCAGCTTGTAAGTTGAAGACATCCTGTAAGGTTGTTATTCCACTGCACAGCTTGGTGTCATCTGCAAAGACTGCAATGCTGTTTTTAATCCCAGACCCTATATCATTTATAAATATATTAAAAAGTAAGGGTCCCAACACTGAACCTTGGGGTACACCACTGACAGCCCTAGACCATTCAGAGTGTCAGAGCCTGGGATCGAACCTGGTCCTTCTGCAGTGGGAGACAATGTCTCTTCTCACTGAGCTATCTGGAATGCTGGACAGCTCCCTTGACAATTCTTGGATAATCCTGCCTTATGCTTTGTTTTCTCTTGAACCTTGAACTCCTTGCTCCTCCCATGAACTTCCTTATAAAAGCCATGTCCATGCACTTCCTCCTTGCCAGATTATTGTGCCTTACCAGCCAATATCCCGTTTACTGTTCCTGCTGCTGTCTTCATCTACGTTACCGACCTTTGGCTTGCTACTGACTACGATTCTGCCTCATCCTATCTACTACCATTGGTGACCGATCCTTGGCTTGTGACTGACTCCGCTTCTGTTTGATCCCTGAACTGTTTGATCCGCTTTTGGTTTCCAGCCTACTCATTCCCTGGTGGGGTGATCCTGAGATCTGCGACCTGGCATTCACACGCAGCCAAGTCCATCTCCACCATTAGGAGCTCTGGGGAAGACCGGTGGATGCTTAGACCCCGCACCTCAGGTGAGCCTGCGTCATTCCCAGGGTGGGCCGCTTGTGTACCAATCCTGCTGGTTTCAGGTAAGCCTTGCAACTGCTGTAGCAACTGGTCTCTGAACCTGACCTTATATCGTGACACAGAGTATGAATCATTAACCACTACTCTTTGAATACGATCATTTAGCCAGTTTTCTATCCATTTACATATGGATTTTTCCAAGGTCGTAGACTTTACCTTACACATTAGCCGTGTGTGGGAAACTGTGTCAAACGCTTTTGCAAAATCCAAGTATACCAGGGTCCACTACCACCCCTCTGTCCAAGGATTTGCTCACCTCCTCATAAAAAGAAATCAGATTTGTTTGACAACTTCTGTCTTTCATGAATCCATGCTGTCTGTTGCTTAAAATATTTTTTTCCAGCAAGAACTCATCTATGTGGTCTTTTATTAAACTATCCAGTATCTTCCCAACTATAGACGTTAAACTAACAGGTCTATAATTGCTTAGTAAAGCTTTTGATCCCTTTTTAAATATTGGCACTACATTATCCTTACGCCAATCCAGTGGTACTATGCCAGTCATTAAAGAGTCCCTAAAAATTACAAACAATTACTTTGAAATGACAGAGCTCAATTCTGCTTAATGACTGCTGTCATCTCATTATCTGAACCTGTACGGTTGCTCCCTCCCCTTTGTCAGGTGCTTGACCACTTTAGTATAATAATCACACTAAGTCCTCTATGCTAGGCATCTCCTACACCACAAAAAGTCAAAGATGACATAACCAAAATCTCATCTTTCTCCTGTGCCCCAAACTCCTCGATGACTTACTTAGGCATCAATTTGTCTCTCCCTCCTTGAATCTTTTATGCGTTAACTTATTAAATGTAACTAAACAACTTCAGGACATCTGCACTGCAATGTCTTCCATTAAAGCCTAATGGACTGGGCACATAGCATTGGTGAAAATGTTCCTGTTACCACACCTCCTATATTTTTTAGGACACTACCACTGCCCACCCTCTCTCAAGGTATTTCCAGCAAGTTATCAACAACTTCATATGGACCTCCGGAAACCATGTATAAAAGCCTCACTTATGTACCTCCCTAAAATCTATGCAGGACTGAGAACTCCGGACATTAAGCTATACTATGAATCAGTTCTGCTGGACCAAGTCAAATAATGGTAGTCATCTGGAGTACCCACCCCATGGCTACAAATTGAATCCTCTTCTATGTTTACTACACCTAAGCTACTCTTCAGTGCTTTGTGGCTTAACCATCACCCACTGCTCTCATATCTAGCTATGGTGAATACAACCATCTCAGCATGGAAATCAATTCTTCAACGTTCTCAGGGCCTCCATAGTCATGCGTTACTGCAACTACCTCTTAGCTCGCTGCATCTAATACCTGTATCTCCTGATCTTCCAATACAGCCCTGGATTGAAGCTGGAATCCAATATATTGGAGATCTCTTTTTTAAACACAGCCTTCTCTCTTTTCAACAGCTCACCTCAAAGTATTCATTAAGCAACAAAGACTTTTATCTATACCTGTGCATAAGACATATTCTGTCTAACATACCTATCTTTAATACAACCATCACCAGGGACCTTCTCGCATTCTGTATTACGTTGAATAATAAAGTTAAAGGCATCTCCTACTGTACATATACAACCTGCTTATAAGTCCAAACTCTGATTTTAAATCTTCTGCTATAGATTTCTGGTAACGAATCCTAAACATCACCCTACCTTCTTCCGTTTGGTACCATGCTACACGGTCCACTGCTGTCTTCTCCAAAAATGTGACCCATTGGGAGGCAACAAAGAAGATATACTACCAATGGTATTACTCTCCAAAAATACTGGCTCAAATTTATCTGAACACCTCCTCCACATGCTGGAGGAACTGTAGCCAAGAAGGATCCATCTTTCACATTTGGTAGGACTGTCCATATCTGAATTCCTTCTGGGACTCTATATCCAGGAATAAAAATCTCTCTGGCATCGCAGATCACTCTTTTTGGACTGGGATTAAATGCCTAGCTGTCCAAACATTACCCTATAGTCACATGCATACTGATAGCAACACATCTATCTCTAGCACATGCATGGAAGAATCCCAATCCTCCTCACTGCAAATGGTTATTTCAACACTGAATGACCACTGCCCTATAGAATTCCTTTTTTGCTAAAACACACCTAACCATCTCTAAATTCTCCAAGCATTGGCACCCTTGGTGGACAAATCCTCGATGCTCAGTAATCCTTAGCCCAACTCCACAGATGCATATGCATCTATTCCATGGTCATTTGACTCCATCCGAATAAGAGCCATCTGTTAAGCTCTGACCACTCTAGGCTTGCTTTCTGGTTCCTGCCAGCGTATTCTTTAGAAATTTCCTGTTTTTTCTTCCCCTTCCTCTTTATCCTTTACACACTCCCCTCTCTTAGTCTTACATGACAACTTGTCTACTATTATTGGTAGTATGTTATAACTTGACCAACTCCCACAAGATGACTACATCCGAGAGAGATTTAGCTTGTAAGCATAAAGAGTATAAACCTACATGTTGTTGCAACCTTAAATTATATATTGTATATCCTATACCTCCCTTTAGTATTATTTATGGTGATCAACTCTAAGCATTGGAGGTATCTCTCCTTAAGATATTATTACTCTGGATTTGTATTCTCTGATCTTGTTTGTATTCTGTTACATGTATATTTTTTTTTCAATAAATACTGCAAGTCAAAAAAGAAAAAAAACCTTCTAGAAGCTATCCACCTGGCAGCGGCATTTTTGCAGAAGAAACGCCTGACACTTGTTGAGGTATTTAATGTGTTTGTAAGTGTTTAGGCACATTTACAAGCATCAGGCGCTTGGGTGTTGGTTCATTTCATTGGGCAGAATGATAATTTATTCTGGCCATTGTGATGAATTGATGCTCAGACGCTACACATGCTTAATGCTTAGCCGTGTTTAGCTTCGTCAGACATTTTTTTTGCCAGGACACTGCTGCTCCTGGATGCACTGACCCTGGGTTGTTTTTCCTGCTGGTAAATGCCACTGATACTAAAAGCTTATAAAAGTCTATGTGTGTATGGACACATAGGATAACATAGAAGGCCATTTGGAAGCAGAAAAAAAATTGCCTGATGCCCCTAAAAGTGGCTGCCAAAATGCCCTGTGTGCATGAGGCCTAATTGGGAGATTTTCACCAGGATAGAGTAAGAAATTTCACCATTAAAGTTTGTTAGTGGAACAGTAGGTGAGGGTGACAGCTGTTCTAGTGACAGCAGGCAAGGGTGATATATTTCCCATACATTTTGGAAGATTTCCTCTTGCTTCCTGTTTTGTCATTAGGACAGGAGGGGAAATCTTCCACAGGCAGAGACTGTCATCAGTAAAAACCAGAGAGATTCTTTACCAATCCCTTCTCTACAATTAAAAAGGTAATGTTTTGTTGGATGTCCCACTGTAGGTTTTGTGGGCTAGCAGGCCTCCTTATCTCTGTCTTCAGCTGGTGATGTGGTATACATGAATGTTATGCTATGCTTAGGCTTGAAGTAAAAAGAGGAAATGCATTGACTAAATAAAAATAAACCATAGCTTATTTTCCAGTAATCCAATTGTTTTCTCTTTATCAAGTAAAGATGGTTTTCACGTCCCAAAAAAAAAAAAAAAAAAAAGACATGGGCTGATAGCTGAAAGGCTTGTTTGCAGGAGTTTGACATTGTACCCCTGATCCACTGATCACAGGTGCACTGCTTTCCAGGCTCCTTTGGGAAAAATAATAAATGCACATTTTTTTTCCTGCAAAAACATGTGCATTTATTATTTTTTTCCCAAAAGGTGAACATATCCTTAACCCCCCCTCCCCCCCAAATTCCCTTGCTTTAAATCCATCTCACCAAAGAAACCTGATGACTCATAGCACTGATCCTGATGGTACCACTAGCCGATTGACAACGCAACAAGCTGTCATCAGCTTTATAAAGGGAATGGACAAGGATAGTGGTGACATCAGTGACCACATATGTCCATGGCCAATACTGGCATTTCATTGGTCAAATATGGCCAATGGGCAATTTTTTCCAGGGATGTTACTGCTACCCCTGCCCCATTGCTTAAAAATGGTTCCTGGGGAAGTTGAGGGTGGCTTCCTTAAGAACAAGTGACCATTGGAAGCCCTAAAAATGGCCTCTATAGACTTCAGTGAGATTTTCCTCTAAGTTTGGGTTTGCCACATTACTCCGAAACCCTCATTGAACTGAATCTGGGTTAATTTGTCCATCACTAACACAGAAAGTGATAATGAAGAGCTGAAGGCCTGATTTGGGGACTTCACCAAAACCTCTAGGATAAATTTCATCACAGCATCTACAGCTATTGAAGGCAGAAAAGCTTATTTTATAGCTTATTTATGGCTTATTAAAAATAAATAAATATTTGACTGGTTCAGGCCCGATCACAGTTTTGCTTTAAAAGCTTTTATTTTATAAGATGAAAGTTTTCTCAGCTGATGCTATTTCCTACCATGTCTTAAGGGAAGCAAATTATGTCTGTGCCTATTTTGTGTTATCTAAAGTGTTAACCACATGTCATCTGAATGGCAAGATTACTAGCCTTTTTACAAATGCTTTGCAAACTGTCAAAGGCTTGTTGTACAAAACTAGTCGGACTGAGCTTGTGACTTAGCACTCTTAACCTCCCTAGCGGTCTGATTATGTCCATATTTCTGTGCTCAAAGTGGTACATTTTTTGCATGCAAATATGTATTTTTTTTATTGTAGGCCTGTAATTGTTAGGAATAAATCACTGAAATCTGTCAACAGGAGTCTAGTAAACATCCCGGGTATGTTAAAATTTGAAACATGAAATCATAAATTATAATTTAATAAATAATCATAAAAAATAATAATATAATAATAAATTTAATTCAATATTATAATCAAACCAAAAACACTGAAATTTGAAATATAGCGCCAAGTTCGCACATCACTGAGCAAAGTCGCAAAATTGAAAAATCGTTTTCAGTGTCTGATGACGAATTTCCCCACGAATCATCACTCAATTTTGCAAGTGGTTCTAATTTACTATCGCTGTTCTCTAGCTGGTCTAAACCCGCTTTTGATCTAAAGGGACGCTTTTTGGACGCCATGGACATTTCTCAGTTTACAGGCAATAAGAACAGTAAAAATGCAGGCAGGGCACAGGACAAAGCACTAGGGACAAAATTTATGTGAAATGGTTTGATACAGTAATGTTTTACTATGTGGTTTTAGTGAATTTAGTGAATGTCACTTTTTGTCGTTTTCAAATTTCCCGCTATTCCATCCCCCGTACGTCCCAACGCTCGCAGGGGACAGAACCCAGAAGACAGATGCCGGCATCCGCCGGAGGACATTGCCAGGGACACTGCAGGAGGGACATCGCGGGAGCACAGGACAAGGTAAGAGAAGGACAGATCCCGGAGCAGCGCCACATGGTAAGCCTGAGTGTAGCTTGGGGTTACCGCTTGTGGTACTGAAACTCGGGAATACTGCCAGGGAGGTTAACAGTAACTGCTGGATGACGTGGACTTTGTTCATGCATTGTGTTTCACATTTGAGGCTCTATTTAGATATTTGCATTATGATATTGTGGATTTTACTGTGCCTAAACACAGTGCATGATAACACACAAAACTGGCTTGCAATACTTTTAAATTTCATGCCACTCATCCCACCTTGTCAGCTGATCACAATGCACCAGTGTTCCAGCGCACTGCTATAAACAGATGTGGAACATTGTGTTAGTGCACTGCATGGAAAAAACATGCTGCAGGCTCCTTAAATTCCACATTGGTGTGTCTTGCCAGCTAACTCAAATCGAAACGTTTGCCTTATTACAATGCATGCATGCATTAAAGAGGTGAGGTACATCACCAACAGCAGGACAGAAATAAATAAAAATAAACATGAGATGTCACTAGGATGGGTATATTCTCTAACAGAGCCCGAATAACAGGAAAACCAGCATAGATTCTAATCCTTCCCCACTCTATCCAAAAATTTAATTTTTTTGGAAAAAGCAAAAATGACAATGATAAAAATTGACAATGATAAAAAATGACAATGATGTGCAAAACCAGAAGTGTCAAATCAATGAATTTAGTGGTTACAATAGAGTATAAACTTGGGGAAGGTCACCAAGGCCAGATCAACTGCCAACCCCATCTGCTTCATATACTAACCACAGATATTTCTCGTGCGTTCTTCAGCTGTCATTCAAAACACACAGAAGAAAATGACATCCTAAAGGAACAGGAACACCTGTGCCACCAAGTTGGGTAATTAGAATTGATGTGTTCTGATGTGTGCCTGCAGTGTTGAGTCTTATTAGAGAAGATGGAGTATTTGTGGGAACTTCAGGAAAAGATACCACGTTCATAGCAGAAATAAGTAAGCCAGCAAAAATATTTAAATGTTCCTGTTATTAAAATAGAACAATGAAAGTTTACTTCAGTTATGTTTTTGTAATATATATTTTACAATCTCCCTTCACTTTGCAACTGAGAATACTGTATTTGTAATTGGCATGGAAGGGAAAGAGTTAATGTTTCACATTAAAAAATTGCATTATTTTACCAATGCTTGAGTGAAGAGGAAGTAATACTAAAGTTCACAATGTTTCCCCAGTTAAGCAGGCAAAGGGCACACTTGTAGAGGATACCTTTTCACACCCCGATCAGGCAGTATACGCACTACCACCATGCTTCTTAATGAGTTGTAATTGGTTAAGAACCTTGTTTTTATCTATTTAAAGTAGGTAAGAATGGTTAGCACATGTCTCCTGTAAGGTATCATGAGGCAATGATTAAATCTTCTTCAGTCTCATACACTCACTTAGTGTGCAGTAATCCCATATGGACTTCGACAGCAAGTGTGGGAGTATACAGTTTGTACAAATACAGCATACCACATTCCACAAATGCACCTTATTTTTTGCAGTTATGGGTTACTGTTCATTATACTAAGGCATTCCTATCAGTCATGGGCCACCATTATAGAACTTAAGGCACCCAAAACAAATGTCCTGAAATGATCTTTCTTGATGGGGGAGGGAGGAGCTCCCTCTCCTGGTGTGAATAGGGACTCAGATGTAAAGGGAGAACTATGGACTCTGATGAGATGGGGGGCTCTGATGTAAAGGCAGGGATGAAGGGCTCCTGATGTGAAGGTGTGGCTCCTGATGTGAAGAGGGCTTATGATGTGTAAAAACAGGCTATAGCAGTGATCACAACTTTTCCCACCCACTCACTCACTCAGTCACCCACCCAAAGAGGCCTAGTCATAACCCATAAACAGATAAACAGTTAACCTAAATAGGTTTCATTCTTGTGTGCCTTCACTATAGTACAAAACAATATTCCAATAATATTTCCACTGGAATTGTTATCTCATTGTCAAACATTCTGCTTCCTACAGGTCTGTGAAGGTTGAAAAACTTCAGGAGTTGGGGTTTTCAGATGGAGGATTCATGGTATATATATATATATATATATATATATATATATATATATTCGCCTGTTACCCCGATTGGGTGATTCCATTAGAGAACTGCTTCCTCGCTGCTGGGATACAGCACCAAGGTATTATAGCTGGGTATCACACCCAAGATTAGGTGACACTATCTTAGGTGCAAAGCTGGAACTCGTTATTGAACAGAAATACAGGTTTTTATACACTACAGAAATAGGGGCATGTTCCACATAAACAATAAAAACAAATATTACACATTGGGATAAACATTCCACACTGATTAGGTAAGAGCTTGATCACATTATCCTAAACAGTGCAAATGGTAAACAGTACAGCTAACAGTGATCTAATTAATAGTAAGCTAATCAACAGCCAAGCACTCAGGCTCTGCCAGGGAGCTCACCCCAGACAACCCACCACCTCCAACCTTGAATACACAAAGTATATTATACATGCTGTCTTTCAGGTGTTTGCTTTCACTTGTATAATCTGTCCATCATAAGACAATATTCCACCAGTCTGAAAAAGTGGAATTCATCTATCTTCATAGATTTCTTAAGGGAGATTGTTGATATATGATTCTGTCCCAAGTTTAGGAGCTTCCCCAACCCAGCCTTCAAGAGGGTCCCATATTTCCTCTGACCATTAACCTTTACAAGGTTAATATTACACTTTTCCATCCACTCCAGAAGGGACGCTATATTTTCTTTATTCAGAGAATTAATCCAAACCTCACTCTCAGCGTTCATCATGTTTTTGTCCATCATTAGAGAATGGTCTGCTCTCTCCATGGGCTGTAATCAGTGGGTAGAAGGCTAGCCCCTTGTCCTCTCCAAAAACCCCTGTCCTGGCTGGGTCTGTCACTATATACACTGCTCAAAAAAATTAAAGGAACACTTTGAAAACACATCAGATCTCAATAGGGAAAAATATCATGCTGGATATCTATACTGATATGGACTGGGTAATGTGTTAGGAACGTAAGGATGCCCCATCGTTTGATACAAATAAAATTATCAACCTACATAGGACTGAATTAAATGACACCCTGAAAATCAGAGTGAAAAAATGATGCAGCAGGCTAGTCCATTTTGCTGAAATTTAATTGCAGCAACTCAAAATGGTACTCAGTAGTTTCTATTGCCCCCATGTACTTGTATGCATGCCTGACAAAGTTGGGGCATGCTCCTAAAGAGACAACGGAAGGTTTCCTAGGGTATTTCCTCCCATATCTTGACCAAAGCATCACTGAGCTCCTGGACAGTCTGAGGTGCAACCTGGCAGCGTCAAAGGGACCAAAACATGATATCCCAGAGGTGTTCTATTGGATGTAGGTCAGGTGAGAGTGGGGCCATTCAATGGTATCAATTCCTTCATCCTCCAGGAACTTCCTGCATACTCTTGCCACATGAGGCCGGGTATTACCATGCACCAGGAGGAAGCCAGGACCCACTGCACCAGCGTAGGGTCTGACAATGGGTCCGATGATTTCATACCGATACCTAATGGCAGTCAGGGTGCCATTGCCTATCCTATAGAGGTCTGTGCATCCCTCCATGGATATGTCTCCCCAGACCATCACTGACCCACCACCAAAACGGTCATGCTGAATGATGTTACAGGCAGTATAACGTTCTCCATCGCAAATGCCAATCACGCTCTATGGTGCTGGGCAGTAAGCACAGGGCCCACTAGAGGATGTTTGGCCCTCAGGCCACCCTCATGAAGTCTGTTCTGATTGTTTGGTCAGAGAAATTCACACCAGTAGCCTGCTGGAGGTCATTTTGTAGGGCTCTGGCAGTGCTCATCCTGCTCCTCCTTGCACAAAGGAGCAGATACCAGTCCTGCTGGTGGGTTAAGGACCTTCTATGGCCCTGTCCAGCTATCATAGAGTAACTGCCTGTCTCCTGGAATCTCCTCCATGCTCTTGAGACTGTGCTGGGAGAATTGATGTGCCATCCTGGAGGAGTTGAACAGCCTGTGCAGCCTCTGTAGGGTCCAGGTACCGCCTCATGCTACCAGAAGTGACAATGGCCCTAGCCAAATGCAAAACTAGTGAAAAACAGTCAGAAAAGATGGGTAGGGAAAAAAATGTCAGTGGCCTCCATCTGTAAAACCATTCCTGTTTTGGGGGTTATCTCACTGTTGCCCATCTAGTGCACCTGTCGTTAATTTCATTAACACAAAAGCAGTTGAAACTGATTAACAACCCCCTCTTCTACTTAACTGACCAGATCAATATCCCAGGAGTTTAATTGACTTGATTCTATACTCTGATTTTTTGGGAGCAGTGGTGTATGTATATATATATATATATATATATATATATATATTTATATATAATCTAGTAGGCCTAGTGTGCTCAGAGAAAGCCACGCAGTCCTCACCGTTACATGTAATCTTGCCACCAAGGAGTGCTACATTTGTTGCAGAACTTGTTTTTGTTGCAGGTCTTTTGATTTCCCAACCATGTTCATATTTTCTTACATTACTTTGACTTTTTAGCTGTAGAGGCAAGCAGATTATTCTTATAGGTATTGTTAATATTTCCATATTGTTTATACTGTTTACCTATTGATTGAAATGAGCCTGGACACAGGAAGGGGAAAGGTACTGCACTTAGGATCTTGCACATAGTCCCACTACATTTAGAGAATGTCCCTGGAGAGGAGATCCTACGTTAATGGACACCTTTGGAAGAACAAAAGTGTGGGAAAAAAGTGTAATTAATAAAAGACTGGTAATTGTTTATTTAATCTATACTGGATTTGAAACTTTCTGTAAAACCAGTGGATAGAAAAGCAGGAAGCAGTGTAACCACTAGATACCAATAAACCATACAGCTGTTTCATTACGTATGAAATGTACACACTTTACTAATGCATAATAAATCACAGAGTATGCTAATTACAACAGGTCCAAATTAACTGAAAACTGAATTACCGCCAGAGGCATAACATTAAAGCTGCAGGGCTTGTTTGCTAAATTTTCATAGGCATTCTTCCTATCTTATACAGCTTACATACAGATTTTTTTCCCATTTCAGTAAGTTCAGGAGAAGTTTTTCTTTCGTGAGTCTGTTAGAGGATGAAGGCTGGCAACAAGAAGGGAACACTGATGCACAGGAAACAGATGTGCTGCAAACTTCTGTACATAATGTAGTATGAGGGCACATGGGGAAAAAGAGGGAGACATGGATATGATGGGGTCCCCAGGCCTTGGAGTACATGTGCACAACCCTATCTAGGCCTTGACTTGATTTACCACCATTCACCTAGTGTCTACCAATGACTAGGGATTGCATTTTGTAAAAACTATATATTCATTAAAACATTTTTAATAGTAGTGGAACATTTTGACATACTGCAATAGAAACCAGATAAGGAGCCCAAGAACAATACATTTATACTGCACATTTTATATATATGAAAGCTGATATGGACATGCAAAAGAACATAGGCATAAGGTTTTGTGACGACAGCAGCAAAATGTTTCAAGTTTTAACTGCTTTCCCACCGCCGTATAGCAGAAATACTGCTACAGGGTGGCAGGAGTGCGCAAAATCACGTATATATATATATATATATATATATATATGATTTTACATTTCCAGATAGGGGGTGCTCACGAGCAGCCTCGGCTGTCAGTCACTGGTTCCCGGCCGGTGATTACTCACCGGCACCCAGTGATCGCCGAGTATTTCCGACGGGGGGAGAGAACTGTATGTAAACAATACAGTTCTCTCCCCTTTCAGCTCCAGCACACTGCTTTGTATGGGTCTGCATAGCAGAGCCATACAAAGCAGTGTGCTTACAGTTGAAAGCACAAACACAGCTTACTGTGAAACAGCACACAGTTAACCCTTTGATTGCCCCACATGTTAACCCTTTCCTGTCCAGTGCCATTAGTACAGTGCCAGTGCTTTTTATTAGCACTGATTACTGTATTGGTGTCACTGGAGATGTCAGTGACACCAAGTCAGTTCCCCCCCCAGTGTCAGAATGCCTGACACAGTCCCGCTATAAGTCACTGATCGGTGCCATTACTAGTAAAAAAAAAAAAAAATTCCAGTATCTATACCGCCATTTGTAAATGCTATAACTTTCACGTAAACCAATTAACTTACACATATTGGGATTTGTTTTAGCAAAGACATGTAGCAGAATACATTTTGGCCTAAATTTATGATTTACTGAACATATTTAATAGCAAAAAGTTAAAAATATATTTTTTTTTCTCAAATTTGTCGCTTATTTTAATAGTGAAAAAAATTAAAAACGCACAGGCAATCAAATACCAGTGAAAGCTCAATTCATGTGAAAAAGGATGTAAATTTTAATTGGGTGCTGCATTGCATGACCACACAATTGTCAGTTAAAATAATTCAGCTCCGTGATGTAAAAAAATGGTCTGGTCAGGAAGGGGGGTAAATCCTCTGGAGGGCAAGTGTAAACTATATACTCCATAAAAGAAAATTATCGGGGGAGAGGGGTGTAAAATTACAGCGAGGCAGCTATCAATGTGTGAAAGAAGACAAGAGCAATAGTATAATATAACATGTTTGTCATTTAAAAAGAATCTGAACCTTTATATTCACTTTAAAGGATAAGTTCACCTTTCGAAACATGTTACACCCATATTTAGACTGGCCCCTGCCCACATGGCTGCACCACTCATCCTCTGTCCTCTGTGAATGAGAGACTACAAGTCCCAACAGGGGACTTAACGGCTGTGGGCTTGTAGTCCTCAATGAACTACCACAGTGCTGTGGAACACCATGGTAGTTCACTTATTCTTCCTGTCAGTGTATCTGCTTACCTGTACATCCCATACGGCAAGCAGATATACTGACAGATCTGCAGGAGACCTGCATGGCACCAGTGATCTACGGATCGCTGATACAATGTCCTACAAGCTTCTGCAGACAAAAGTAATAAATGCACATTTTTTTACCAGCAAAGTAATGTGCATTTATTATTTTTTACTAAAAAGTGAACTTATCCTATAAGCTGGATTTACACTACTAGATGTTTGAACAAATGATTGTACAAATAATCGTACCAACATTTGTATGCAAATTATTTGTACATTTAATGACTGGACAATTGTTTGAAAGTACTTCAAAACTTTGTTTGCTTTAACATATCATTTTTTCAAATGAATGTCATTTACAGAGCAAAAACCACATACACTGGTATAAATTTGTTTGAAATGAATTTTACATCCTGCTTCTTTTTATTTTCCTATCACCGTGGTCAAAAGGGTATTTATTTACAAAATTTTATAACAGAAATAAAGAAAAACTTGTTTTTTTTTTCAAAAGTTTCTTTTTTTTTGGTTATTTAGCAAAAAATAAAATACTCAGTGGTGATTAAATGCCACCAAAAGAAAACTCTATTTGTGTGAAAAAAGTGATACAAATCTTTTATGGGTAGAGTGTTGCATGACCACACAATTGTCATTCAAAGTGCCACAATGCTGAAAGCTGGCCTGGGCAGGAAGGGGGTAAAAGTGCCCGGTATTGAAGTGGCTAAGTACACCTTGCTAATGCCAAGAAAATATCTCCCACACCATTATACCACCAACCTGAACTGTTCATACAAGGCAAGATGGATCCATGCTTTCATGTTGTTTATGCCAAATTCTGACCCTACCATCTGAATATCGCAGCAACCAGTCTGCCCATTCTTCTCTTACCTCTGACATCAACAAGGTATTTTTGTCCACACAACTGCAGCTCACTGGATATTTTCTCTTTTTTGTACCATTCTCTGTAAATCCTAGAAATGGTTGTGCATGAAAATCCCAGTAGATTAGCAATTTTTTAAATACTCAGACCAGCCCGTCTGGCACCAACAACCATGTCACTTAAATATCCTTTCTTCCCTGATGCTTGGTTTGAACTTCAGCAAGTCGTCAGCAAGCAAAATGCACTGAGTTGCTGCCATGTGATTGGCTGATTAGCAGTTTACATTGCTAAGCAGTTGAACAGGTGTACCTAATAAAGTGTCCAGTGAGTGTATAGGTAAATGTCAAGATTTAGATTGTACAACAAGTGAAGTGTTGGGTGAATGACTTAAGGTTATTATTTCTAAATTTCTCTTTTCATTTTTTTGTCTTTTCTTTTTTTTTCTTTTCTTTTCCATTATTTATTGTATTTTGTTTGGTCTCACTTTTATTCTCAGTTGTTCCTTTTTGTTCTAGTCATTTTTCTTTGTTTGTGTGCTGTGTATTGTTTTATCTCTAGGATGGTGTGGAAAAGTAATTGCATTTGTCAGGGCTGTGTCTCTGTTAGCTTATTTTATTTGTGGTTTATATGTCCCACTGGCTGGCCAGTAATGTGTGTTCCACTGTGTGATGTGTGGTGCTGCGTCACTTCCAGCGCTGTGGTGATTTTTTGGTGCATATGATGTCACATCCGGTAGAACACACCATCTGGCCTATCTCTGTGTCCTTTTTACTTGGAGGACGCTGGACAATTTCCCCACCTATTTCCATCTCCCTTCCCCCTGCCTATTTGGTTTGGTGGGCGGTGATTTGTGTGAATTGCCGCCATACCTTTGTTGAGAGTGGTCTCTGGAAGGGCCAGGGAACTACAGGTGAAACTCAAAAAATTAGAATATGGTGCAAAAGTTCATTTATTTCAGTAATGCAACTTAAAAGGTGAAACTAATATATGAGATAGACTCATTACATGCAAAGCAAGATAGTTCAAGCCGTGATTTGTCATAATTGTGATGATTATGGCTTACAGCTCATGAAAACCCCAAATCCACAATCTCAGAAAATTAGAATATTACATGCAATCAATAAAACAAGGATTGTACATAGAACAATATCGGACCTCTGAAAAGTATAAGCATGCATATGTACTCATTACTTAGTTTGGGCCCCTTTTGCAGCCATTACTGCCTCAATGCGGCGTGGCATGGAAGCTATCAGCCTGTGGCACTGCTGAGGTGTTATGGAAGACCAGGATGCTTCAATAGCGGCCTTCAGCTCTTCTGCATTGTTCGGTCTCATGTCTCTCATCTTTCTCTTGGCAATGCCCCATAGATTCTCTATGGGGTTCAGGTCAGGCGAGTTTGCTGGCCAATCAAGCGCAGCAATCCCACGGTCATTGAACCATGTTTTGGTGCTTTTGGCAGTGTGGGCAGGTGCCAAGTCCTGCTGGAAAATGAAGTCAGCATCCCCATAAAGCTTGTCTGCGGAAGGAAGCATGAAGTGCTCCAAAATCTCCTGGTAGACGGCTGCATTGACCCTCGACTTAATGAAGCACAGTGGACCAACACCAGCAGATAACATGGCTCCCCAAATCAACACAGACTGTGGAAACTTCACACTGGACTTCAAGCATCTTGTGTGTGCCTCTCTATTCTTCCTCCATACTCTGGGTCCTTGGTGTCCAAATGAGATGCAAAAGTTGCTCTCATCAGAAAAGAGGACTTTGGACCACTGAGCAACAGACCAGGTCTGTTTTTTTTTAGCCCAGGTAAGGCGCTTCTGACGTTGTCTGTTGCTCAGGAGCGGCTTGACAAGAGGAATACAGCATTTGAAGCCTATGTCCAGGATCCGTGTGTGTGGTGGCTCTTGATGCACTGACTCCAGCCTCAGTCCACTCCTTGTGAAAGTCCCTAACACTTTTGAATGGCCTTTTCCTGACAATCCTCTCCAGGCTGCTGTCATCCCTGCTGCTTGTGCACCTTTTTCTTCCACACATTTCCCTTCCAAATAACTTTCTATTAATGTGCTTTGATACAGCACTTTGGGAACATCCAACTTCTTTTGCAATTACCTTTTGAGGCTTTCCCTCCTTATGGAGGGTGTCAGTGATGGTTTTCTGCACAACTATCAGGTCAGCAGTCTTTCCCATGATTGTGATTCCTACTGAACAAGACTGAGAGACCATGTAAAGGCTCAGGAACCCTTTGCAGGTGTTATGGCTTAATTAGTTGATTAGAGTGGGACACGTTGAGCCTAGAATATTGCACCTTTTCACAATATTCTAATTTTCTGAGATTGTGGATTTGGTGTTTTCATGAGTTGTAAGTCATAATTAGAGATGAGCGAATCAAACTCGGCGAAGTGGAATTCGTTTCGAATATTAGGAATCAAAATTTTTCCAAAAATGGCGGCGACATGTGCGGCGACGGAGGGGGGATCTCTGGGAAGGCGCGCAGACAAGGCGCGCTGACCCATAATGCATTCATTCATGACATGTGATCGCATTAGCCAATCAGCAGCCAGCCAGCCAGCACTGTGTAATGGTGGAGCTATAAATTGCGGCCATCTTACAATTCTCCATTTGCCTCTGGTCATTCAAGAGAGACAGACCTCTCTGTATTAGGGACACAGAATCGTTACTTAGGGACAAAGAACCGTTACTTAGGGACACAGAGCCGTTACTTAGGGACACAGAACCGTTACTTAGGGACACAGAACCGTTACTTAGGGACACAGAACCGTTACTTAGGGACACACAATCGTTACTTAGGGACACAGAACCGTTACTTAGGGACACAGAACCGTTACTTAGGGACACAGAATTGTTACTCAGGGACAGACACAGAATTGTTACTCAGGGACAGACACAGAATTGTTACTGAGGGACACAGAATTGTTACTGAGGGACACAGAATTGTTACTCAGGGACAGACACAGAATTGTTACTCAGGGACAGACACAAAATTGTTACTCAGGGACAGACACAGAATTGTTACTGAGGGACACAGAATTGTTACTGAGAGACACAGAATTGTTACTGAGGGACACAGAATAGTTACTCAGGGACACAGAATTGTTACTCAGGGACACAGAATTGTTACTCAGGGACAGACACAGAATTGTTACTGAGGGACACAGAATTGTTACTGAGGGACACAGAATTGTTACTGAGGGACACAGAATTGTTACTGAGGGACACAGAATCGTTACTCAGGGACACAGAATTGTTACTGAGGGACACAGAATTGTTACTGAGGGACACAGAATTGTTACTGAGGGACACAGAATTGTTACTCAGGGACAGACACAGAATTGTTACTGAGGGACACAGAATTGTTACTCAGGGACAGACACAGAATTGTTACTGAGGGACACAGAATTGTTACTGAGGGACACAGAATTGTTACTGAGGGACACAGAATTGTTACTCAGGGACACAGAATTGTTACTCAGGGACAGACACAGAATTGTTACTGAGGGACACAGAATTGTTACTGAGGGACACAGAATTGTTACTGAGGGACAGACACAGAATTGTTACTGAGGGACACAGAATTGTTACTGAGGGACACAGAATTGTTACTGAGGGACACAGAATTGTTACTCAGGGACAGACACAGAATTGTTACTGAGGGACACAGAATTGTTACTGAGGGACACAGAATTGTTACTCAATGACAGACACAGAATTGTAACTGAGGGACACAGAATTGTTACTGAGGGACACAGAATTGTTACTCAGGGACACAGAATTGTTACTGAGAGACACAGAATTGTTACTGAGGGACACAGAATTGTTACTCAGGGACAGACACAGAATTGTTACTGAGGGACACAGAATTGTTACTGAGGGACACAGAATTGTTACTCAGGGACAGACACAGAATTGTTACTGAGGGACACAGAATTGTTACTGAGGGACACAGAATTGTTACTGAGGGACACAGAATTGTTACTCAGGGATACAGAATTGTTACTCAGGGACAGACACAGAATTGTTACTGAGGGACACAGAATTGTTACTGAGGGACACAGAATTGTTACTCAGGGACAGACACAGAATTGTTACTCAGGGACAGACACATAATTGTTACTGAGGGACACAGAATTGTTACTGAGGGACACAGAATTGTTACTCAGGGACACAGAATTGTTACTCAGGGGCACAGAATTGTTACTCAGGGACAGACACAGAATTGTTACTGAGGGACACAGAATTGTTACTGAGGGACACAGAATTGTTACTGAGGGACACAGAATTGTTACTCAGGGACACAGAATTGTTACTCAGGGACAGACACAGAATTGTTACTGAGGGACACAGAATTGTTACTCAGGGACAGACACAGAATTGTTACTGAGGGACACAGAATTGTTACTGAGGGACACAGAATCGTTACTGAGGGACACAGAATCGTTACTCAGGGACACAGAATCGTTACTCAGGGACACAGAATTGTTACTGAGGGACACAGAATTGTTACTCAGGGACACAGAATTGTTACTCAGGGACAGACACAGAATTGTTACTGAGGGACACAGAATTGTTACTGAGGGACACAGAATTGTTACTCAGGGACAGACACAGAATTGTTACTGAGGGACACAGAATTGTTACTGAGGGACACGGAATTGTTACTGAGGGACACGGAATTGTTACTGAGGGACACGGAATTGTTACTGAGGGACACGGAATTGTTACTCAGGGACACAGAATTGTTACTCAGGGACACAGAATTGTTACTCAGGGACAGACACAGAATTGTTACTGAGGGACACAGAATTGTTACTGAGGGACACAGAATTGTTACTCAGGGACAAACACAGAATTGTTACTGAGGGACACAGAATTGTTACTGAGGGACAGACACAGAATTGTTACTGAGGGACAGACACAGAATTGTTACTGAGGGACACAGAATTGTTACTGAGGGACACAGAATTGTTACTGAGGGACACAGAATTGTTACTCAGGGACAGACACAGAATTGTTACTGAGGGACACAGAATTGTTACTCAAGAACAGACACAGAATTGTTACTGAGGGACACAGAATTGTTACTGAGGGACACAGAATTGTTACTCAGGGACACAGAATTGTTACTGAGGGACACAGAATTGTTACTCAGGGACACAGAATTGTTACTCAGGGACAGACACAGAATTGTTACTGAGGGACACAGAATTGTTACTCAGGGACAGACACAGAATTGTTACTGAGGGACACAGAATTGTTACTGAGGGACACAGAATTGTTACTCAGGGACACAGAATTGTTACTCAGGGACAGACACAGAATTGTTACTCAGGGACACAGAATTGTTACTGAGGGACACAGAATTGTTACTCAGGGACAGACACAGAATTGTTACTCAGGGACAGACACAGAATTGTTACTGAGGGACACAGAATTGTTACTGAGGGACACAGAATTGTTACTGAGGGACACAGAATTGTTACTCAGGGACACAGAATTGTTACTCAGGGACAGACACAGAATTGTTACTGAGGGACACAGAAATGTTACTCAGGGACAGACACAGAATTGTTACTGAGGGACACAGAATTGTTACTCAGGGACACAGAATTGTTACTCAGGGACAGACACAGAATTGTTACTGAGGGACACAGAATTGTTACTCAGGGACAGACACAGAATTGTTACCGAGGGACACAGAATTGTTACTGAGGGACACAGAATTGTTACTGAGGGACACAGAATTGTTACTCAATGACAGACACAGAATTGTTACTGAGGTACACAGAATTGTTACTGAGGGACACAGAATCGTTACTGAGGGACACAGAATCGTTACTCAGGGACACAGAATTGTTACTCAGGGACACAGAATTGTTACTGAGGGACACAGAATTGTTACTCAGGGACACAGAATTGTTACTCAGGGACACAGAATTGTTACTCAGGGACAGACACAGAATTGTTACTGAGGGACACAGAATTGTTACTCAGGGACAGACACAGAATTGTTACTGAGGGACACAGAATTGTTACTGAGGGACACAGAATTGTTACTGAGGGACACGGAATTGTTACTGAGGGACACGGAATTTTTACTGAGGGACACGGAATTGTTACTCAGGGACACAGAATTGTTACTCAGGGACACAGAATTGTTACTCAAGGACAGACACAGAATTGTTACTGAGGGACACAGAATTGTTACTGAGGGACACAGAATTGTTACTCAGGGACAGACACAGAATTGTTACTGAGGGACACAGAATTGTTACTGAGGGACACAGAATTGTTACTGAGGGACACAGAATTGTTACTCAGGGACAGACACAGAATTGTTACTGAGGGACACAGAATTGTTACTCAGGGACACAGAATTGTTACTGAGGGACACAGAATTGTTACTCAGGGACACAGAATTGTTACTCAGGGACAGACACAGAATTGTTACTGAGGGACACAGAATTGTTACTGAGGGACACAGAATTGTTACTCAGGGACAGACACAGAATTGTTACTGAGGGACACAGAATTGTTACTGAGGTACACAGAATTGTTACTGAGGGACACAGAATTGTTACTGAGGGACACAGAATTGTTACTCAGGGACACAGAATTGTTACTCAGGGACACAGAATTGTTACTCAGGGACAGACACAGAATTGTTACTGAGGGACACAGAATTGTTACTGAGGGACACAGAATTGTTACTCAGGGACAGACACAGAATTGTTACTGAGGGACACAGAATTGTTGAATTAAAGAGTATGTCAGACAACATGCAGAGGAGTGGCAGAGGAGGCAATGTTTTAGGAGCGAGCAGACGTGGCAGCAGAGGAAGGGGTCGAGGCAGCACTAGTCGCAGCCAGAGGCCAGTGCTCCCGGTGTCATCCAGCGGTCGTGTCTCCACCGACAACCCTGCCGTCATCGATTGGTTGGCTCGGTCGTCTTCCTCTTCCCAGGTCACCTCTGACACCTACAGCCAACGGTCGGTGGGTACGTCAGACACAACCGTTAGTTGGCATGGCCCGGGAGCAAGCCCACTGAAATCACGTGTCCTCGACCTGCCCCTGTCCTTTGGTGTTCCCTCACCAAGCGAAGTATCGCATGCTGTGGGCTCAGCCCCACTGTACAGTGAGGAAGAGCTAACAGAGGGCGGTCAGGAACGGGGGGAGACATCCGCCTCTTCAGCAGCCAGGCGAAGAAGTACTGGCGAGGAGAGTGGCTCGGTAGCCGGTCTAGAGACAGGTCTGTCTCCTGACCCACACGCAGCCGAGGGGGCTAGTAGTGAGGCGGAGACCCTAATTGATGATGATGAGGCTGATCGCACTTGGCAGCCTCGTCGTCATCAGGCTATTGCTTCCGCATCATCAGGAGAAGAGGGTGCCAGCTTGGCAGCGAGCAAAACAGTCGGTGGGTTGCCCAGGAGGCAGCAGGGTCGCAGCAGTGTCAGTGGAGGCAAACGGCCACGGAGTAGAGCACCAGCTCCACTGCAGCCTACCACCACGGCCAGTAGTGGTGCCGGTGTGCACGGAGGAAGTAGCAGTCAGCCAGTGAGGAGTAGCGGGGGCAAAGTTTCCTACTCGGCGGTGTGCCAATTTTTCGTCAAGCCGCCCGAGGAAGTAAACGTAGCCGTATGTCGACTATGTGGCCAGAAAGTGAAGCGTGGCCAGGGGGCCCATGTTGGGACTACAGCGTTGCGTCAGCATATGCAGCGTCGCCATTTGGTGGCCTGGGAAAACCGTGATAAAGATACGGCGGTTCTGCCTGCCTCCTCATGCTGCTGCCAGGTCCAGAGTGTCTCATGGGTCCCTGTACGGCCTCCCATTGCTGCTGTCTCCATCGCCACACTCTGCCATGTGCCACTTTCAGGTCTCCTCACACTGCTGGTGTGTTCCATTTTGTCATAGGGTGCTGGCAGATTACGGGCCTCCCATTGCTGCTGCCAGGCCCGTAATGTGCCATGGGCCCCTGTACCACCTGTACGGCCTCCCATTGCTGCTGTCTCCATCGCCACACTCTGCCATGTGCCACTTTCAGGTCTCTTCACACTGCTGGTGGGTTCCATTTTGTCATAGGGTGCTGTATGGCCTCCCATTGCTGCTACCAGGCCCGTAATCTGCCATGGGCCCCCGTACTGACTCCTCATGCTGCTGCCAGGCCCGTAATCTGTTATGGGCCCCTGTACCGCCTCCTCATGCTGCTGCCAGGTCCAGAGTGTGTCATGGGTCCCTGTACGGCCTCCCATTGCTGCTGTCTCCATCGCCACACTCTGCCATGTGCCACTTTCAGGTCTCCTCACACTGCTGGTCTGTTCCATTTTTGTCATAGGGTGCTGTATGGCCTCCCATTGCTGCTGCCTCCACCGCCACACTGTGGCTCCACACTCTGGTTTTGGCCCCGTGACTGCCCAAATGAGTGAAGTGTGCGGTGATTCTAAGATCGACGGCACTCATCTGCATGTCATACTGACTGACAGTATTATTTCTCTTCCCCAGCAGACTCCAAGGGCATTTAAATTAAAGGTACAGTGTTCTGCACTAATATAAAGGCTCTCTGAAGCCTAGAAACACCCTTTTATAAGTTAAATTCGCAGCGAATATATTCGCCTCGAATCGAATTTATTCCTCGAATTCGCCGAATCAGCCGAATCGAATTTTTGAATACTTCGCTCATCTCTAGTCATAATCATCACAATTATGACAAATCACGGCTTGAACTTTCTTGCTTTGCATGTAATGAGTCTATCTCATATATTAGTTTCACCTTTTAAGTTGCATTACTGAAATAAATGAACTTTTGCACCATATTCAAATTTTTAAAGTTTCACCTGTACTGTATATTAGGCAGAGTTAAGATGTATTTTGTTGAGCTGCATTATTCATGCTAGGAGTCTAGGAAGCGAGTCTATGCCAGGATGATTGAAGATCCAGGTATGTAACAAATATTTTGGAAGAGTGTGTCCACAAGTTTGTTCTGCTTTGAGGTGGCCTCATTAAGTGATTTTATTTGTGTTTGTCGTGGTTGGCTGGAAACCTGTTGGTATAACTGTATGAAAAGGCTTCTGTCTCTCCATATTATTCCTTGCTTGCTGTACCCTTTGCTTAGTTGTCCTGACTTCCACTGAGATCATATTTGCATTGCTGTTTTACTATGTGTAGGAAACCTTGTAGGTGAATGGAATCTCAGTGATTTACCATTTTTCCATCCAGTTTATGGCATTTAAGAATTATTAGAAGGTATTTACCTTTTTCCTTTCTACCATCCTTAATAGTAGTTGCAGTCTACATATGGTGTACCATATCAAAATTTTATATTGTTTTCAGTGACACACAGCTGTGGTAGTTAGATGTGAACATTGTTCACCCAGCCTTTTCTGTGGTCTTAGTTTGAGCTGAGTGTTTGTTTTTAAATATGGACAATTATAACTTGAGCTGTTATTTATTTATGGGTGTCTTTTCCCTGTTCTATTTCTGTTATTGTTATTATTACTATATGTGTGGATCTAAGTGTACATTTATTTGTGATGTGGTAGTATCTCCATGGGTTCATATGTATATGGAATATCATTCTGCTTGATTGGTTCCTAATGGCATCCCCACAGTCTGGACAAGTGTGACAAACTTCCATTTTTTTCCACCTCCCTTTGTATTCTTTGTTTTTGTAAGTATATTTTTACCCCCCCCCCTTCCTTTTTTTTTTATTCTTCCTTTAAGTTCATTCTCCCCCTCCTGTTGGTAAGAATACCTCTATTATGAAGGTTTATGAAGAATTGTGATTGTATATTTACCCATGCATATTTGTTTTATTTACTCTTTTATCCTCTAGAAACAAGAGAGTTACAGTAATATACAAGATATTAATATACACTATATTGCCAAAAGTATTGGGACACCTGCCTTTACACGCACATGAACTTTAATGGTATCCTAGTCTTAGTCCATAGGGTTCACTATTGAGTTGGCCCACCCTTTGCAGCTATAACCACTTCAACTCTTCTGGGAAGGCTGTCCACAAGGTTTAGGAGTGTATCTATGGGAATGTTTGACCATCCTTCCAGAAGCGCATTTCTGAGGTCAGGCACTGATGTCGGATGATAAGGTCTGGCTTGCAGTCTCCGCTCTGATTCATCCCAAAGGTGTTCTATCAGGCTGAGGTGCAGGCCAGTCAGATTCCTCCACCCCAAACTCGCTCATCCATGTCTTTATGGACCTTGCTTTGTGCACTGGTGTGCAGTCATGTTGGAACAGGAAGGTGCCAGCCCCAAACTGTTCCCACAAAGTTGAGAGCATGAAATTGTCCAAAATGTTTTGGTATGCTGACGCCTTAACAGTTCCCTTCACTGGAATTAAGGGGCCAAGCCCAACCCCTAAAAACATCCCCACATCATAAATATAAAGAGGATCCTTCTGCCCTTAAATGGAGTCCTAACCCTAAAGCTGCTGACACTAACCTTATACCCAATAAGTGTATGAACCAATAAATCCCACAGTGTAGCGCTAGCACAAAACTAAATAATAAATAGTGAATAATAAACAAATAAATACAATATTAGTGCACAATGATCAATCCCCCTGACATCCAGATCAGAGGGATCCACATATAAATAAATATACGAAAGTTGTAAATTAAGTGTAACACGTGAATTCCCTCTCATTGGGAAAACCAACTGCAAAACCATCTTGGTGATAATCCTCCAGTGGCTAGAATACCCCCTCACCTCCTTACATAGACCCCAAAGGGCCAGCTCGCTTTGGGGATCAACTTGGGGGATCAGGGTTCTGAGGAAGTCACCTCAGGGTTCTGAGGAAGTCACGTGCTAAACGTGATGCAATGCGTCGGTACACGGGGAGGAGCTTCCGGGAACGTGGTGACATCACTTCTGGCATGGGGGCCATATTGGAACACCTTTTCAGATACCCATGCAGTACACCCTTAGCATGTGGTAGACAAGCTGTTATATGAAGGATACAATGTGAGTGGGCATTTTTATTGATTTTTATGCTGGAATAAACAAGTTTACACTATGGAGGATCTCTGTTTGTGTTTCACTATGATCCTGGGAGATGCCTGCTGATAGCTGGTTGGAGGCTGGAGACGGATACCACCATTGAAGGGAAGCCTGGGAGGAGTCTGTCCTTGTAGGATCTGTTGATCCCCAAAGCGAGCTGGCCCTTTGGGGTCTATGTAAGGAGGTGAGGGGGTATTCTGGCCACTGGAGGATTATCACCTGTTGATCACCTACACATCACTATAACTGCATGAGAGTGAAGTTGGAGCACTACCATATGTGTTGTTGTTTTTGGGACTTTTTACAGTATTTGTTTGCAGTTGGTTTTGTACACTTATTAGTGGCATTTCACTTCTTTGTGTGTACGGATGACACTTCACTATGTGCACTGTATATATTCCCAATGAGAAGAAATTCACGTGTTACACTTAATTTATCAACTTTCATATATTTATTTATATGCTGATCCCTCTGATGTGGATGTCAGGGGGATTGATCCCCACATCATAATCTCTCCTCCACCAAACTTTACACATACACTGCATAATGCAGTCAGGCAAGTACCGGTCTCATGGCAACTGCTAAACTCAGAAAGGTCCATTGGATTTCCACAGTAATTCATCTCTCTAGAGAACATGTCTGCACTGCTCTAGAGTCCAGTGGCGACGTGATTTACAAAACTGTAACTGACGCTTTGTATTGCACTTGGTGATGTAAGGCTTGGATGCAGCTGCTCGGCCATGGAAACCCATTCCATAAAGCGCTCTACGCACTGTTGTTGTGCTAATGTGAAGACCACATGAACTTTGGAGGACTTTTGCTATTGACTCTGTAGACCGTTGGCGACTTCTAAGCACTGTACGCTTCAGCATGTGCTGACCTTGCTCTGTCATTTTATTTGTGTTGTTCCCAGTTGCTTCCACTTTGTTACAATACCACCAACAGTTGACCGTGGAATATTTAGTGGCAACGAAATTTCATGGATGATCAGGCTGCACAGGTGGAAACCTATCATGGTACCACGCTTGAATTCACTGAGCTCCTGAGAGCGACCCATTCTTTCACAAATGTTTGTAGAACCAGTCTGCATGCCTAGGTGCTTGATTTTCTACACTTGTGATCATGAAGGTGATTGGAACACCAGAATCCAATGATTTGGAGGGGTGACTCAATACTTTTGGCAATATAGTGTACTTTATCATATGGGAAAATGAGGTCCCTGAAGAAGAGGTTCTTTCACCGTGAAACGTGTTGACCATAAACCCATGGCATTAGTGGTCTGATGTAACAAAAGTCTTTTCATTGTGAATATTTATGTGATTTGTATGGATTGTAAACCCATGTAGATGGGTGTTTTACTAGGTTTTTGTAAATAAACATGTATGTTTTATATATTTGTAGTCCTTATTTATTAGTGGTGAGCCACCCTCGATCACCCACTGTCCTTTACTGTTTTGTGGTTCACATTTGGATTGGTGACCCACCAGTAAGTTTATTGATCCTGTCCACATTTACAGATATAACTTTTGATATTTGGATAACTTCTCCCCAGATCATCAGAGTAGAGGAGTACTGAAGCAGGGTGCTGTGATGTTTTTAGGAAGCTATGTACAACGCCATGCAATGCCAGCCCATCCCACCAGTCATAATCTGCCTGCATTGCCTAAAGAAACACAGAGACCCAGTGATGAGTCTTAATTAAGGTAGGTAATGAAAACAGAAAAGCTTTTTAACTGCTTCTGCCCCACCCTATAGCAGAAATGCTGCTACAGGGCAGCACGGGTATGCAAAATCACGTATATACTGTATATGTGATTTTACAGTTCTGGGTAGGAGGTGAGTGTGCCCTACCCACGCTGCCATTCGTGGCCTTGGTTGTCAATCACCGGGTCCCAACCAGTGATTCCACACTGGCACCCGCCGAGTATTACCGATGGGGGAGAAACCTAGGTATAAACCACATAGATCTCTCCCCTGTCAGCTTCTGCACACTGCTTTGTATGGCTCTGTATAGCAGAGACATACAAAGCAGTGTGCTTACTATGTAAAGCACAGACACAGCACATAGTAAAACAGCACAAGTTAATCCTTTGATCACCCTGCGTGTTAACCCCTTCTTGTCCAGTGACATTAGTACAGTGCCAGTGCTTTTTATTAGCACTGATCACTGTATTGGTGTCACTGGGGATGTCAGTGACACCAAGTCAGTTCCTCCCTAGTGTCAGAAATCCCTCTGCAGTCCCGATATGAGTTGCTGAGTGCTGCCATTAGTAATACAAAAAAAAAATACAGTATATATATCGCCATTTGTAAACTTTCATGGAAACCAATTAATTTACATGTATTTGGATTTTTTTTTTTTAGCAACGACATGTCGCAGAATACATTTTTTCCTAAATTTATGATGAAATTTGATTTTTTTTATTTTTTTACTGGACTTGTTTAAAAGCAAAAGTCAAAAATATAGTTTTTTTTTTCTGTCTTTTTTGTTTATAGTGCAAAAAATAAAAATGCACAGGCGATCAAATACCACCAAAAGAAAGCTCTATTTGTGGGAAAAAGGCCATAAATTTCAATTGGGTTTAGCGTTGCATGACCGCACAATTGTCAGTTACAGTAACGCAGTGCTGTATCGCAAAAAATTGCCTGGCCAGGAAGGGGGGTAAATCCTCTGGAGGACAAGTGGTTAAAAAAATATTAATTTCAACAATAAATGGAGTGGGGGTGGGGGGGGGGGGTGATGAATAAGGAAAGGCATAATGTAAGCTTAGTAACTTTATGTGTGTATAACTTACATGTTTGATGAATAGAGTGTAATATTTGTTATGCCCAGACATTCAAGAACTCCAACAATCCTAGAAAGGAATACAAAATTAGCATAGCCACAAGTTATGCCGCAAAGGAAGATAAAATGAGAGGTTTTAAAGACCAAAATGTTTTAATGTACACACTAAAATACAGCTATACAGCCAGGTTCTATACTTAATTTAGTCCTTATTCAACAATGTTGCCCTGACATGTTTCTGTTCAGCTCTTCTTTATCCATGCATGATCCAACCCTATTCATTGCTCTGGGTAGTCTTACTCGTGGCAACCTCCACCTGTTGCTCAGAGTATGGCTCTCCCTATAGAAATGAACAAGCTGTCTGAAATGAAGAGAAGCTGACAGGGACCATGTCATGGTAAGCTCAGGACTGAAGATAAGTATAATCCCAAACATCCTGCATTCAAAAGGGTGGGGGCTTTATTAACCACTTGCTGTGGGTATATTAATGATTGGACAGCTCACACTTTAATATGGCCTCCACACTGTTTATGTGTGCCATCCAGAGCATGCAGCAGTATGCTCTGTGATTACTGCACCCATCAGACTTTGCAACAGTGTCCTCCATCCCTGCCACAGTGCACAATGTCACCAGACCAGTGCCCCTAATCAATGTAACACCATTCAGAGTGTAGCCATAGCAGTGCGGCCAGCAACACTTGCTCACCACGAGAGCAGTGCAGCCAGCAATACTGTTCCTGATTACTTTCACACCAGCACCAGTGTTGCCAGACCAGTGTAAGCTGGTAAAAGTGTTTCTGATCGCTGCCACACCAGTCTCAGTGTCACCAGATCAGTGTAAGTCAGCAACAATGTTTCCATTTGCCACCACACCAGTGTCACCAGACCAGTGTGGCTGGCATAAGTGTATCTAATTACTGCCACATCAGTCCAGACCAGTGCAGCCAACAACAGTGTTCCTGATTGCTTCCACCCCAGTCACAGTGTCACCAGACTAGTGCAGCTGTCAGGACCTGGATCACCTGTTGGTGGCACTGGGGTTCCCAGAGCTGAAGAGCATTGCTCCCATGGCCACCAGTAGATGTCTCCCAGTAGCCAGCAGATTCCAGTAATTAGGGTTCACCTGATGCTAGCTGTTGGGAAGGTGTATAATCCCTCCCTTGACTTTCATAAGTGCATCAGTGTTCTGCCAGTGAGCCTCTTTCCTGTGTCTCGTACCTAGTACACTGTATCCAGTATCCTGGATCGTGTTATCCCATCTCTGTACCCCTTGTTACTAACCTGGGTATGCCCTATTTTAGTGATCTTTCCTCCATTTGTCATTTGTACATAGTATGTCATAGTTAGGCTGCTTGTTTGGTTACTTGTTTTTCTGCCACATTTATATTTCACTTTTGCTTTGTCTAGGTCTGTTGGTATTGGATGGGTGGTGTTTGTATTAATAGACTTTACCTAAATCAATAGGTCTTTTTCCAGCTTCCATAAGTTTAGCCAACTGATCTAGTCATCCCTGTTGTCACTGGATACCTGCATTTGTTATCTCTTACGGCAGCCAGCAATTGTGGTAAGGATCACAGATACACCCGTCCCAGTGTCACAAGACCAGTGCAGCCATCAACAGCATTCTCTGATTATTGCCCCGCTGGTCTCAGTTTCACAAGACCAGTGTAAGCCAGTAACAGTGTTCCTAATAGCTACCACCTCAGTCCCAGTGTTGCCATACCAGTACAGCCCTTAGTGTTTCTGATTACTAGCCACACCAGTCCCAGTGTCACCATACCTGTGTAAGCCAGCAACAGTGTTCTTGATTGCTGCCATACCAAGGAAGTGTCACCAGACCGGCGCAGCCAGCAACGGTGTTCCTGATCACCTCCACACCAGTGCAGTGTCGCCTCTGCCTTTATTGACCTTGGTCTGTTTATTGACCACATTTCTGTCTGCTGCCTGGAATAATCTTTTGCCTGTGTGCTGATCACATATCTGCCTGACACATCTACATGTTTCACTGACTACATTTCTTGCAAGACTCCAGACTCCAGACTCCAGTCCCAGCCTTTCTCTGTAAGCAAGCATTACAGTACACTGCTTTTAATACGTCGGTTGAGTTTTGTGATAAATATCAGTCCAAACATTGGAAAAGTCCCACATATGTGGTATCCTCCTTCTCAGGAGGAGTAGCAAAATGTGTTAAGGGGTATGATTCTAAGAATGACCACACATTTTGTTAGATATATCTTCTTTTTTTACAACTTTGTGTTAAAAATAAATTTTAATCTTTCTGCATTTTCTAAAAATGTGTGGCAAAAATGTAATCTCCAAGAGACTTACCATGCCGCTTAAAAAATACCTTGAGGTGTCTGTTTTTCAAAATGTGGTCATTTTGTGGATGTTTCTCCTGTTCCAATATCCCAGGGCCTCCAAACATGTAGTACTTAGTCAGGGAATTAGATGCCTAGTTTTAGCCCCTTAAAAGCCTGAAAGTGCTCCTTGGATTGTGGGCCCCTCTGTGTGGCTAGGCTGCAAAATATGTTGTATCCCCATACTCAGGAGGAAAAGTGAAGAGTGTTTTGGGGTGTAATTCTATGTTTGCCCATTTTGTATGCAATAAATATCTTAATAATTGACAGCTGTGTATAAAAAGGAGGTTTAACATGCTGGCCTTCAAATGGTTAAAGAATACCTTCACCAAAAGTGAAATTGTCCTTACTAAACAAATAGTTTTGGTTTGACTGCAGGTGTATGTGAGTTAGATTTCTATTCTCTGTACATTTGCATGACTTAATTTATAACTCTCTGCAATTGGCATATTTTAAATATTTAAATCAATAAAATTATTCTCTTGTACATCTTTTATGTGTGCAAATGCACATTCCTATACAATCTAAGTTAAAGATATCCCGAACATTACACAGGGGCCCATATAATTGTCTTGGGTGCATGATGTGATAATTTCATAGCCAGTCCCATCAAATGTATCACCCTCTACTTTCAGACACTAGTGTTCCAGTAACCTTTTATCAAATCTGAATAATCAGACTCTAACCCTATGCAGCCCCTCATCAGTCATCAAATAAGATGGATTCATTTATGATGTGTATACTGCCCCAAATCTGTCAGTCACTTATGCCTGTAGGGGTACCTGTCGGCCCTTTGCACTAATGACTGAAATGCCCTTATATTATACTTTGATTTTTTTTTTTCTTTTGGTTTGCCCGTACTTATATGAATAGGGATTGTAGATTTTTCTTTTTTTTATAATGTCATTTGATCAAATTTCACATATTATTCTAGAGATGCTTGAAGTAATGCTGTTCTACTATAAACATTTTTCATTGATTCACCTTGTGGAAACATATTGCCATGCTTTTTTTACTAGGTAAAATTGAGGAAAGGTGGCCTATTATTTCTCATAAAAGCTTTTCAAGAAACCCTGGCACCTGAAGACAGAATAACTGTTAAAATGATTTTCACATAAGCACTTGTGTCTCAGCTTACAGTGTGTAGCACACCCTTGTTCTGTTATAGTGATAATAACATTTCCATTGATCTCCAGTTACAATAAACACATGGCACCAATCCAGATATCTGTGAAATGAATCCTACTGTCCTAGCTTTTAAAACGTATCTTTTGCTGCTTTATCATAGGTGTCAATTAAACATGCTCTGTCCTTCATATCTGAAATTTCGATGCTGTCTGTAGAGGCATAACGCTAAACTTTTATGGTTTATAGATAATTGTCTAACAAATAAATACTCCTAAACTGATTTGTTGAAACACTGGTCCTAGAGATATTTTAATGCTTTAAACTGTCCACGTGCATACACATTTGTGAAATCAGTCATGCGTGCTTGTTTGTTGGTAGCTGTATAAATGTAGACGGATGCCATGAAGAATTTTCTTTTACTCTACTAGCACAAAGAGGAGTGTTAATGTGCAAACTGAAGTTACTGCAGTCAAAACAGTGAAAATGTCATTCTATTCAGTAACATTTGGCATTTTTATACCTTTTTGATATCACATTTTCTAGCTTTTCACATCTTCTCAGGTCAGAAAAAAAAGAAAGCTCACTCACCAATTTGCATTAGAAGCTTTCAGTCAGCACCATTAGAAAGAGTAGGTGGGTACAGTTGCAACATTTTCCAGAATGAAAGTCACATAAAGCCAAACTCCAAACTCCCATTTTCTGGGCAAAAAAATTGGTGCCTGGAGTTGGGCATTCACTGTGTATTAGCTACTCCTCTACTACAAGGAAAAGAGGTAATTGTGTTATGTGGCTATATTTAGTGATTTGTACATTACATAAATCAATACATTGGTGTGAGAGGCTTTGTGATGCTTGATATTTTGATATATAACCTTTCATAGGTTTTGTTAGTTTGTTCAACCAGTTCTACATTTGGCTATACCCTAAAAGACAACACAGCCAGGCTGGTGACCTTCCATTTTTCTGCTGAATTTAAACAATACAGCTGGGTGTCCAGCATTTGATTGGACAACAAGAGCATCAGAAAACAAAACCATTGTTCTTCTCTTTCCTTCTGCCAGCATGTTTCTAGTCTGATAGGCTTAGTACATGCCTCTCAACTTTATGGTGAGAAAGAGGAAAATCTCCTAATACAAAGTGTAATGCTTTCAGAGTCTTTCAGAGGCTCCTCTCCTGTACAGAAATTGCTTATTTTGATTTCACAGCATACTGTGAGCTTCATACAGTGTGCATTAGTAGATACAGCAAGTCATATAGAGCTCACCTTATTTTCTGCAATGGAGGACATCTGGCATCATCTGGCCATTTCCTCCCCAACTTCTTCTGAGGTACAAAAAATGCCAGCATGCCTATCAAAGAGCTATATTGGAAGACATAGAGGAAAGGATATGTTGAAACAACATCCACCTTTTGAGGTTTCCAGGTGGCTGAAGGACATATTCAGAATCCACATTCACCTACAAAACTGTCCAAGATATTTGCACTAGCACATGTACATCATATTCCACCTATGCTACCTCCATTGGTGCTCCACTGAGACATCTCATTTTTAATAGTCTTCACTTCAAAGATAGAGATGGTATACTGAAAGCTGCTTGCCCAATTTCAGGATTGAAATTTAATGACAATACAATTTTGGTCTACCTGCACTTTTCAACTGCCACACAGACAACCTAAATACAGTGTGTTGTGGATAAAGGTAAATTCCACTTTTTCTCCACTCCAGCTAAAGCAAATCTATGGCTGAAACATAGGGGTGTAGGATTAATGTGTGTGTGATTAATAATGTGGGATTGTGACTGATGCTGCTCTTTTTCTCTACAATAAAAATGCCATTTGATATATGCCAATATGACAGTTCCAGGATGACTGTTAGGCTGTGTTCCTCTCTTGCCTCACTTATTTCTAAGCATGCAATAGACTCACTGCTGACCCCAGTTTTGACCAATTACAGAGCCTGATAGAGCCATTGGCATACATAGCACAGGTGGCATCCAGGGCCTGTCATTTTTGTACCACCCTCCCCCCAAACAATGGTAAGCAGAAATAAAGCAGATTTGTGGGTGTGGTCAAGTATGTTAACAGTGGGAGGGGCTTAAAAGAGCATAGTTAAATAAAACCTGAGCCTACACCCCCTATACTCAGCAAACCTTTTCCACGGTCCTTTTATCCAAAAACTATGCTATATTAATTTTTCTACAAGCAAGAGTATAAAGTCTTGTTTACACTAGCATTTCTGTCTGAAAAGCTATTGATTTTTGGATCACTTTTCAGGGAGAATTTGACAGGCTTTGAGGAAGCATTGTATGGCCTTCTCACAGCCTGCTTTAACCCCTTGAATCCCTAACTGGCACAACAGAACTGAGCAGAGCACCCCAATTCAGGGGGTAGAAATGTGGCTCAAGGTGGTGCAAGAAATGATAAAAGCTAATTGGTTGCTGCTCCAGATTCTGACTGATCCAGTTCTGATACATAATTCTAAGAGTCTACAGTCTAGGGGCCAGGAGTGCATAATATACAGGACATTATATAGAGTAAAGCCAGAGTTACTCCTTATTCCTAGTACAAATCATCCCCGATCAATATCCCCCAGTACATATTTACCCTAACATCCCTAAATACCCCCTCCCAGCACAAACTGACTTTTAAAGCACAGATTTACCTGGTCAGTACAGACCCCTCAGCACAGACTGACACCCTCTCAGCACAATCCAACCCCTCAGCACAAACTGTCCCCCCTTCCAAAGTACATACACCTCAGCACAGAATAACACTCCTCAGCACAGACTGACCCACACTGTATAGACTGATACTCTCAGCACAGACTGACACTCCCCAGCACAAAACAAACTCCCCCAGCACAGACATACCCAACACAGACTGACCCCCAGCACAGACCTTCCCAGCACAGACTAACTCCCCAATATGGATCCCTCTCTACAGACTGACCGCCTAGAGCACAGACTAACCCCCTCAAACAGACCACAGCACCCCCAGTGACTCTGCATTGGGTGTGAACCACTCCCCCCTTAGCACATCACTGGATAGAACCTAGTTCATAAATAGCTATAAGACAGAATAACCACATCAGCATATTGAATTATGCAAAGTTGTATTTATTTATTTAGGGATAGTTTTATTACGTACAAGGAAAAACTACATTATGATGATCAGTATGATGAAAACAAGGGACACTTTATCACATTTAGCACATAAGATGTGGTTTGATTAGACCAATGTACAACTACGCTGCTCAAAAAAATTAAAGGAGCACTTTTTAATCAGAGTATAGCATCAGGTCAGTTAAACTCCTGGGATATTGATCTGGTCATTTAAGTAGCAGAGTGGATTGTTTATCAGTTTCAGCTGCTTTGGTGTTAATGAAATTAATAGGTGCATTAGATGGGCAACAATGAGATGATCCCCAAAACCGGAATGGTTTTACAGGTGGAAGCCACGGACATTTTTTTCCTACTCATCTTTTCTGACTCTTTTTCACTAGTTTTGCATTTGGCTAGGGTCAGTGTCACTACTGGCAGCATGAGGCGATACCTGCACCCTACAGAGGTTGTACAGGCAGTCCAGCTCCTCCAGGATGGCACATCAATACATGCCATTGCCAGAAGGTTTCCTGTGTCTCCCAGCACAGTCTCAAGGGCATGGAAGAGATTACAGAAGACAGGCAGTTACTCTAGGAGAGCTGTACATGGCTGTAGAAAAACCTTAACACATCAGCAGGACCAGTATCTGCTCCTTTGTGCAAGGAGGAAAAGGATGAGCACTGCCAAAGCCCTACAAAATGACCTCCAGCAAGCCACTGGTATGAATGTCTCTGACCAAACAATCAGAAACAAACTTCATGAGGGTGGCCTGAGGGCTCGACGTCCTCTAGAGGGCCCTGTGCTCACTGCCCGACACCATAGAGCTTGATTGGCATTTGCCATTGAAGACCAGAATTGGTAGGTCCACCAGTGGCGCCCTGTGCTTTTCACAGATGAGAACAGGTTCACCCTGAGCACATGTGAGAGACGTGAAAGTGTCTGGAGAAGCTGTGGAGAACGTTATGCTGCCTGTAACATCTTTCAGAATGACCATTTTGGTGGTGGGTCAATGATGGTCTGGGAAGGCATATCCATGGAGGGACACACAGACCTCTATAGGATAGACAATGGCACCCTGACTACCATTAGATTTCAGGATGAAATCCTTGGACCCATTGTCAGACCCTACGCTGGTGCAGTGGGTCCTGGGTTCCTCCTGGTGCACGACAATGCCCGGCCTCATTTGGCAAGAGTATGCAGGCAGTTCTTGGAGGATAAAGGAATTGATACCGTTGAATGATTCCCACTCTTGCCTGACCTAAATCCAATAGAACACCTCTGGGATATCATGTTTTGGTTCATCTGATGCTGCCAGGTTGCACCTTAGACTGTCCAGGAGCTCAATGATGCCCTGGTCCAGATCTGGAAGGAAATACCCCAGGACACCATTCGTCGTCTCAATAAGAGCATGCCCCAACATTGTCAGACATGCAAACAAGCACGTGGGGGCAATACAAACTACTGAGTAACATTTTGAGTTGCTTCAATAAAATTTCAGCAAAATGGACTAGTCTGCTGCATCACTTTTTCACTTTGATTTTTGGGGTATCTTTAAATTCAGTCTTCTGTAGGTTGATCATTTTCATTTCCATTAATCAATGGGGCATCTTTATGTTCCTAACACATTACCCAGTCCATATCAGTATAGAGATCCAGCATGTTATTTTTCCCCATTGAGATCTAATGTGTTTTCAAAGTCATCCATTAATTTTTTTGAGCAGTGCATATCAAAAGTATTCAGATTGAAAGCTTCCATAATGCAACCTTGTATGTCTGCTTTATCAACCAGATATTTGTTTCCAAGATCTTACACTGGTAATCTCATATTTATTTGGCATACCTACTAGCATGCCATTTTTTAAATTTTAATTCTTTAATAGTATTTGACAAGAAAAGAAGGAGAGCAATATCGTATTGTGCAGTAGGCTGAAAAAGAAAGACAATAAATATAGTTAAAAGCTATTGAAACAAAAATTCATGTTGTGCTTAAGCCCAACATGCAGGCAACTCTCTTTTTCCTTTTTCCAACTCCTGTGTCCTGGGAAGGATCCTATTCAGAAATACTGATATGCTTGGCACATATTTAATTGATTTCTATAAGTTATGAGCCATTAACACATTTGTTTATATATGGTAGACATTTAGGTAACTCTGTACACAATTCAAAATATCTAGAAGAGGTCATGTTGCATAGCAACTTGGTTCTTCCTTTTGGTTCATCATACCTAAAGATATAGTACATTGGTTTACGGTCAGGTTTTTTGTTTTTGTTTTACTTTTTTTATGATGAGTCACTCCTCTGCCTCAGTTATGATTTTTTTTAAATTTGAAATTAAGCTTTGGTGTTCTGTTAACATGAGGATATTTTTAGCATTGCAAGTACAATAAGACTTGGAAAATAAAGGTATATTCTTTTTGTTTGCATATGGGCAAAAATAATGTTTTTAATAACAATAAAAAATCACTATGTATAAAAAATAGTGCATTTATAATTCAACTTTTTTTTTTTTTGATTGAGGGTGCTCAGTGTTTAGAATGTACATGACTAATGCTGACACTGGCTAACAGACCTATAAATAGACAATGATAAAGGCAGAAATGCCCTTACTCACAGCTGCTTCTAGGAAATTTTCCAAGTAAAACTTAACCTTTACCCTGACCCCCCAAACCCACATCATTTTTTTTTTTTATATTGAGTTTCAATTTAGTTTACTGACCTTTAAACATAGATTGCATTAAATCAGAAGTTAGTTTTCCATAAGTTGTCATGGCAATTAAGACTTTGAGATGTAATAATTGTTGTATATAATGACTAGCAGCTACTAAAAATCTTAGTTAAGTGTTTGTCTTATATCCTCCAGGATGTCCTTTCTTTAGTGAAAGTGAAGAGTTTCTAAAAGTATGAACTAATATTTTCAGTTTTAAATTGGCACAGTTCCTCCACTTCTGTAGATGCAGGTACGATTTAAATCAGTTTACTGAATTAATCACCCCCCCTTCTCTATTCTATGGGTATTAATGTGTTTTGTTGGGATTCCAGGTGTCATCAGGTTTGAAAACCAGTTACCGTTTTGCACTGTTCTTGAGGCTGAAAAGTATATGGCTAGCAGTGGTAACAGCAGGGGTGGACTGACAACACATGGGGCCCCCGGGCAATAGGGGATCATGGGGCCCCTGTGTCCTTGCCCAAACTCAAAAAAGCCTATGAAAAAGGTACCAGGGGCATCTCATGGGGCCCCCTACTGACCCTGGGCCCATGGGCAGTGCTGAGTTTCCAAATGGTCAGTCCGCCCATGGGTAACAGGGTTGCCACCTTTTAGTTACATCGTTGAAAAGGTTGAATAAAGACACCAGTCCATCTAGTTCAACCTGTGTGAGTGTGGGTGCTCATGTCACAAACCCAAATCCCATATCCTTGTATATTGTGACCACTAAGATGCCCGTCCAAGAGTCTTTTGAAACGATCTATACTTCCCGGTGACACCTCCAATTGTGGAAGTGAGTTCCACATCCTTACAGCCCTGACAATGAAATACACCCTACACTGTTTAAGGCTAAACCGCTTTTCCTCCAATTTCATTGAGTGGCTCTGTGTCTTTTTATACTCCCTGAGACTGTATAGTTTATTCCTTATGCTAGAATCACCACTGAGGTATTTGTATATCGATATCATATCTCCTCTCAAGCGTCTCTTTTCCAGGGAAATCAAGTTTAATATTTGTAGTTGTTCCTCGTAACTGAGGTCTCCTTATTAACTGTGTTGCCCTTCCCTGGACTCTCTGCAGTTCTAGCACATCCTTTCTGAGGACTGGTAACCGGAACTGGATGGCATACTCCAGATGTGGCCGAACCAGAGTTATAGTTTTATCTCTGGAGTAAATACCTTTTTTTATGTATGCTAAAATGCTACCAACTTTGCTTGCTACAGCTTGGAATTGCATGCCATGACTGAGTCTGTCATCTATTAAGACCCCAGATCTTATTCCATCCTGGATTTCCCCAGAGGTTCGTCCCTTAGCAAGTAACTTGTGTTAGTTTTTTTAGCTCCCAAGTGTATTACTTTACATTTTTCAATATTAAACCACATTTGCCATGTATTTGCCTACTCTTTCATTTTATTGAGGTATTCTTGTAAAGTTTCTATGTCCTGCTGTGAAGTTATTTCCCTGCTTAGCTTTGTATCATCAGCAAACACTGAGATTGAGCTATTTATACCAACCTCTATATTATTTATGTACAAATTACATAGAATTGGTCCCCGGACAGTGCCCTGGGTTACCCTACCTACCACTCCAGACTAGTCTGAATACATGTTATTTATCACCACCTTTTGGATGCACCCCAGTAACCAGTTTTCTATCAATGTACAAACCCTATGGTCCATGCCTACAGTTCTCAGTTTGTAAAATTTTGTGCAACAAGATACTTGCCACAGCAGGCATGGCTTGTTTATAAGGGGCTTGTTCCTATCAGGATTTCTTATTCACAGCCATGTATCATATCAGCAACTTGAGTGCAGTTAGAAATGAACTGGAAATTTTTTGAATAAAATTAGCCCTTAATTAATCAAGCTAAAAGAATATTACATCCACATATCCTCAGAAAGAGCTACAGATCACAGATTTATATTTTAATAACACGTGCTAAATATTCATGTTACTTGAAGAGCTACTTTGCAGTTTCATACCATTGTTTCTTAGGACTGTACAAATAGGCTTACATTTTAGTTTGCAAATGTTTAACAGTTGCCAATACTTAAAGTGTGATTGCTTACATTTCATTAGTTAAATAGTGCATGCATATTAATGATGTTATAGTATCCTGTTGCTTTGTCCTACATAAAGTGACTCTTTGTAAAATGATCTATGTATGAACTGGTATTTAAAGGATAAGCTCACTTTTCAGAGCATGTTACACATTACACCCATAATTTGCATAGAAGGTGCAACATGCTGCAGATCTGCCCCCTGCACTAGGGCTCTGCCCACACTGCCGCTTCATTCATTCACAGCGATCTCTGAGTGAGAGAACTACAAATAGACAATGGCTGATGGCTTGTTGTTCTCAATGAGCTGTGAGGGTGCTGATGAGTGCTTTCATACTGCATTCACAAGCCCTGCAGCTTGTAAACAGTCAGCCCGTATCGGAGGTGTGGGCTGAAAACTGCAGGGCTTGTCTGCAGGAACCTGACATTGCACCCATGATCCACTGATTATGGGTGAAATACTTTGCAGGCTTCTGAGGGAAAAACAATATATGTTTTTTTTTTCTGCAAAAATATATGCATTTATTATTTTTTTCCTAAAAGGTTAACTTAGCCTTTAACCTCTGGATTAGATTTACTGTGCAATACTTGAAAAAAATGAGAGTTCCTTGCTCTATTGGGAAAGGGAACAATCAGTTCTGGAAGCATGGCAGGATGATAGGTGTTCTTGTTTGATTTCTCACCTCTCCAACCTCTCATTAATTTATGCAACATTTTTTTGTCGGGATAAGAATTGGAAAGTCATTTATGTGTATGTGTGAAGAGAGGGACCACTGACCTATAGCTGATTCAGGCAGCATGGACACCAATAGCATTCTTCAATGGGATCCCAAGCAGGTGGAAATGGGAGAAGCCAATCTATTCTGTAGAATGGATGGTGCAACAGATGTATGATTATGCTTTCCTGTTCTACTACCTAGATGATTATCTCTCTGATGGTGCTTTAAGAGGTTCACTTTGCCATCATCAGCTGACACTTTTTAAAGAAGTATATAAAGAATTCGGGGGTAACATGGGCTATGGAATAGGTGAACCTATTCCTTCTTGAAGGTATTGAAATCAATGCCTTTTATAGATTCTTAACCATGGCATTGAAAGGGAACAAGTCATCTCACCATTATGTCTGTTTACTCAGCTTATGTGTGATGATCTGGAAGTCTTTGTATCGTTCTTAACGGAATATAGTATTAAATCCTGTTTATTGTCTGAACAAATGGCTGATTGACCCTCATATTTTTCATGGTGAGTGATGTGCAGAACCATGGCTGGCATCCTCTGTCCTTTCTGAATTTATTTTTCACCTTACCTTCTTGGCACTCTTTCTCGTTATTTTTGCTCATAAATTAGGGAAGAGAAGCTGTGGAATTGGTGTGTTCAATCCTTTTAGTGTATAATATGAATGGGATTCCTGAGATTAACTGCCTATCTTCCATTTACCTGTTCTGTTTATGTTTACTTTTGTTGTTCAAGGCTAAACATGTTTCTAGGGAAGCTATTGTTATTGCTGATGCCCTTTCTATTTCCATTGGGAGCCCTTGGTACTTAAAGTAGCAAGAAAGGGTCATGCATGTCTGCAATTAGACTAGGTGAGCAAGGACAAAAGTGTTAATAATGCATGATTACATTTTATTCAGAAATTAGTATATAAATATTCAACACGTTTCAGCTGTCCAAAGAGCTACCCAAAACTTGTTACTGGTGCTTTCTTTCTTGCATACCTTGTCCCTACTCAAAGAGCTAACATTTGGCCAGCACTCCTGGGACAGCTGCCTAAGTATACTAAAAAAAAAGTTTTGTTTTTTTTTTCGTTTTGGATAAGTGGAGAGAGATTAGAACACCTTTCAAGTTTTTATTGCTGTCTGTGCCTTGTTAGGGAGATTTACTCTCTCAATTTGTCTTGTTTACGTTGTCAATAAAAGTGAAAGTTAAAAAATTCCAGATTTTGGGTTGTCCCCAGAACAGGAATTGAGGCAAAATCTTCCAATGGGACACTACTTCTGGTGACCCTGGTGACAAACAGGGATTCCTTTGTGTCTGAGGGATTTCCTCTCAGTTCCTGCTTTGGTTATGGGATAGCAAGTGAAGGGAAATCTCCCCAATGGGACACAGACGGCAAAAAATAAGCTGAAATGAGTTATAACCCTCACATACATTTTACAAAATTGCAAAAAAAAGTTTTGTCTATAGTTCTACTGTAAGACCTGCTGAAAAATACCCACTGCTATAAGATGTTCAGTGTCCCACACCTTCCTTCTACTGTCTGAAATTGCAATAGAACCTTATTTCAGTTTGCCTAATAAAGCCCCTTTATACTTTCCTGGTAACATCTTGGGGCTTTAAAGTGTTACTAAACCCACAGCAGTAAAATCAGTCCGTATATGCACTTAAGCATGCTTGATATATGTACTGTGGAACATAAGGGGTTAATCCTCTGCATTCTGTAAAAATTCTGTTTGATCCTGACTTCTCTGATTCTCCCCTTCTTCCAGTGTCCCCCTCTTATTTCCTGATAAGACATATCATGTGGAGACACTCTGCACATGCTCAGTTTAGTGTGTATTGCTAGAGAGATTTTTTTGGAGAGTGCGTGTGATCAGCACAGGGCCAATCAGCACTGTCCAGGCAGTGGTTAGGGGTTCTGCATCCTCCTAGAGCAGAAAGAAATCTCAAGCTTTAACTAGTGCTCTGCTGACCACTGATAGGAGTCACAAGACCGCTCTAACTGCTGATGAGAAAAGGTATTTAGCAGTTTGTTTACTAAAGTAATTGCATTTCCATGTTCTGTGTACTGTGGGAGACCAGATATAATGAATGCATGGTCCTGGGTTTAGTAACACTTTAAGGATTAGTGAGCTGGTTGTGAAGAACAAGCAATCCTAGATATGTAGGGGTTATAGAAACAGATAATGTGTTTATATCAGATGCAAGTGTTACTATTACTTTTAGCAGATTAAAAACTGACCAACAAGGTTGATGTAGTCATGTTGCTTTGTTTGCATATGGTAGTTTGATGTACCTGGTAGAAAGCAGTAGGCATTGAAGACTATAGACAACCTATTGTGTCTACAAACACAAGCGTATTGACTCCAACCACAGAGCACAAACTAGGGGGTTGTAAGAACACTGCAACACCAGGGTAAGATAGAAACAACAAACACAAAATTAATAGCTTAATATTGCTTGCATATTGCCAGAAGTTGATCTGGAATCTTTGCATAATGCAGTTTGATAATCACATATAAGGGAAGCTCAGGAATGTATGCTTGAGTCAAAGTCCCATGGATGTGACCCATCTGGAATCAGTTTTGATCCATATGTGGAAGCAGTGTTGAAAATTATCAGTTGCAGTTTTCTCAATTTGTGCAAGCTTTAGATTCTCAGATTAGCTCACTGGAGGAAGCTCTTCCCAATTCCAAGTCAGTAACAGAGGCATGGTTCATTGTGATTGATGTGGATTTACATCGGTAGATGAGGTAATTGATGATGTACATACACCATGGGACCAAAGGTTTTTTATTTTGTTTGCTTGTTTTTAAATAAAGGACTTTTTCAAATGTCTGCTATGCTTATTTACACTGTATTTTTTAATGAATGATTACCACTCTAGCAGTGGTACCATGAACTCATTCATGTAGAGAGGTGGTATCTTGGGGCCCTCTTTTTTAAGGGGACTTGCAGATTCTGCAAAGTGTTCCCAGCAGACTCCCACAACCACCAGGCCAGGATTGTGGGAAAGAGGTCCTTGCCCTTATCAACATGGAAACAAGGGGCTTTGCCTTCCTACTGGAAAGGTACCCTCTTCGGTTCAGGAGGGAGAGTGAATGCTTGCTGCATCCCATCTACTGGCCAGCCAAGTGGTATGTTTGGATAATGGTCTAGCCTCAGTTTCTAGGAGGCAGGCAGCAGCATGCCTCATAGCAAACAAAGCCACTTGAGTCTTCACAGTAGGAAGTTGTTAATTATTGGTGGTAGTAATACTGCCACTAAATGATGGACTTTCATCTGCAGTCCTATTTAGTTTGCACCTGCCAAACTGTTAACACTGAAGGTTTGCACGAATCCTGCATGGCTGTGAATGCAAACCCCATTCCAGCTCATCGGTTCCTAAGCCAGTGAGGTATTCTTGACCAGATTGAACAGCCACACAATCTTCTTTTGTGTATTCGATCTTATCTAAATTGTTAAGGGCTAGCAGCTAAGTTTGAAATTTTACTCTTACAATTGGCTTGTGATGTCTTATTGGTGGCCATGAAGAAATATAGACAGGTCCTATTTAAAGCATGTTGTAAAACTTGTGTGTATGTTTTCTAAATCTGTTTTCAGAGAATAGTTTACATTTTTATCATATCATATCAAAATATAAAAAATATATCACAGCTGAAATGTCTTCAGATCAAAGTATTATGAGTCAAGGGTTATTTAGTAAGTGGTGCAGATTTTTCTATACATGATCTTTGTAACTCTTGCTCAGAATGTCCTCTGTCCCTAGATTACTAACTGGAGTGTTGATAAATATATACTTTTTACGAGTACATGATAGCAATAAGATATGTTCTTTTATAAAGTGGAATTTCAGGTAAAAACCATAATCTCAAGATCTCATTTTTTTTACCTCAAACTATCAGTCCTAACTTACTTTTAAAATTGCTCTGTTTGTTCAGTTTAACACCCTTATTCATCTGTCTAATAGTACTCACCCATCTGTTGAGTGATATAGAAAAACAAATGGCTGCCTACCTTAGTCAAAAAATGTAAATACATTTTGATGAATTTTTAAATTAATTTATAAATATGAATTTAACATTTGCCTGGATTTCCACTTTATGTTCCATATTACCTGTCAAACCTAAATATGTTCTTAAACTTAAATATTTATGACAGATAATTATCAAATCTGCTTGATATGGGGTTAATGCACTTTACATGTTTTTCTCTAAGTTAGCTTGTATAAATCCTATTGGGAAGGAATCTCACAGACCAAGATCTTTTTATTTGATCTAAACGTTTTCTGTGCAGGATCGTATATGCTTCATTAGACCTTTGATCCAATCAGCATATTTCCTTATTCAGCAGATTCCACTGGCCTTATGTTCTTATCCCTCTGCTGACACCTTTGAGTGCTTAACTGCAGACTGTTGGAATAAAAAAACTCCCTAGATTGCTGTACAATAATACTTTGTCATCATAATAAGACATTATATTTGCATAGTTTATTAGGTTTAAAAAGAGTCATGTCCATTACGTTTAAGCTTTCTTAACCCTGGCAGTTAAGAAAGAAGGCAAAACAAAACTTCAGGGCAACCGTTGCTCAAAACAACCATGCAAAAACTGGATTCCATAAAATTATAGTGTACAGAACTCATCCAGGCATGATATTTCCTGCTCATGTCACTTGCAAAATAGCAGCTGTTTATGTAATTATAGTAAAAACTTTATATTCTCAGCAGTCATGAAGGAGAAAGTTACTGGAGTGACCTAAATCCTACTGCAAACCAAACAAATGTTTAATAAAACCCCTGAAAAGTTTAAAACTGGAAAGAATTTTTTTTTTTTTTTTTTTTTTTTTAATCCCAACAAAAGTGGAATTTCTCTTTCATGTGGGAGTGGGAGTAAGGTCGTTGTCCTTAGCCCTGTGAAAGCTCTGACCTGGAACTTACAAAGAGCCTTTTTCTTGGGGCAACAGTTGGCTAACTGGTTGGTGGGGGTGTACTGGGAAGGTAAAGTGGGCTGTAAAGATTGGGCTGTAAAGAGAACCTGTTACTTTTTCATGGATGACATGTTCAATATCATTAACAATTAGTTTTTCATCATAATAGTTGCTATTTTAATTTCTTTATTGTATTGCCCACCTCTTTAAGGGATTTTAATGCTTTTCTATGATGCCTTATGTCTGGAATGCTCCTGTTTGGAAATATTGGTTTCCTTTAATTGCATTTTCTAGGGAAAGTGTAGGGAATGTTTCTGTTTAAATTAATTTTAAAAAATTCTGTTTTGTTTCAGTATCTTTATTTAACAGTATGTATTTTAATCTACTTCTCTGTGTGAGTGCTTCTCTGAGTTGTTTAAAGTATATTGTAAATCCAAAATCTATTTTTCAGTGCTTGGCATCATGTTTCCCTGCATATAGTTTTAAAGTATTGTTTCTATTAATTTTGTTAAAAAAATACAAAAGTACCTATATACAGTAAACTGCAGGAAATCTCTGTAGAAAGACAGTATACAAGTTAAATGATAAAACATAATATAGTATATAATTAGGACCACATGTGGTACATGTCAATGTCATATATATGAGATAATGGTTGACCAAATCCACCCCAATGGGTCAAAGGGTCTGGGCAGCCCTATGGTCTTACCTGTAGGACAAAATGTAGGGTGGTGGTCCTTTATTAAAGGTGGAATAAATATTCCCAGAAGGAAAAGACAGAGAGTAAGAAGACAATTTACAAAGTGAGGAAAGAAGGGAGATAGAAAGGAGACAAGGAGAAGATGAGTAAATAGTTTTTTGGTAACCTATTGCAAAGTTTCTTATGCAGAGATTCTGTCAGTAACAACACTTCCTGGCTGACAACACCAACAGATAGATCCTAGAGTGTCTATAAAGTCTGAAAATGCATACCAACAGCCCATTGTGGGCGTGCATATAGCAATCTGACAATGCTGCTACTAATTCTGAGGTAGTGGCTTACATTATCAGTCTGAAACTGGAAGTTATGTTACTGGCAGCATCATCAGGTAAGAAACTATGCATAAACTATTTGCTTTAAGGACCGCTCCATAGCAGATATACTGCTACAGGGTGGCACCTGTGCACAGAATCACGTATATATACATGATTTTGCATTTCCAGGTGGGGGGGGCGCACCCTACCCGCGCCGCCATTCACGGTCACGGATGTCAATCACTGGGTCCCGGCTGGTATTTACCCTGCGGCATCCAGTGATCACCAAGCACCAAGCATCTCCGATCGTGTGCTTATAGTAAAGAACACGCCCCCGCCCCTCACATTAATCCCTTCCTGCCCAGTGCCATTAGTACAGTGTCAGTGCTTTTGTTTAGCACTGACCACTGTATTGGTGTCACTGGGGTGTCAGTGACACCAAGTTAGTTCCCCCCAGTATCAGAATATTTGCCGCAGCCCTGCTAAAAGTTGCTGATCACTGCCATTATTAGTAGAAAACAAATCCCATTATCTATACCGCCATTTGTAAACTATAACTTTCACATAAACCAATTAATTTACACGTATTAGGATTTGTTTTAGCAAAGACATGTAGCAGAATACATTTTCGCCTAAATTTATGACGAAATTTGATTTTGTAACTTTTTTAATGTACATGTTTAACTACTTGCCAACCGCAGATAGCTGAATGATGGCTACACTGCGGCTGGCTAGTTCTGGGATCTCTGTGGTCGCTGTGTCCTACGGACACAGCTGATCATGTGATGTGGTAAAAGGCCAATCACAGCGGCCTTTTACCACGTGATCAGCCGTGTCCAATGACATGCTGATCACCGGGAAATGCAATTGCCGGTTCTCGGCTGCAGTTTCCTCACACTGTCAGAGCGTGAGGAAAGTACTGCCGAGAACCGGCAATTGTTAGAGCATCTATCGGCACCGATCATCAGGGCACTGATGATTGGTGCCCAGCAGCGCCACCCACCAGCTCTGCCCACCTGCGCCCAGAAGTGCCGCCCACCTGTGCCCAGCAGTGCTGCCCACTAGCTCCACCCACCTGTGCCCAGCAGCACACCCACCTGTGCCCAGCAGTGCACCCACCTGTGCCCAGCAATGCCCACCAGTGCCACCTAGAAGTGCCACCTACCTGTGCCCAGAAGTGCCACCTACCTGTGCCCAGCAGTGTCACCCACCTGTGCCCACCCACCTGTGCCCACCAGTGCTACCTACAAGTGCCCATCAATGCAGCCCAGCAGTGCTGCCACCAGTCAGTGCCCAGCGGTTGTGCCAGTTAGTGCCCATCAGTTGTGCCAGTCAGTGCCCAGCAGTGATGCCAGTCAGTGCAACCTATCAGTGCTGTCTATCAGTACCCATCATCAGTGCCACCTATCCATGACACCTCATTAGTGCTGCCTATCAGTGCCACCTATCCGTGCTGCCTATCAGTGCCCTTCAGTGCCCATCAGTGCCACCTATCAGTTCTCATCAGTGCTGCCTCATCAACTAGATCAGTGAAGGAGAAAAATTACCTGTTTGAAAAATTTTATAATAGAAACAAAGAAACTTTTTTTTTTTAAATTTTTTGCACACTTTTTGTTTATAGCGCAAAAAGTAAAGCGCCCAGCGGCGATTAAATACCACCAAAAGAAAGCTCTATTTGTGAGAAAAAAATTATAAATATGTCATATGGGTACAATCTTGCATGACCGCACAATTGTCAAAGTACGACAACGCTGAAAGCTGAAAATTGACCTGGTAAAGAAGTGCCCGGCAGGCAAGTGGTTAATAGCAAAAAGTCCAAAATATAGTTTTTTTTCTCAAAATTGTCGATCTTCTTCTGCTTATAGCACAAAAAAATAAAAATACCAATCAAAGACCACCAAAAGAAAGCTCAATTTGTGGGGAAAAAGGGACATAAGCTTCATTTGGGTACAGCGTTGCATGACCGTGCAATTGTCCGTTAAAGTAACGCAGTTCCGTAATGCAAAAAATGGCCTGGTCATGAATCAGGGTAAATCCTCCGGAGGGCAAGTGGTTAAATATACACTGTTTATTTAAAGCATATCTAAACCCAGAAACAAGAGTTTAATATATTGTATTTTATTGATCTTTGAAGGGGACATAAATGCTACATATAAATATGCTTGAAACCACTGCTTCCCTTCTCCTTCTAGTTTATATTTTATAGAGCTAGTAAAATAGATCAGTGTATATACCTTATTTCAAACTGCTCTGGTTCGGATTTTTGATGCAAAAGTTCTGATTCCCTGTGCCATGAAGCACTTACTATAGGGGAGAAAAGGGAGTGCCGTCAACGGATATGCAATGGATGCCAGTTGGCGATGTCATGGCTTTCAGAATACAACCTCAGTGTTGAGTGTTCCATGACACAGGGGAGTCAGAGCTTCTCCATCACTTTACTGGACCGGAGTGAAAAAAAAGTGCTTGCAGATATTTTTTTGGGAGCACAATAGAGCATAGGTAGGAGGAGGAGGGCAGTTGTAGGAAGCATACTTACATGCAGTCTTTAGTCCCACTTTAGCCAGTTGCCTGTCGCCCTATAGCAGAAATACTGCTTCAGGGCTGAGCAAAAATCACGTATATATATATATATATATATATATATATATATATATATATATATATATATATGTGATTTGCATACCCAGGTAAGGGGCATGTGTGCTGCCCTATCCTCACCGCTGTTGGCAGCTCTGGCGATTCCCCGCTGCCGTTGGCAGCTCCGGCGATTCCCCGCAGCTGTTGGCTGCTCTAGAGATTCCCCACTGCTGTTGGTGACTCCGGAGATTCCCCGCAAGTACCCTGTGATCATCGGGTAAAGTTGACAGGGGAGGGACCTGTGTGTAAACAACAGCGGTGATCAATTACCACCAAAAGAAAGCTCTACTTGTGTGAAAAAAATGACAAATTTAATTTATGTACAGCATTGTATGACCGCGCAATTGTCAGTTAAAGTAAAAAATGGCCTGGTCAGGAGGGGGGGGGGGGTTAAATCTTCTGGAGGGCAAGTGGTTAAATGTGGTGACTGCATTTTTTTCAGTTATGTTTCTTCTTTTTCACCTGGTGATCAGGCCATAAAACACTTTCTGATTTAGGTACAGCAGCACTGACAACCTTTTGGAGAGGATAGTAATAGATACACTAGCAAACTCAGATGGACTTGACTAACAAATTAAAACCAAACTCAATGTAACAGATTTTAAGTGTTAAATGGTTTTTCTCAACCCTCTTGCTGCCACTTTTACTGTTAAAGGAAATTGAAAAATTACAGACTTACTTAATTTTGCTTTTGGGTTTAGATACAATTTAAGTTTTGCTTTTCTGAAATACAGTGTCGTAGTTCCGTTGTTCTTTAAGTAATTCTATTTTTAATGTTTCCATTTCTTAGGCAATATTACCCCTTTGTTTCTGGACAAACCAATTTGATACAGCACCTGTTTTTTTAGAAATAACCAAATCTAACACAGCTTACTCTCTTGCTGATGAAAAGCAATATCAAGTATGGCCCCACAAAGGGATGCACTTGAAACCCAGCACAAAAAGAGCAAGAGCAGTAAACAGCCCCCAGAGGCAAAAGGACAAGGGGTCATTAGTAATACATTTCAAGGCAATGTTCATGAAATATAAGTCCATATAATGTAATGAATCCAATAGAGGTAAAACCCTGTTACAGTTTCTGCAGCCTCTCCTTCAAGCAGGTTCTGGAACTTTCCCACCAATTGTCATGTAAAAACAGAAATAAGGAGGGGGAGAGAGAGGGCCACTGTCTAAGCGTAGTATTGAAAGGAAAATCTGGATAATAAGTATTGAACTCACATACAATTGAATAAAACACAGAGTATTATCAACTGAATACATTCAGTTGAGACACCAATGGACTGCAGCTTCTTAAGAATACTCCAATGGATGTAAAACCTATTAAGAAGAGAGAGGAGAAACACATCACTTTCAATGTAGTAATAATCAAAGCCTAGTACAAGAAAATTGAGATGCACTCACATGAAGATAGTGTAACAAAGACATTACTCAATGTGGCGTCAAGGTGGCGTCCTTCTGATGGTACCCAATGGAGATATATGGCGGGTGGATAGGGAACTGCCCCTGGTGGATGGTCTCATCAGTGGACGTAAAAATACGGTGGCAATAAATAAACCAAAGTGTAGTATTATTTATTAAATACAAAGATAAAAGATAAAAATGCACTCATATTTAGTAAGCACCTTGTGTATGTGTATGATTGGAGGCCACTGTAGATAGTACTAAGCAAGATCACTGGCCAGAGGGGCTGGCTGTGATGACATCACATGTTGGGCATGAGTGAGTGAAGCTATTTCTTTTGGGATGGAGTCCCCTTTGTCAAGCATACATGCTTGTGTTTTTATCCATGTATATGTGAGTTCAATACTTATCATACAAGTTTTTATTGATTTTCCTATCACTACTAAGTTAGATAGCAGTGCTATCTCTGCCCCTCCTTGCTGGTTCACTTGCTGGTCCACTTATAAATGTGTCATAATGTGAATTAAAAAAGAAGTATGCATTACTATAAACATTGGATAGCTGGAATTCTATTTTAACCACTTGCCCTCCAAAAGATTTACACCCCTTCCTGACCAGGGCATTTTTTGCTAGTCGGCACTGCGCTAATTCAACAGGTAATTGTGCGGTCATGCAATGCTGTACCCAAACAAAATTTGTATCCTTTTTTTTCACACAAACAGAGCTTTCTTTTGGTGGTATTTAATCATCACTGCATTTTTATTTTTTTGTGATATAAATGAAAAAATATTGAATATTTTGAAAAAAATTAATTTTCTTTCGGTTACAAAAAATATTAATTAAACTCAAAGTTAGTCATAAATTTAGGTCAAAAGGTATTGTTCTACATGTCTTTGGTTAAAGAAAATCCCAATACATGTATATTAATTGGTTTGTGTGAAAGTTAAAGTGTCTGCAAACTATGGTATATATACTGGAATTTACGCAGCTTTTACTTTCTGATTGCCTATGACATTTATTGAGGTTCTAAAATGCCAGGGCAGTACAAAGAATCCCCAAATGTCCACTTTTTGGAAAGTAGACACCCCAAGGAATTTGCTGAGAGACATGTTGGGGTTTATTTACTAAAGCTGGAGAGTCCAAAATCAGACTCACTTCTGCATAGAAACCAATCAGCTTCCAGGTTTCATTGCCAAAGCTTCATTGAACAAGCTGAGGTTAGAAGCTGATTGATTTCTATGCAGAAGTGAGTCTGATTTTGGACTCTCCAGCTTTAGTAAATAAACCCCAACATGTCTCTCAGCAAATTCCTTGGGGTGTCTACTTTCCAAAAAGTGGACATTTGGGGATTCTTTGTACTGCCCTGGCATGTTGAGTCCATGGAAGATTTTAGTTTTTTGCCACAAATTTTTGAAAAATTAAATTTTTTTTTTTTTACACAACGTTGTGACTTAAATGATATATTGCTCACGTATGCCATGGCTATATGTGGAACACCACCCCAAAACACTTTTTGATTTTTCTCCCGAGTATGGGGATACCACATGTGAGAGACATTTTGGCAGCCTATCCACATACAGTCCCCCAAAATCCAGTGACCACTTTCAGGCTTTCAAAGGGCATATTTCCTGATATCACTTCCTCACTACCTATTACAGTTTTGGAAGCCCTAAAATGCCAGGATAGTACAAACACCCCCCCCCCCCCAAATTACCCCTTTTTGGAAAGTAGACAATTTAAGCATTTTGATTGGAGGCAGTTGAGTAGTTTGCAGATATCATTTTTGCCAGCACAGTCGTGAGTGGGGAGCCCCCTTGTGTTAGTACAGCCAGAGCAATGTACCCATATGCTGCTTTGCCTGTAGCTGTCGCCTGTCTGCAGTACATTGTGGGCGGGTAGCAAGCGATTAAACATAAAATTAGCTACAAAAAGCAATAACATTAAACTCATCATTAGGTTTATAACATAAGTATGAATGCTTTTCCAATGCCAGTAACAGAACACATGATTTTTTTTTCAAAAAATTGTTTGTGGCCTACCACTTTGTGGCTGAGTTGCTCCCAGTTTCTTTCACTTTGTTCTAATTCCCCAAACAGGTGACCGTGGGATATTTAGTAGCAAGAAAATTCCATGGATGGACTTTTAGCACAGGTGGCAACCTATAACAGTACCACACTTGAATTCACTGAGCTCCTGAGACCGACCCATTCTTTCACAAATGTTTGTAGAAGCAGTCTGCTTACCTTGGTGCTTGATTGTATACAATTGTGGGCATAAAGGTGATTGGAACACCTGAATCCAATGATTTGGAGGGGTGTCCCAATACTTTTGGCAATACAATGTATCTCTTTTAAAGGTACAAGATATCACATTCATAATTTAAAACAGTGGGGATTGATTGTCAGGCTCTTCTCCAACCAAGATGGCACTGGCTCTTACGCAGGTGGCCCTTCCTCCCCAAGCAGAGTTGACATCTGCCATTTCATCCACCATGCATCATTAACTACCCCACAACTTAGCCAGTAATACTTTTTTACGCTATTTTCTCCTGGTCTTCTGATTTATACTTCCATCCTGTTGTGCTAATGGTTCATTTTTTGTTTTTCTTTCTTTTGACTTTATTCTTCCATTATGCAGGTAATAGGCTATTTAGGTTATTACCTTCTGTGATTGCCTCAATGTAGAGCATAGCACTGCCAACACAAACAAATACCCTGAACCAGTTCTGGACTTTCCCTACTTCCTAATTACCATAACAGACACTGAATAGCAACTTTCATTTATCTACTGCCTCTGTCTATAATTGTAACTGCATAGGTTGTACCTGATTGTATTGCATCAAATGTCACCTTGCACTATCTTTTTAGAGAGATTGGGGTGGAATACCCTCTTCTCCTTTGGAATTCAACTGACAAGACTACTGAAGCTCTATGGTGTCAACTGAAGACACTCTATGATACTCCAATTTATGATCCTGTCACAACTCCTATAGTAGCAGTTTTTCCTTTAATATTATTTGTCTCATGGACGTATTGTGAAATGTTATGTTTACTAAATTTGTTTTACATACTTGATGTTTACACGTTAAGGTTTCCCTACCATCTTTTGCCCTACCAAACAAGGACCCTAATGAGTCACTCTAAGGTATTCAGGAATCCACCCTGAATAGCAAACACACCCTGCATGTGACACTCCCTGTTATGACAGGGAGAACTATACTTCAGAAGCCATTCTCCCCATAATTGCTAAAGAGTAGGTTTCTTTACTGCCATGACAAGGAACCAAGGAACCAGCAGAGGTAATCAGCTTTTGTTTGAAGTTTGCACTTTTTAAGTTATGGTATTTTAGATATGAGCACAATGGAGAGAACTTACACCGTCAAGCTTACCGCCATCCACGACCTCTTTGTTTCCCGCTCCCTCAACCTTCTAGCGATCACGGAAACCTGGATCCAGCCCACTGACTCTACCTCCCCTGCTGCACTCTCCTACGGAGGTCTCACCTGGACCCACTCACCCAGGCCTAACGGTCGTAAAGGTGGTGGGGTTGGTCTGCTCCTGTCACCGCAGAGCACCTTCCGAGTCCTCCCAAACCCTCCCTCCCTATCCTTCTCCTCCTTCGAGGCCCACTGCGTCCGACTATTCTCCCCAACCCCCCTGAAGATTGCTGTGATATACCGGCCTCCTGGATCCATACCCCGCTTCCTGGATGACTTCTCCTCCTGGCTACCCTTCTTCCTCTCCTCTGAGCTACCCATCATCATCCTTGGGGATTTCAACATCCCTGTCAACCTCGACAACCCAGACACAGCCCGTCTCCTCCACCTAACCTCCTCCTTTGCACTTGCACAGTGCATACAATCCACCACCCTCTCCGACGGAAATATCCTGGACCTTGTCTTCTCCAACCGCTGCGCTCCCCACAACCTCACTAACACCCCCTTCCCTCTCTCTGACCACAACCTGATCACCTTCTCTATCTCCTCGTCCTCCAACACCTACCCCTCCAAATGTCACACTACTACCAGCCGTAACCTCCGCAACCTTAACCCTGCCTCCCTCCACTCTGCAGCTGATCAACTCCACGACCGCATCCTCCCCCTGTCCTGCCCCGACTTGGCTTTGACCGCCTACAACAATGCGCTCTCAACAGCCCTTGACTCACTAGCGCCTTTAACCACACGCAACATCAGACCCCGACCGCTCCAGCCCTGGCAGACTGATCACACCAAAACCCTCAAACGACAAAGTCGTGCCCTGGAGCGACTATGGCGCAAAACCAAATCCCAACAAGCCTTCACCCACTACAAATCTGCCTTTTGCACCTACACCTCCTCCCTCCATGCTGCCAAACAGGCCTACTTCTTGACCCTCATCAAGGCCCTCTCCTCCAATCCTCGCCGACTCTTCTCTGCCTTCAGCTCTCTACTCTCTCCACCCCCACCTCCACCCAGCACCTCACTCACTGCCCTTGAGATTGCCAATCACTTCAAAAACAAGATTGACACAATTCGCAAGGACATTGCCGCAACTCACACGCCCTCTCAACCCGTCCCCTCTCACACAGCTACCCCCTTATCCCCCCTCCCCCTCGACATAACCCGCAGGGACTTCGTCGCTGCTCAAACTCTCTCCAACCCCCTTCACCCTCACTCAGCTACCCCCTCATCACCCCTCTCCCACGGCCCCACCACTGCTCTGACCTCCTCTTCCACCCCACCCTACATTCCTCATACTGAAGCTCCCCCCACACTCCGCACCTTTGACCTTACTACCATCGAGGAAGTCTCCAAGATCCTCTCTGATGCGCGCCTCACCACCTGCCCCCTCAACCCTATCCCCTCACAACTCCTACGACCTTCCTCCTCCTCCATCCTACGCTCCCTCACCCACATCTTCAATCTCTCCCTCTCCTCAGACACTTTCCCCTCCCCTCTGAAACATGCACACATCACCCCCATACTTAAAAAGCCCTCCCTGGACCCCAATGACCCGAACAACCTCAAACCCATCTCCCTGCTCCCATTTACATCTAAACTCCTCGAGCGCCTAGTCTACACCCGCCTATGCTCTCACCTCAACGACAACAACCACCTCGATCCCCTACAGTCCAGCTTCCGTCCCCTACACTCCACCGAAACTGCCTTACTCAAACTCTCCAACGACGTGCTAACCGCCAAAGCTAATGGCCACTATTCAGTGCTCCTACTCCTTGACCTCTCTGCGGCCTTCGACACAGTCGACCACCCCCTCCTCCTCAAAAAACTACACTCCCTCGGCCTCAGAGATTCTGCTCTCTCCTGGCTCTCATCCTACCTGTCACAACGCTCCTTCAGCGTTACCTATAATGCTACCACCTCCCCCTCACTCCCCCTCTGTGTTGGGGTCCCTCAAGGCTCTATCCTCGGGCCCCTTCTCTTCTCCATCTACACCTCCTCCCTTGGCCAACTCATACACTCTCACGGCTTCAACTACCACCTCTATGCCGATGACACACAAATCTATCTCTCAACCCCCCACCTCACCCCCTTGGTCTCAGCCCGAATCACACACCTACTGAGCGACATATCAGACTGGATGTCGCTCCACTTCCTTAAATTGAACCTCTCCAAAACCAAGTTTCTTGTCTTCCCCCCAGCCCGGACACCACCCCCCATTGATTTCTCCATCACGTCCAACAACGCTACCATCAAACCCACCCTGCAGGCCAGAGTACTGGGTGTCATTCTGGACTCAAACCTATCCTTTCAGCCCCAAGTCCAATCTTTAACAAACTCATGCAGACTCCACCTCCGCAACATCGCCAAATTACGCACGTTCCTAACCCCAGAAACCACTAAACAGCTCATCCACTCCCTCATCATATCACGACTCGACTACTGCAACTCCCTCCTCACTGGCCTGCCTCGCCGCTGGCTATCCCCGCTTCAGTCGATCCTGAATACGGCTGCCAGACTCATTCACCTTTCCAACCGCTCTGTCTCCGCCACCCCCCTCTGCCAATCCCTCCACTGGCTTCCGATTGCGCAACGGATCAAATTCAAAATCCTAACGCTGACGTACAAAGCTGTCCACCATACTGCCCCGAACTACATCACTGACCTAATATCCAAGTACCGCCCAGCACGCACACTCCGCTCCTCACAAGACCTCCTTCTCTCTAGTTCCCTGGTCTCCTCCTCCCATGCCCGCCTCCAGGACTTCTCCAGGGTGTCACCCATCCTCTGGAACTCCCTGCCCCAACCCATCAGATTATCACCTACTCTCCTCTCCTTTAGGCGCACCCTGAAAACCCATCTCTTCAGGGAAGCCTACCCCACCCCCTGCTAACTTGCCGACCTCCTCCACTCTTCCTACCACTCCATCCCCCACAGCTATCGCCTCCTGTGCCACCACCCCCTCCCTCCTAGATTGTAAGCTCAAAAGAGCAGGGCCCTCGATCCCCTCATGTTTTGCATTGTATTGGTATTGTTCTGTCACATGTTCTGTCCCTTTTTGTAATGTACAGCGCTGAGCGAACTATTGGCGCTTTATAAATACTGTATTATAATAATAATAATAATAATAATAATAATACCACCTGTTGTGGATCATCATCTTTTTCCTGTTTTTTACAGAGAGCAATTAAATGTAGTTATATTACCTGGCGAAGCCTAGTGGAACACCTGCCCAAGAGTTCTTTCTTTCTAGACCCAGGGCTTCCCTCTTTTCATCTTTTAGATAATTGACAGGTGATGTTACTGCATTGTCAGTCCCACTAATAATTGGAAATTGCTTCCCCTCCAAAAATTTTTTAATTGACAGGCAATATTAACAATGTTGATTCATTTATGTTGCAATGTCTCTTCTGCATTTCTGCTACCAGACATTGGTTATCACCCACCCCACCGAATTGCTGAGAGGCTACTTAAAGCTAAATAATGTAACTTGTCTTATTCTGTCATCAATATGGTTAGGATATTTTATTTGAATGTGAAGCTCCTGAATTCAAATACTAAAAGACATTTAGCCCTTTCTGAGTTCAGGTGGTCTGGGGCTGACAACATAATGGAATGGAAGGGCTTGATGTTTTTTGCCTTTAGGTATGTTTTTAAAATATACCCATATTCTAACTTGAAGAGACAAGCTGGAGTGGATATCTTGATTAAGACAGCCTCTCCATTTCAATTAATTAGCTGTTTCGGTTACAAAATGGGTCACTTCAAAATCCTTAGGGGCTTGCATTATATACTCACCCAATACCAACAAAACAGTCAACCTTCACCCAACACTCAGCTATTCACAGAATGCAACAGCACTTTAGCAATAGCCACAAGCTTAAAATCTCTAAATCTGATCTACACTCACTCATAGATAGATGAGGAAATCACTGCCATGATCACATTCCCCTCAAACAAAGCTTCAAGACGGGATGCCCTACCTTATTTGTACTATAAACTGATCTAATGTTCTTACCCCATATAGTCAAACTTCTCAATAAAATGCCAATATTGAGGGACATGCAAACATCAACTGTCATTCCCATACTGAACAGAACAGAGAAGACATCCTACTAAATCTTCACAGAAAAAAAAAGCCTTTGATAGGATGAACTGGCCTCTTATCTTCTCTACCCCCAGATACATTTGCAGAATAGGCCCCTTTTTACAGATACAGACCATCACCCATCTATATTCCTCATCAATGGCCCTCATCAGGACTCCATATGTGACCTCTAGGCCTTTTCCCATCACAAATGGTAAGGGACAGGGAAGTCCTCTCACTCTAAATTCAACCTGCATCACCGTCCCTAACCTCCACAAAGTACTGGACCTTTATGGATTGTTTTCAGGGTAAAAAGTAGCCAGCATGTCTCAACAAACAATTCAGCATCTAACAACAGAAGTTCCATACACCTGGAAATCTAAGTCTACTAACCACTTCAATACTAGGCACTTTTACCCTCTTCCTGCCCAGACCAAGTTTCAGCTTTCAGTGCTCTCACAGTTTGAATGACAAAAATGTCATGCTACACTGTCCCCAAACAAAATTTTTATATTTTTTTCACACAAATACAGACTTCCTTTTGTGGTATTTAATCACCGCTGTTTTTTTTTTTTTTTTTTTTTTTTTTTTGGTGTATAAGCAGAAAAAAAGAGACACCTTTGAAAAAAAATTTTTTTTTTCAGTTTCTATTATAAAATTTAGCAAATAAGTAATTTTCCTTCATAAATTTGGGCCAAAATGTATACTGCTACATATCTTTGGTAAAAATAACCCAAATCAGTGTATATTATTTGTATGTGTGAACGTCATACAGTCTACAAGCTTTGCTACGTGTCGTTGAAAATTGATCAAGCCTGATGTACTGACTGCCTATCTCATTTGTTGAGGCCCTGAAATGTCAGGATAGTGTAAATACCCCCACTTGACCCCTCTTTGGAACGTAGACAATCCAATATATATAATAAGTGGCATTGTGAGTTTTTTGGAGTTGTAACTTTTTCCACAATTCTTTGAAAACTGAAGAAATGTAATATATATTTTGTTAAACAAAATTGTCATATCAACAAGTTATTTCTTACACACATTGCATAGTTGCAATTACACCCGAAAATACATTTTGCTACTTGTCCTGAGTATGGCATACAATGGCATATGTATGGGCATACATTACACATTTAATTTCCTGACTACCTATCATAATTTTAAAGGCCCTGGAACATCAGGACAGTTGAAACACCCACAAAATGACCCCATTTCAGAAAGCAAACACCCCAACATATATTCTATGAGGCATAATGAGTCTTTTGAACATGTCATTTTTTTCCACAAGTTTTTGGAAAATGTAGAAAGAAAATGAAAATGGATTTTTTTTTTGGGTCTAAAATAAGTGTCAATTTTGGGATTCACTTTATCACTTTGTTTTAAGTGTGTTTATCCCTTTAGGGATTGTGTGGTATTCACTTATTATGTAGGTCCAAGTTTGGGACCTGACTTATGTATGCACTTTTATCACTTTTTGTGACACTTCTTTTAGACCCCTGGAGGATCTATCATTTATATATGTTTATATATGTATTTTATTGAGTATTTATTTAGTGATTTATTTATGCATTTTCACATATATAATTTATATTTGTAGCGCTACACCATTTTATTTTATTATATTACTTGTGTACCTATATGGGATAGGATAGGGTGTCAGCTGCTCAGTTCACATATTTATAAGTTCCCTTTTAGCACAGGGGGATTCTGCTTTTATACTGTATAGAAAATAATGTACTGTAATGGTTGCCTCTGTAAGAGTGGTCATTGAATATAGCATATTGTAGCTTCACCTACTGTTCTAGGAACTTCTTGTTCCTAAAAGCCAAGCAAGCCTAACCTACTGATACATGGCTGCCCCCACAGCACAATGCTATGTTCACTGGCTGGGAAGTATAGGAGGCTGAACAAAGGATAAACAAAAGATTACCTGTGATTTGCGGAGAGCATTGGTCCAAGAAGCAGGCAGAGACATGGTCAGTGACAGCCAAAGGAATCATCCAACAGTAGGCAGGAATATGGTCCATAAACATGCCAGGTTTAGTACAGGCAGCAGGCTTTGTCCCACCCAATCTCTTTTAAGCCTCTGGACTAAAAGACCCTGTTCCAGGAATTACAAAACCTGGAGAAAACCAAAAATTGTTTTTCTGTACTCGGAACTGAACTATGAAGCCCCTCAAGTATGTGAGACCCCTGTGTTATCTTGAATCCCACTACTACCAAAGATCAGTCCAAGAGGCAGGCAAAAAACATGGTCGATTAACATGCCAAGGTCAGTGCAGGAAGAAGGCATAAACATGGTTGATAAACAATCCAGACAGCAGGCAGAAGCATAGTTGACAAACAGGTTAGGGTCAGTTTAGGTGGAAGGCTGAAACATAGTTGATCAACAATGCAGACAGCAGGCAGAAGCATAGTAGATAAACAGACCAGGGTAGGTTAAGGTGGAGGGCAGTGGAATGGCTGGTCGAGGCAGCAGGCAAATGATCAGCACAGATATTGAAAATGGGGAAATAGCAGGCTGTTAGAAATATGGGCTAATATTTTAGTAACGTGTGATAATGTCAGAAGCAGTCTCCAAAGCATAGGCCCTGTTGGGAGGGACATTGGGAACAATGAAAACTGGTGTCTCTTCTAACTTCACCTCTGCTGTATACTCAACATTTTTTTTGGCATGTTCGGCCCGCTTCTGTTGGTGGAATGTTGTCAGGCAAACAGTGCTCATGAAGTCTGCTCACAGAATCAGAGCAAATGTTTTCTTGGGGGGGATCTTTGCAAGTAGATAAGGGAAGTGATGATTTCTTCTGTAAATTTGAGAAATATGGTGGGTCTTTCCGTGGATTTGTGGTAGCTGGCATATGTATTATAAATGGCCAAATGAAAAAAATAAATTGTAACTTTTTTATAACAGAAATGAGACCTTCTTGTTGCTAAATGTGGCTGTAGCATCTGATCATTGAAATCCACCCCCCATGTAGAGGTTAGAATCTTGGATGCTTGCAGACTTTTGAATGTCTTCTTGGAATTTCCATTGAGGTGTCATTGTGGATGGTGGACAGGAAGTGCACATCTCTCTTATCCTTCCACTTCATGGCCAACACTTTTTTGTTCCTCAGACTTGCTAATTCCCCTCTTTGTATCCTTGTGGTCACTAAACTTTGTGGCAAGCCATTCCTGTTTGTTTGGTGGTACCACCAGCCACGTTTTTCTTAAGGTACAGGTGGCAGAAAAGGGGCAAACTTGTATAGAAGGTATCTAGGTAGATGTGATAACCTTTTTTTTGAAAAGTGGAATGCAAGGTTAAAGACAACTTTTCCACTTGTGCCGATGTAGGTTGGGCACTCAGGGGGCTGGAGTTGGAAATCTTTGCCTTAGTACACGCGGAATGCCTACAAATATTCCATGGCTCTTTCACAAAGCTTGTAGAGCTTTACTCCATATCTGGCCCTTTTGCTTGGAATGTATTGCTTGATTCCCAGCCAGCCAGTGAAGTGGACAAAGAATTGTCCACATGTTTTTTGGTCAGAGACATAAACTTCAGCAAATCTTTGGAAAAAAAAATAAGAATTGGGTGAATTTTGTATAATTTTACATAGCCATGAGGATTTTGGGGAGGGCACTGGGTATTGTCATTGAATTGAAGGAAGCACATAATAATCTCATAGCATGGCCTGGGCATTACAGCAGAATAAATGGGTATGTGGTGGATGGGGTAGGTGGACCAGTAAGCATGTTCCTCATGTTTTTTTTGTAAGCCCCATGTTAATAGTGAGGCCCAGAAATCACTTGAACTCCTCCACTGTAAGATGTCTTCATTCAAAGGGATGAGCATAGGATGAACTGGGTTGTTTGCAATATATTGTTGAGCAAAAAATATTGCTCTGGTGCACAATAAGCTGAAGTAAACTGTCAGGCAAAAATAAATTAAAAAAATAATCTTCTGAAAAATTTTCAGTGTTGGCCTGCACACCTGGCCATGCGGTGAGAGGGGGAATACTTGCTGATCCCAAGCTGGAAGGCAGCCATAATGGGTTTGCAAGAGCATCTGGGATATATATTTGGGTCCTGATTCTTGGGGTCTGGTGTGATATTGCAGTGCTGGTACTGGGCCTTTCATCCTAGGGTCTAGTGCCATTGGTGTGTGCCGATTAAATATTGGGGTGTAAGTCACTGCTGGTGGCTGCCTGCTTTTTAGAGCACATTATTCTTTTATGAGGGACCCTTTCCTCCTCTGATTCGGTCACTGATTCCCCACTATCAAAGGGTGTGTACGTGGAATCAAACGGTGAAAGCTCCCTGCTGCTCTCATCCGTCATACTGAGGATTTGAAACGCCTTTTCACTAGTGTACATTTTTTTGACTTGGCTAGCTCTGGTGATGGGTACTCTGCTGATGGGCAGCTGTAGGACAGGTAATCTGCTGATGGGCGGTTGTGTTACAGGTACTCTGCTGATGGGCAGCTGTCTGATAGGTGTTCTGGTGATGGGCTGTTGTGTGATAGGTACACTAATGATGGTGGCACTGATGGACAATGTGCGATAGGCACACTGCTGATGGGCACTGGTAGGTGACAGGCACACTGCTGATGGGCGATAAGTACACTGCTGATGGACAACAGTAACACTGTTGATGGGTGACAGGTACACTGATGGGCAACAGTAACACTGCTGATGGGTGACAGGTGGGTGCTGATGGGTGACAGTAACACTGCTGACAGGTGATGGGTGCACTGCTGGGTCACAGGTACACTGATGGGCAATGTGACAGGTACTACTGTGTTGTGCAGTCAATGTACAGTATTCAGATTGGTAACTCACTGTTAGCTTACTCTCCTCTCCTCACACAGGATCTGTGTGTGAGGAGAGAAAGCTGGTAACAGCAACTTACCGGTATTTGTTTACATTTGTGATCAGCTGTGATTGGAAACAGCTGATCATGTGGTAAAGTGCCATTGCCATTGGTTCTATATCTCGATCGGTGATGTGCTGTGTCACCACCAATCTCCACGCTGCTCGCTCCCGGATATCCTCCCAGAACAAGAGCGGTCCCGCTTGACTGTCATTCTACAATACAGTGGGTGGGAGCCGCTTAAATATCTTGGTGTGGAACTAACCCCTACCTACAATGCTCTTTAGAAAGGAAAGTTCTTCCACTTGTACCCTGATATTAGAAACCTGCTCTCTATCTAGAAAACTTTGCTTATCTCCTTTTTTGGTTGAATAGCAACCACTAAAATTACAAGTTTGGAACTGTAAAAGCCACAGGCTCTCCACATCAGTCCTATATGCAATCAAAGCAATCAAATACTTACTAGCAGCTACTCCTGATCTATGCTATATGCTTATAACCATTGGAGAGATGTGGAGAGATAACACCAATTAACCTTAACTTCATGCTACAGAATGGCAAAGGCATAATAGAGATTCCAAATTACTCTGCACCATGGAATTACTCAAAAGTATATGTCAATGCACAAAACAATATTATTCCCTTGCGACTTATTTCCTGTAAAAAAATTGAATACACTTCCCAAAAACTCTCACTTAAACACCTATACCTGTGTAAATAGAACTTACTGCTTGAGATTTGGAAATGTGTAGAGTCACAAGCATACTTTATGGTCCCTGAAGAGAACACCTGGCCATGATCTGAGGTTGCACCAAATGTAAATGTGCAAATTTGACTTATTTTCATTGAATGGCCTTGCCAAATAAGATGGCATACTTGCTTTCTCTTTGCTAGTCTGGAAACATGTGGGGTACATTTTATTGAAGACATTGAAGTTAGGATTCCAAAAGACTGTATTACTGCACTCACGTTTCTTGTAAGGGTTTACGCTACCATAGGTATAATAAAATTCCTAAAATGCCCTTCCTAAAAAAAAGAAAAACTGCTACTCTCATATTATCTGCCCAACCACTACTGGATTATTGTTGCAAAAACTGAATATTTTTCATCTATTTACGCATAATATATTGCATTGAATTAATTATGTTTTTGGAATAATAGATTATTAAACTATTTGTAAGACAGTTACCATGTACTAGTGGTTTAAACAAACTATGAACTTTAGGTTTATCTAAAGCCTGCTCTCTACCTAGAAAACTTTCCTTATTTCCTTTTTGGTTGAATAGCGACCATTAAAGTGACAAGTTTGGAACTGTAAAAGACACAGGCTCTCCACATTAGTCCAAATGCAATCAAAGCAATCAAATACTTACTAGCAGCTACTCCTGGTCTATGCTACATGCCTACAACCCCTGGGGAGATGTGGAGAAGCTAGAAATAACACCAATTAACCCTAACGTCATGCTATGGAAAGGCAAAGGCATAACAGAGATTCCAAATTACTCTGCATCATGGAATTACTCAAAAAATGTATGTCAATGCACAAAACAACATTATTCCCTAACATAAGACTAATCCCTTGTGACTTATTTCCTGTTTAATCTACCATCCCAGACAGTCTGACCTCACAATTGTGTCTCATCCTTGGATGACTAGAGCCTTATTTCACTTTCAAAACTTGATAAATGACAAAACTGGAAGATTGTGTTTATTTGCACAGCTCCAGGATAAGTTTGACTTAATTAAATAAGCATTTTACAACAGTTACAAATCTTACATTATGCCCAATAAGTCTCTAACACACTACAATTCCCTAAATTGACCTCAGTCGAACAGATTTGCTTATAGGGCCCCTCCAGCAGAGGTTTGGTCTCTGATATTTATAAAACAATTTGAATATTCTTCCCAAATACTCTCACTTAAACACCTCTACATGTGTAAATGGGGCTTACTGCTTGAGATTTGGAAATGTATATAGTCACAAGCACACTTTAAGGTCCCTAAAGAGAACACCTGGCCATGATTTGAGGTTAGAGGAAAGGAGGTTAACCTTACAGTAGATTAGGTTAAGCTTTCTTTACTGATAGAGCTGTAAATATGTGGAACTTCCTCCCCCAGAAAGTGGTACTGGTTCAGAGTGTCTACAACTTCAAAAACAATGTAGATATCTTCCTCTGGAAGCAGAATAAGCAGGGCTATGGGAATTGTTCAAAAATAATAAATCACACACACATTCACAAACAAATAGTTTGAACTAGATGGACCTTTGTCTTTTTCAACCTTATAAACTATGTAACTATGTAAATGGGGCTTCCAAGGTCCATTTGCACACTGTACATAGAAATTAATATAACATACACTTCCACTGATACCAATACTCTTACCAATGGTAAGATCAGTTAAAAAAAAATGTAGCCTCAACACATATCCGAAACAGACCTACGTTTTTGAGCACCAAATGCACATAGGTGAACCATCTGTGAATTGTGGTGTGTTGTGTGTAAAAAAAAAAAAAGTGAAAATCCAAATAAAACCTGTGTTTAATTTAAATGGGCTGCATTACTGAAACACACAATAAAGTGAGCTATGGCATCCTAAAAAGAGCATTGTAACAATGTTGCAGTTTTGTAAGTGGACTTTAAACCACAAGCAGATTCTGTAATGTGAATGTCAAAATGTTTAAATAAATGTATGTATATGAGCTGTCATTTGAAAAACTGTTGCCAAACCAAATATAGCATGATAAAAAATATGAACTCTAAATATCTGTTCTAATTTATAGAATCTTTAAGCAATTTCCAGAAACCACTGAAGTGCATGGTAATATGCCCAAAGTAATATGTTACCTCTCAGGTATTTTTGGGAGATGGTTCAACTGAACAGCAATATAAGTATTTCATGATTAAGTGTTTTAATATGATGTTTATAGAGAATATAAACCAACCCATGTTTTTATATTAGCCCATAAACTGCTTTCAAACCAATGTTATATTCACTAATATAAAAAACAGCCACACACATAAACCTTTTATATAGCTGGATCAATGGAAAATCAACAAATTATTTGTCTGACCTTCACATACTCTGATACAGAGATGCTGTCTAACATGGAAATATGCCACAATACAATGACCACTTAAATTTGTTATGGTGCATAATGATATCATACATTTGGATAATATGCATGTAATGCTAGACAGTATATATTTAAATGGAAATAGCTGATGCATATAACAAGAGAACCTGAAGAGACCTTTAGTGCTTTTATTATTTTGTAGAAAGACAGCTGCAAGTGCAGTTGACTATGTGGTTTGCAATGTTGCCAGGCTCTGTTAGAACTTCTGGGTACACTTTTCCTATGTCTGTAGAAGTTTCCAGCAGGTTTCCTTCTATAATAAGAAGACAAACTGATAGGTTAATTGAATTCTACCGAAAAAAGCACTACTGTGGTAGATAGGGCATAGGGCAGGGTGCACTTGCTGTGACGTTATCTAGCTTGTTTCCTACTTGCAGAATATGAAGGGGAGTGCGCTTGTAAATAAGTACATTCATTGTGATACATTGGTGGTTCAGTAGAACTATCCTAATTCCCAACAGAATAATCTAGAATGATGCTGACAACAAAGATTTTGCAAATTAACAAATCAATAAGGAAGCAGTTTTTCTAACGGGTTTTCTTGTGCCATCAACGCAGCAGCACGGAGGTTCTATGTATCCTTCTGTAATACTAAACAACAGTTCTTAAGTGGTTTCAACTCAACTGGCCTGCAGCAGGTAAACTCTATTCACACTTTCTTGTCTGCTGTTTGAATGCTTGTAGATTGTAGCACTGTACCTTCCCATAACAGTAACCAATTACCACAAGTACTTAGGCAGTATGCTTTTGTGGCTCAGGCCCAGTGAACTCCACCCCAAGGGGAGAGGATATGCACCTGCTTAAAGACCAAAAGTTTATCTAGTTTCTCTAGGAGAGTGGTGTTCATGCTTATAGCTAATACCTTGTACTGTATGTCAGCTTGGTTCTGAAAATCTGTATATTTAATAAAAGAGCCCAACTCTACCCACTCACAGCCAACATGCCATAACTCTATAAATGTCTTGTGTTCTCATTTCACACAGAGGGTTGCTCTTTCCAACTATTGCATTAATTTGTCTGCCAGGCTGCACCTCTAAAAAGCCTTTCAGTCATGGAATGTATTAGATTCCTATGTGCTAAATCTAATCTTTAAATGGTCCACATATCTTTAGCATCTTCTCCTTTATGATATTAATCACTTCAACTTTGCAGAATTTTTTTTTATTAATCACCACTTTTCACTATTATACACATTACACACATATTTTATTCACTGACCCAGAACAAATACAGTATGCAACAAACAAAGCCAAACCTCTCTCAAAACTCACAATACCTAATACCTGTTTCTACCAATCTTAACTGGGAGAAACAGGCATTAGTTATTGGTTGGAAAATAAACAAAACAGCACAAATTAAAAAAACCCCTCATCAAAAATATATCATCCATCAAACCAAAACAATATATAAATGAAAATAAAAAAAATAATATGACAAATAAAAAATAATTTTTTATATAAAAAATATATATATAAAGTGTCCAAAAAAACTTATGTGTACAAAAAAAGTCCTTTTTCCCAAATAATTAAGAAAATATTTTTCTTCTCCCAAAGAAATGTGCTTCCACTAGCCACCAGTGTGAAATCAAAATCAACCGCACACACCAGATGATAGTGAGTTTTGCGCCTTTTAGAATTTTAGGGATCCTAAACCCCCTTTATATCCTCCAGGGCTCCTTATCCGCCTTCTAAGGCTTGGTATTCTCCTTCCACTCACTCCTAATTTGAGCTCCACAGCGGTGCAAGAAAGAAAAATATCATAGTGTGATACTGCTATTACCATGTGCAGTATTGAAAATAATACCAGGCCACTCACATGTTAAAAGATGATTATAAGCATTGATTTATTGCCTCTATTGGCTAGCATAAAATCCATATTTCCACATTAGAATCTAGAAACCTCACAGCCTGTTTGTTTGCAGAGGATGACAAATTACAGCTCCAACAACATATAAATAAAAAAAAAATATTTTAAATTTTTCATATTTATTTATATTCATTTATATATTGTCTTGGTTTGATTGATGTAATATATTTAGTGAGAGTTTTTTTTTATTTGCGCTGTTTTGTTTATTTTCCATACTATTTGGTATATTACACCTATGCGCAGCAGCAAACTTTTACCCATATATTATCTGTTGAAAGTTTTTCTTGAGCGCTGGGGTTTGTGATATATTCATTAGTTATTGGTTGCCAAGTATACCCCAACTGGTGTAACAAAGTTCTCCTATAAGGGACAACCGGATGGAGTAATTATGTATGCAAGTACTGTATGCCAATCACTTATATGTGTGCCAAAACCATTTGGTGAGTAAAACTCTAGTATTTAGATTGTAAGCGAGCAAATTTGATTTCTTTTGGTGAATGGCAGTGAAGGTTGGGCTTGTCAAAGAAGATATCATACTTGCTTTCTCTTTGCTAGTTTGGAAACACATGAGGCACCTTTTATTGAAGACATTGAGACCTCATTATTGCACTCAGTTTTCTTGTACGAGTCCACGCTAGATACATTCAAATGATGACAACTTTCCCTAAAGAAAACTATTGCTACTCATATATATATATATGTCCAAACTTTTTTTGGGTTTATAATATTGTAGCCAGTTTATTGCTGCTGTATGTGTCCAGAGAAAATTTATTTTATTTGTTTATCTTGGCACCATTGCCGCTGGGACTGAAAGCGAAGAGAAAATCCAAATTTTTTCAGGCTAAGCACATTTTCCAAATACAAAAGAATTTCTGTTGATATGGCTAGAAATATAGTGTCCTTGTTATTTCCTGTTGACTGAACTGAAGTCTAAGTTATCAGCTTTTCCAGCTATATTCTATGAATTACAACACATCTCCCTTCTATGTAATGGAGATACTGAGAGGGAGGTGTTTTCAGCCAAAATTAGGTGAACAGCCTAAAGTGATAACTTATTACAAACCACTGTAAGCATTTCATAGTTATTGCCTTCGCCATGTGTACTTTTCATTCACAGCTGGTCTGAAATAAGATTCCAATCCTTCCCCTATTTTGTCTGTCCTATCCTTTCTACTCTATAACTCTGTCTACTCTATCCTTTCACACTATAACCTTTAAGATTTATTATCTAATCATAATTATCATCCAATCATGTTTATGTTAGTCCTACAAAATAATAATTTTGGTCATTCATTAGCAATTCCACTGCACCAATTTTGATCCAGAGAAATCTTGCATTCACTAACACATGTTATTTGTTATTTGTACTAGTTCCTGTTTTGCATGTGTACTTATTACCTTCTTATTGTTCCTTATATAGTAATTCCATCGCTTTTTTTCTGGCAATCACAACACCTTAGTTTCTCTGCATATTTCTTCGGCATCTTTTTTAACTCTACTCCTATCTTCATAGATTCTAATTTTAAATCTTCGCCAACCATTCTGCTAACCATTTTTTCTTACATGTTTCTTCCCTAGTTTAGTTTCAACCCAGCCCAACTAACTGATCTGTTGCTTAGATCTGTGATATTCTGAAACCTGAGTATCTGGGAGTGTCCTACCAATAAAACTTGTCTTGTATTTGCTATACTCCTTTGCCTGTTCTTTTGCAGCAACACTGCTACTTCAATTTAATTCCCCCCACATTCTGATTTTTCCACATTCCAAAGATGTATTCTTGAGTTATTCTTGCCTGTTTGTCTGTGAACTAACTGGGCCAAAAGAATAAATGCTCAGCAGCCAAATGAGGAAGGCCTGTCTGACTAACATCTGATGCTTGTTGCCAGATTTCCCTCTCCAAAGTTATGAGAACAACTAATAATATTTCACCAATTTTTTTGGCTCACATATACCATCATTGCATGACCTTTGTATAATAATGTTTTATTAATTCAGTGTTTGATCTCAATAAATATATCCTATCATAGAAAAGCAGATGCTGATGGCCAGACAATTTTTTTAGCCACTGAGTGACACCTTGTACGTCTGTGTTTCATTCTCCGTATGTATTCCATTTTTCATAGTGGGCAGGATTTTACAGTAGGCAGCAAACACAACCAAGAATATATGTATACAAAGTGAATATAACTGTGTTGCGCTAAACAATTATAACCAAAAATTATCTGTGATCACAATGCAAAAATATACATTGATTAAGTGAATAATATAAAAAAAAAGTATAGTGAAAAAAATAAACTGAATGAGTCCATCCAAGAATGTGCAAATTGGTGGAACCAAGCCTCTTCTTATTTTATTTATTTCAAGCATATTTATTTCAAGCACTTATATAGCGCCGTCAATTTACGCAGCACTTTACATATATATTGTACATTCACATCAGTCCCTAACCCTCAAGGGGCGCACTTCTTGAATTCCTATATATATAGTGCCACCGACAACCTCTTTACACTCAAAGTGATAGTAGAGTTCTCACCTACCAACTTCCCATGACCCCCTAAGGTTAAGAGTGGTTATATAGCTCTTGTAAATGTATATTGTATAGGGCGCGCTTGTTGGAGCCCAACCTCTGTAGCTGTAAGATAAAGGTGCCAGATGGATATCAGGGATGGATAGGAGCAGTAACACTTAGGCAGCTCTTCTTAGAGTGGAAGTAAGGCTCTAATGCAGTAACAAGAAAAAGAGAGGAAGGCGCCTCTAAGTGCAGTATTGACAATTTATTCAGTAAACAATGGAAAATTTGCACTTACAAGATAAACGGTTAAAAAGGCTCATCGTGTGGTAATTAGATCCAGGTGGGACATCCAGCCGTCCAGCAGCAAACCTCAGAGAGCTCTGAAGAAGGAGCCTATTGAGCATGCTCCGAAATGCATTACCGCCCCCTTCACCTGCTACATCTGACTCTGCTCTCCAAGCTTCATTTTTGATGCAGAGGCACATCCTGGTCTCTACTTCCTGATCCTTTAGGCATAGTTTGCTGCTGGATGGCTGGATGTCCCACCTGGATCTAATTACCACACGATGAGCCTTTTTAACCATTTATCTTGTAAGTGCAAATTTTCCATTGTTTACTGAATAACTTGTCAATACTGCACTTAGAGGCGCCTTCCTCTCTTTTTCTATATAGCTCTTGTGTAGTCTCTCTGGACATCTAGGTCACCTTCCAAGCCACCTCAGTATCCTCCAGGGACACCATCGATAAGGTGTTATGCAGCTTTCCTATAATTAAAATTCATGTAAAGCAAGAAAGAAGTGTAAAACCTTTAACATTATTTATTCTAGCCAAGAAATACACTCACATAAGTTAAAAGACACCTATTTAATGTGTCTAACTTGCACTACCAGTGTATTAATAAAGTAAAATCTCCAATATGTTATGTAATTATATCGTAAACACAATATATCAATATTCTGTGTGTGTGTGTGTGTCTGTGTGCATGAAAAAATGAAGACTGCTCACAGTTAATTGTGTTCCCACAACCTACATAAGCACTATACATATATTAAACTACTACTGTATTATATACTGTATGTATAAGTTAAAAGACACACGCATGTGAATATAGTCACCAAATCAACATCCACCTCGTGGAACACAATGGAATGTGATGATGTCATTACGGGCTCCACCCAACGTATTTCATCATCAAAAGACATCTTCCAGGGCAACAAGCACCATACTGTATCCTTATGTATTTATACACTACTTAAACTAAACCAAAACTATGCACTACTACAATATTAAACCAAGCCTCACTTTCGTTCCAGACCCTGGCCTCATTATGAATAATAGATCGGTCCTAAGCCTAGCTTCTAACTATTACTAAGGATTTTACAGCTTCCTGCCATAGGATTAACATGACTACTTTCAGAGATCTCCTAATAACCTCAGTGGCATACACTCTGATCTGCTGTGATGAAACGGCAACTCCAGACACCATTACTTTATATAGGTGTTTCTAGTGGTGTCTATTGCAATTACCACCTTTACAGTCCAAGTGTTCAGTCTCTACCAATATCCCACCATATACTATTGTAAAGCACAGTAACTTTAGACCGAATCTACACTAACTTTTCAATTTTTATACTGTATGACATATGCTTGTTTATATCTCACAGTATTCACATGATGTGTTTATTGGAATATGTAATATGCTTTTGCTTGTCTGGAAAAAAAGGCCAAAATGGACAACCAGGCAAGTGTGAGAATTTCCTGCCTTTGGCAACTACAGCAGCTCCCTAGGGTCTGTCATCAAGAATAATATACAGATAGAAACATGTACCATAAAACTACTCCTGTACATTTGATATATTTATTTAGCTGATATTGTCAAGTCAGATAAATTGTTGTCAAAAAATAATTTCAACATGGAGGCTTGTCTTCAATTTTACTCTGTTTATTATTCCCCAGCACAGCTCTAGAATGTCATGTTGTGTGATAGATTGGAAACACTCATGGATTCCTATTAGGAAAATTAGGACAGATTTAGAATGGTCAAGCTAAGCATGAAAAACATTTGGTGTGTACTGTGCTGCTTTGTTTTGCTTTATTTCCTGATGGTAGTGTCAGAAGCAGTATTAGCAGGAATAATACCACAGTAATTCTCAGTTAATCTAAAACTCAAGAAGAGCCATATAAATTCTGCAGACATCCCCAGTCAGTGTATTCTCTGCAGAGCTATTATAAATGGAACATAACCAAAAGAAGATAAAAAATGATTATTAAGTCAATTACGTACTTCAGTGTTTTCATTTTCTTCTGTGTGTACAGGTTTCTCTAACTTATATATCCTCAATATCTCTCTGGTGACCCATATAACCTAGATTTTGTCTTCAATTGAGAACCTGTGGGACAAGCAATTTTGAAACAATATAGAACAAAAAAATTGATTGGGTACCTCCTCTGCTACATCTTTTCTATCTAACATAAAATAACACAATTTTCATGAAATCCTTTGTGTTCAGAAACCCATTTACTTCCAGTATGACAGGTTTATTAGTGCCTAGTATCTGAGTGCATTGTCTTTAAAGAAATGTTAGTTCCATTTACGTATATGTATATATTTCTAAGTTGGATTTTTTTTTTATTAAACATTACAGCTTTTTAAGAAATATGATGTTTATGTAAATATAAAAATTCTCACTATGCTGCCTGAATTAACAGACATACTTTAACTTCTTCTAGTCATTCGACACACAAAGCAGCTAATGAAGCAAATTCAGAGCATTAAAAATGGGAATAGTTAAAGCTGGAGTTATGTGCAGCAAATTAAGGCACAGGGGCAGTTTAACTAAACCTGGGGAGCCAACTCACCTCCCCTTATACAATTTTATATATATATATATATATATATATATATATATATATATATATATATATAAATATATATATATTATATTAGACTGCATGTGTACCTCATCCCTATTATATAATACGATAAGAAAAAACAAAACCTAATGGGACTTTACTGGTACAAAAAGCTGACGACCTCATGTTGTACATTAAACATGTTTATTAAAATGCATCTTTCAAACACATAATATAAAATCCATACTTGGCTAATAAGCCCAAAAGATCACAGGATCGTGTTCCATGGCATACATATCCTCCAGAGGTTGACGTGTTTCACCTTCAGGACCCCAAACTGGAGGCAAGGAGATCAAATGCCAGGATCTCCCGAGGTGGTGGAGCTGAGGTGGTGGTTGCTAATTTTCCCTCCAATCGGCCATTGTTTGTCGTTGGTTATGTGCTGTCTGCTGTATTTTCTGCAGGCATTGGTTTTGTGGGGCTGTGTGACCTATTCAGGAGGGTTTGCATGCGCTAGGTGTTGTGGATGGTTGCACTTATGCCCACAGGTTTGTTTGGGCAGAAGTGATGTTTGTGCGCATGCGCGGTGTGCAATTACTGCTGGTATGGGCGGTTTGCTTCCACCCTATGGACTACCTGGGCGAAATTGCGGTACCTTATTGATTACATCATTTAAGCCCCCCGCCGCACGCCGTTGTTGCCGACATTGAGGAGATACATACAGTGGGCGGTCTGACATGACATAGTGGCTTGAAAGGTATGACATATGGTGTTCGATAGATACAGCAGCATTGAGGGATTACTAAGCATGGCTATGTGTTTTATGATTGCAGGAGTCACATTTACAAGAGTTTGTGCACTGACACATATAAGACACTGGATATTGGAAGGTGCGTACCTACATTATACAATAATTTGTCCGTCATTGCATGTTCCTTACACCTTTCCTGTGGAGGGGATTACTAGGTAACGGTTTGGAAATGAGTTGTTGAATACTGTTATGATTCTTTAAAACATGGCTATTTCCATATACCTAGATTATCTTTTGGAATGCATCCATGGAATGATTTGCATACGGATAATACTCGCATACGGATATTTACGCTGATTGTCTCTTGTGTCCATGAGTGACCTACTATTAGCTATGCTGGGGATATATTATCCCCCTTGCTTTTTAATTTCCTCTTTCCCCTGTCCTCCTTCTCTCTTTCTACAGTGGGATTGTTTCTATTGTTCTTCCTGTAGGGTTCCACCTGATTGGGGATGAGGGGGCTCTGGATGTGGACGCTCACCCAAGACCAAAATTTTACCCTCTATGTGGGTGCTGTGGCCCCGAATCATCATTTAAGTTGGCATGTGAGTCTGCGGAGAATTATGCTTTTAGAGGGTTTATGATGTTTTTGTGTTATTGTATTTGTATTATTAATGACTGATATGTATATACATCTTCCAGCTAAGACATTTGATCTCCTTGCCTCCAATTTGGCGTCCTGAAGAAGCTAACAGGCAGAACGCGTCGACCTCTGGAGGATATTTATGCCAAGGAACACAATACTGTGATCTCTTGGGCATATTAGCCAAGTATTGATTTTATATTATGTGTTTGGAAGATGCAGTTCAATAAATATGTTTAATGTACAACATGAGGTTGTCCGCTTTTTGTACCTGTAAAGTTCCATTAGGTTTTGTTTCTTCTTATAGTAATAAATATATATATATAAAGTTAGCACAGTGAGAACAATATTGATGCAAAAGAAGGTATTGTATTGAAACACATATCACAAAGTTCATAAAGATAGTAAGAAGTGTGTGTAACAAATATACTGTGTAGTGTCCTGATACATAAATGTGCAGAAAGAGGAGTATATGATATTAAGTACATAAAATACAACAATTGGGCAAAATGAGCACTACTGTCCACAAGTATAAAGTTAGGCAGACAGAAGTGGAGTCCTGCATTTTGGGGGCTAATCCCCTCTCTCAAGGGGGTCTCAGCCTTAAAATGGCCACCAACTCCCACAGGTCAGCACCTTGACATGCCATTTCTGGTGGAAGTGAAGTAATTCTGTTAAAACTAGAAGTGAATACTGCATTGGAACTTAACCGAATAATCCAGAAAACTCATTCCAATGGTGGGAGTTTTACATGAGGGTTGCAGTGACACAGTTAGTAAGGAATCATATTGAAGCACTATAAAACAAAAATACAGATATGAGAAACCAACAAAATCCATTTTAACCTCCCTGGCAGTATTCCCGAGTGTAGCTTGGGGTAAAGTTTCAGTACCACAAGCGGTAACCCCGAGCTACACTCAGGCTTACCATGCGGCGCTGCTCCGGGATCTGTTCTTCTCTTACCTTGTCCTGCGCTCCCGCGATGTCCCTCCTGCAGTGTCCCCTGTAATGTCCTCCGGCAGATGCTGGCATCTGTCTTCTGGGTTCCGTCCGGGAACCGGGGGGAAATTTGAAAGTGACAAAAAGTGACATTCACTAAATACACTAAAATCACATAGTAAAACATTACTGTATCAAAGCATTTCACATACATTTTGTCCCGAGTGCTTTGACCTGTGCCCTGCCTGCATTTTTACTGTTCTTTCTGCCTTGAAACTGAGAAACGTCCATGGCGTCCGAAAAGCGTCCCTTTAGGTCAAAATCGGTTTTAGACCAGCTAGAGAACAGCGATAGTAAATTAGAACTACTTGCAGAATTGAGTGATAATGATTTGTGGGAGAAACAATTGAGTACTGTTCGTGATACTTTTTTTATTTTCACTAACATACAATTTTGAGGACAAGCTTTTGGGGTATGTCCCCTTCTTCAAGGTCCAAGCAGTACTATACAAATACAAATCACAAAGTTTCAGCAGAATATTAGAAGGGATGAAAAAAAAAAAAGAGGCTAGAGATAAGAGACAGCAAAAGCGAGAGGGGGCGGGGAATACTACACTCACTACAGGTGATAAAAATGTTGGATAATGAGTGAGGAATCCCATGTCCAAATTCAGGCCGTTATCTCTTGTAATATAGAATTATCATTCTTAGTTAAACAGTTTTTCTCTCCTGAATGGATTTGAAATTTCCTTTAAGAACTAAAATATTGAGGTCTCCCATTGTGTGGCCCGGTTGTGCGAAATGGTGTCCCACAGGTGTGCAGAGGTCATCTTCTTTATGTTCCTTGATGGTATGTCTGTGCAAATTCATCCTTGTTTGCAACTTCTGTCCTGTTTCGCCAACATAAGATCCTTTGCTGCATTTTCTGCACTGGATAAGATACACAACATTACTGGAGGTGCAGCTGTATGATCCAGAAATATTGAAGATCCCTTTTGAGTGTCTGACACTTTTTGGTGGATTCATTTGGTTGCACAGTTTGCAGTGTTTTCTATTGCAGGGTTTGCTTCCATTATTTGTGACATCTTGATCAGAAGGAAGCTTCCTACTGATTAGTTTATTTCTGAGGTTGGGGGGTTGTCTAAAGGCCAGTATTGGGGGTTGCTGAAATATTTCTTTCAAAGTTCCATCCTCTGTTATGATGGGTTGTAATTCTTTGATTATTTTTCTTATTCCTTTTAGTGCTGGGTTGTATGTGGTTATTAGAGGTACACGGTTGTTTGTTTTTTTCTCCTTGTACTGAAGCAGATTTTCTCTTCGGGTTCTCAAGGCTGTGTTTATGCTGGTGTTGATAGTTTTGTCCTTGTAACCTTTCTTATGGAAGGAGTCTGCTAGTGTCCCGAGATGTTTATCTCTGTCTCTTGGGTCAGAACATATTCGGTGGTATCTGATGGCCTGACTGTGTATGATGGCACGTTTCGTGTGTTGGGGGTGGAAGCTAGAACTGTGGAGGTAGTTGCATCTGTCAGTGGGTTTCCTGTATATTGAGGTGTGAAGCATATCATCCCTGATGTATACTGTGGTGTCTAGGAAGTTGACGTGTGTGTTTGAGTATTCCATTTTTAGTTTGATTGATGGATGAAAAGTGTTGATCAATGATTCCTGGGGAAATTCGTCATCAGACACTGAAAACGATTTTGCGAATTTGCTCAGTGATGTGCGAACTTGGCGCTCTATTTCAAATTTCAGTGTTTTTGGTTTGATTATATTATTGAATTAAATGTATTATTATTATATTATTACTTTTTATGATTATTTATTAAATTATAATTTATGATTTCGTGTTTCAAATTTTAACATACCCGGGATGTTTACTAGACTCTTGTTTGGACAGATTTCAGTGAGTTATTCCTAAAAATTACAGGCCTACAATCAAAAAAATACACATTTCCATGCAAAAAAATGTACCGCTTTGAGCACAGAAACATGGACATAATCAGACCGCTAGGGAGGTTAAAGAGTAACTCCACTTTTGTTGAGAAAAAAACATCCCCTACTGGGTAATCTATGTACCTAGCAAGGATCTTAGCAAATGTCATTGCAGATTCCTTCCTTTTGTTATTATGAAGAAACACCTGTTTGTTTGTCTGTGTCCATGTGCAGAGTGAATCTGTATGGGAGTGTTTTTATATTTATCAATCAGCAGCTGCACCTGCAGGGCACTAATGAGGAAAATTGCAGGGTCTGGATCCCTTTAGACTGGATTGTCCTTTGGGAATATCTCACCAAAAATGATATTTCTGTAGTAGGGGATGCCAAAAATCTGATGTGAATCTTAGTGCAGACTTCTGGGAAAATCAGTAAGGCAATCACTCAAGAAGGAAATTATGTTTCTGGGGGAAGCTCTGTACACCTTCAGGTAGCCATATTCTATTGCATTTTACAGAAAATTACAGTGCTGCTGATTGAAAAGAACAGGTATTTTTTAATAACATTCAATTGCAATATGACTTGTGTCGCAATTGTATAAACTACTCTCGGTCCCGGACTGGATCACTGGCAGATGCCGTGTCGCGGTGTTGTTGGAATTTCCCTTCTCTTGGCTTCTGATTCACTATTGGCAGCTAGATCTCCACCCGTCCGCTGAGCAACATAAGCCAACCCCTCCCCTCTTTTAGCCAGCCACACCCCGCGATCTCTGAGCGGCCTAGGGTAGCCTGCCCCTTCCTCTGCAAGCTCCTCCTCCTGGCTGGTGATTAGTAATCAGTGGCTGCTGGATCTGCAGGGCACACACAGGCTGGAGGTGGTAGAGAGAAGGAGCCGAGAGACTGGATGAGGAAGGAGACTCCGCTGATCAGTGAGTGCTGCCTGAGAGTGGCCAGAGCTCGGCTCTGCCCATTGTCTGTACGGAGATCCGGGGAGAGCAGAGTGGTGGGTGCGGGCAATGTCTGGGAGAGGGAGTCCAGCCAGAACGAACAGTTGTGTATGGTAGCCAATCAGCTTTTAATGTAAGCTTGTTCAATTAAAGTGGTTCCAAAGGCTCCAGATTTTTTTACCTTCATGCATTCTATCTATGAAGGTAAAAAAAACCTTCTGTGTGTAGCAGCCCTCCCTAACACTTACCTAAGCCCCAGCCCGATCCAGCGATGTTCAGGAGAGCCTTGGTTTTCCAGGGACTCCCACTCCTGATTGGCTGAGGCAGCATTGGAAGCCATTGGCTCCCATGACTGTCAATCACAGCCAGTGAGCCAATGAGGAGAGGGAGGTAGTGGGGCCGAGCCATGCCTCTGTTTGTGAATAGACACGCAGAGCCAAGGCTCAGGAGCGCTCCTGCTCGGGTGCCCCCATAGCAAGCTGCTTACTATGGGGAACCAACTGGAGGGAGGGGCCAGGAGTACTAATGGGGGACTCGAGAAGTGGAGGATTTGGGCTGCTCTGTGCAAAACCACTGCACAGAGAAGGTAAGTATGACATGTTTGTTATTGAAATTAAAAAAAAAAAAGCAAGACTTTAGTATCGCTTTAAGCTATCTATACAGGGCTGCACTAGATTTTGCACTCTCCACTTTCAGTAAATCAACCCCTAGGATTCAATATTAAAGTCAGAATGTCACAAACAACTTTCCTATAGATCACTTGTGGATAAAGGATTACGTATATGGAGGTTTTCTATTGATTTATTTTTTTCTATTGTTTGAACTAGATGATCTTGTGTCTTTTTTCAGCCTGGCTAACTATGTAACTTTGTAACCTTTTCAGGTTATGGATAAACTGACTGATGACATGCCACATTAATACCCTTATACTGGTACCCGTATTCTGTTATACTAATAATCATCACTATATCCTTTCGTAGGGTTATACAAAAGTAGATAACATTTGTAATCTCTTGATTTCCTGCAGACAAGAATCTTTGATTTAGATGATATTGTGCATAAAACAAGCTTATAATCTGCAGCATCAATAGAAAAACATATGCTACAGAAGCAGTCGTATAGTTTTAAATGTGTGGTCTCAGGAATTTTTTTTTACTATCATAGGTTATTGGTCACTTTAAGCTGCTGTCTCATCCATAGAAACTTTTTTTTATGCTGCAAAGGTTCCCTTTAAAAAAGAGGACTTTAGTTTTAAAGGTATTATTATTAATAATATTATGAGCTCAGTTTTGGAAAGAATGGGTTTGTGAAAGTTCTTTGACATTCATATTGAAATGTCAGTTAGTAAATTAGCTGTGTATAAGGAGACTGGCAGGGTGAGCAAAGGGATGGAGAGATAGTAGGTTGAAACAGGGAAAACATGAAGCTAATAAGGTAATGATCAGAGAGAGGAAAAGGATTGTTGGAGGTTGCAGTTAATGCAGACGTGGGAGAATACAAGGGAGTTGCCATCAAAGTGACTAAAAGAGGGTGTCCATTGTGGTCAAGAGAGAAGGTTAGGCTGAGAGGTATATAGAGCCTACTGGAGTGTTAATATAATATTAACAGAGAAAATGACGTAATCAAGAATGGTCATGGAAATTTCAGAGAAAAGTAAGTAGGATAGCCAGGCAGAAAAGTCTTTAAGAAAAGTTGATAATGGTCCAAGAGGGAGATAGATCACAGCAATCCTCAGAGAAACTGGAGAAAATATACATATACAATGAGCTTAAAAAAAAGAGATGGACAAAGAGGGAGGCGAGGGAAGAACATGAAAAGTGGGGACAGAAGGATTCCAACTCCACTTCTCGTTTGTCCATTGGGTTAATGAATCCACTGGAGGCTACCATGAGAGAGGAGAGCTGGAAAGACAGTCAGATTTCTGAAGCTAGGTTTCAGTAACAGCAAGTTAAAGGAGTTAGAGATGAAACGGTCATGCAAAATGGTGAACTTGTAATAGAAAAAGTGGGCATTTTCAAGCACACCTGAAAAAGGGGGAGGACTGGTTTTGGGAAGAAGATCAATACAAATTAGATTCTGTGGCTGCTTCCACGGCAAGGGGGTGCTAGGAGTGGGGGTGGTAGCTAAATGGTGGTGGGCCAGGATTTTTGTAATTATGATTCAACATGCCACATATATATATACAGTTGTGATCAAAATAATAGCAGTCAGACATCACTAACCTGATCAATCACTGTTTTTGGTAGAAATTATATTTCTACATGGCAAATAATTTACTAGCAGGTGTAGTAGAGTAATAGAAATCCAACAGACCCAACAGTCATGACATGCATGCTGCTGACTCTGTGTAATTGAATCACTAATTGAAAGGGACATGTTCAAAATAATAGCAGTGTGGAGTTCTATTAGTGAGGTCATTCATTCTTTGAAAAACAGGTGGCAATTATTGCCCTTATTTAAGGAAGGAAGGAAGGCAGCAAATGTTGTACATGCTGGTTACAGTGTATTTCTCTCTGAAATTCTGAAGAAAATGGGTCATTCAAGACATTGTTCAGAAGAACAGCATACCTTGAGTAAAACGTTAATTGGAGAGGGGCAAACATATAAAGAAATGCAGAAAATGAAAAATCCCAGCCACGGCACTACCTGCCTGGAGTTTGCATGTTCTCCCTGTGCCTGCGTGGGTTTCCTCCGGGTACTCTGGTTTCCTCCCACACTCCAAAGACATGCCGGTAGGTTAATTGTATCCTATCTAAATTGGCCCTAGTATGTGTATGTATGTGAGTTAGGGACCTTAAATTGTAATCCCCTTGAGGGTTAGGGACTGATGTGAATGTACAATATATATGTGTAAAGCGCTACGTAAATTGATGGTGCTTTATAAGTACCTGAAATAAATAAATGATAGGCTGCTCAGCTAAAATGATCACAAATGCTTTATAATGGCAACCAAAACCTGAAAGACGTGGAAGAAAGCGAAAAACTACCATTCGAATGGATAGAAGAATAGCCAAAATGGCATGGCCAACAATCAGCTCCAGGAAGATCAAAGAAGGTCTAAAGTTACCTGTGAGTACTGTTACAATTAGAAGACGCCTATGTGAAGCCAAGCTATCTGCAAGAAGCCCCCGCAAAGTCCCACTGTTGAAAAAAAGACGTGCTGAAGAGGTTACAATTTGGCAAAGAGCACATTGACTGGCCTAAAGAGAAATGGCGCAACATTTTGTGGACTGATGAAAGTAAGATTGTTCTTTTTGGGTCTAGTGGCCGGAGACAGTTTGTCAGACGACCCCCAAACACTGAAATCAAGCCACAGTACACTGTGAAGACAGTGAAGCATGGTTGCACAAGCATCATGATATGGGGATGTTTCTCATACTACGGTGTTGGGCCTATTTATCGCATACCAGGGATCATGGATCAGTTTGAATACATCAGAATACTTGAAGAGGTCATGCTGCCTTATGCTGAAGAGGAAATGCCCTTGAAATGGATGTTCCAACAAGGCAACGACCCCAAACACACCAGTAAACGTGCAACATCTTGGTTCCAGAGCAACAAGATTGATGTTATTGAGTGGCCAGCCCAATCCCCGGATCTTAATATAATAGAAAACTTGTGGGGTGACATCAAAAATGCAGTTTCTGAGGCAAAACCAAGAAATAGAGAAGAACTGTGGAATGTAGTCCAATCATCCTGGGCTGGAATACCTGTTCACAGGTGCCAGAAGTTGGTTGACTCCATGCAACACAGATGTACAGCAGTTCTCAGAAACAGTGGTTATACAACAAAATATTCATTAACCTCTTGCCGTCCGCCTGCTGTTTATAAACGGCAGGGCGGTGGCAGTCCAAGGTCGGGTTGCCGTTCCTAAACGGCACCCGCCTTTTCTAGCTGTGCGCGCTCCCTAGGAGCGCGCACCACCGCGATCCGGTGTCCGCTGTGTCCTCCGGACACAGTGAAACACCGATCGTCGGACGGGACCTCTGTACGAGGTCCCGGTCATGTGATCACTGATTGGCGAATCAGTGATCACATGCAAAGTAGTAAGCAAGATGTCACTTGTGACATCATTGCTTACTACGTGTGAAATCTGTGAATGATCACAGAGGTCACATGGTACAAGGCTATTCACAACAGCCTTGTACCATGTGACAAGCTGTGACCAATCACAGCTCACTCAGTATTTCTCAATGACTGCAAGAATGCAGACAGAGAGAAAGAGAAATGATTGCTTTTACATCCTATATGGGTGTAAAAGCAATCAGTGTAAAAAAAAAAAAAAAAAATCTTCATCACCCCCCACAAGTAGTACAGTGTCACCATGGTGACACTGTACTGCTAGGGTGACAGTATGTAAAAATAAAAAATAATATAAAAAAAAATAAAATAAAAATGTAAAAAAAAATGTTTAAAAATTATAATGTTTGGTTATAAACTAATTTGGATTTTTTTTTTACTAAAAAAATAACGGAATACATTTTGGCCAAGATTTAGGATGAAATATTATTTATTTGCAAAATTTTATAAAAAAAAACACTTTTTTTCAAAATTTTTGGACTTTTTCATTTACATAGTAAAAAAAATAAAAATCCCAGCGGTGAATAAATACCACCAAAATAAAGCTTTATCTGTCTCAAAAAAATGGTAAAAAATTCATATGGGTACAGTATTGCATGACCGCGCAATTGTCATTCAAAGTGTGATAGCGCTGAAAGCTGAAAATTGCCTTGGACAGGAAGGGGGTAAAAGTGTCCGGACAGGAAGTGGTTAAGTGATTCAAAGGAAAGCAAAATCTTTAAACATTTTTCAGTTTATATAGTGAATGTTTGAATACAAACACTGCTATTTTTTTGAACAGTCTAATATTCACTTTTCTTCAATTTATTTTAGAGGAACAACACAAATTTGATATATTTCTCTTCATGCTTTGATTTGGAATAGAATGTGTAGTGTTCCCAATGCATTTGTGTGTATGGAAATAAAAGCTATTAGAAGGATTTTGAGCTTTATTCACTTTTTTCAACACACTGCTATTATTTTGAACACAACTGTGTATATATATATATATATATATATATATATATATATATATATATATGCTGGTGGGGGAGGGAGGGTGGATGAGGGAGAGAGTTTATAAAGAGAGGACAAAACTGTGAGAAGTAAAGGTAGAGAGTGCCTGTTACAGAGTGGAGAGATTACGAGGCAGACTGGTAAAGAGGTGAAAGCTGGATGGGGAACTAAAGTTCATTTGCAGTCTGTGTGTTGCTGATTTTCTTTGTATGCCTAAGCTGAAATGCCGTGCTAATGTGCCCCTGTTATTTCTTTAAGATGGTATATGTCAGTGCTAGCTCAAGACTGTGCTTGTCCCATAAAGATAATCTACATTTATAGTAAGATGGAGTGGGGGTACTACTTAATTAATAATCCAGAGTTTATAAAAGACACAAGGCTAGCAGAGCAAACTTCTCACACAAGGGAGGTCAGAGTTGCAAAGGCTAGGATCAGCTTCTTGTTTAGGTAAGAGCAGCAGTAATTGCCTCAGCAAAAGCCTCAGTGCAATAAACTCTTCCAATATACATATTTTTTTTTGATAGAGCAGGAAGAACCTCTCTCAGATTTTTATTTCCAACGGTGTTGGTGTCCCTATTGAGGATATTATATATCGATTCCTGTCATTACAAGAAATAATAGGCACCCTCTCCTATGGTAACATGGACAAAACCACAAAAAAAATTGTGTAGAGTGGGGAAGGGTTGGCTCTTTTGCCAATGTTTGTATTGCTTTTTGTGCTATCCCTTTTGTGGTGACTACTGCACTCCCCAATACTTGTATCACAGGGACAGAAAAGGAAGGAAGGGAAAAGTCATGGGGTCACAGGCAGAATAAAAATCTGGCAGCAATTTTAATGCGCGATTGCATGTTCGTATAATAAAAAATATGTTCTATGCTCCTCCTTTCTAATATTTTTTGAGTAAAGAGCATCCGCCTTGCAACAGGGAAACTTCTGATACTGTACACTGTGCAGCAAGTCAGTGATCAGGTTTCCACATAAATGCAAGCACTGAGACATCCTCTTTAGCTTTCTACATGAGCGCTGCAGTCCCATAGGCTTTAATTGATTCCCATCAACCTGTTGTTTGGTGGTTGTGGCAGAAAGCCTATGAGTCTGCAGGGAAAAAGACATCTTAGTTTTTTGAAACCCACGTGCTGATTTGCCAAGCACTGCATACAGCTGTTCTACAGGAAGCATGCTGATAGGAGTAGAGGCAAAGTGACAGAGAGACGAGCTCATCAGTATGTTGCTTCTCCTTTCATTGTCCAATTGCAGAGTGGGGTGGAGAGAAAACCTGTAAATGAAAGTACAACTGCAGCAGGGAGATTTCAGGTTCCCTGCACTGCTAGACAGGGCAGTGCTGCGGTGTAGAGCTGTGTAATTCTCAAGACTTGATTGACAGAAAAATGCATATACTTTTTCAGGTAAACTATCTCTTATATACAGAATGTATTACCTCTGTGTATTTAACTGTTTGCATGGAGTGTAGCTTTAAGTCTTCCCCAAAAAGAAAAAAAGCCCCACAAAATATTCTTGTTACAATATAAAACATCTTGAAAAAGTGCATAAGGTAACATCTGAAAATTGTGAGATTTATATACAGTGTTGCACTGTGTGTCCATCCAGTCTTTTTCAATATACTGTATGCCACTTGAATTCTGAACTTCTGCTAATATAGCTCTATTCAGCTGTATTATTATGCATGCAAAACAATGACTTTAAAAAGATAAACATGACTGCCCAATGAACCAGAATTAAAATTGGTGTCCTTGTATATTCACAGCATAGATAAAGGACCTTTAAAATAGTTTAATATTAAATGTTGTTTCATGTAACAAAGCTACTAAGAGTCATGTAATAAAAAGTCCTTTAAAAATATTCACCAAAATGTATAATCTCTTTATTCCAGTGCTTTGTACTCAGAGATTTCAAGATATGAAACCTTTTTTTTAATACTTTGGAGAAATTTGCATAAAAGTATACTTTAAACATTATTTTTTGTAATACACTTAAAATTCTTATCTTATTACATTGTGTTCCACAAAATGACTGCTGTAGAAAATGCTTAGTGATCATGTTTGTACATTCTGATGACAAAAGATGACATTTTTATACAGGAGATGACATTTTTATCTATGCATGGAAGAAGTCATGTCAATTGAGGTGTGAGGGTAGTTAAATATGGATAATTATAGATACTTTTCTATTTGGTGTTGTAAAATAGGTTCCCAGCCTTTTTGCAGGGCTGACACAAAAAGTGGATGTGAACCTAATTGTGCAGTTGTCCTTATGCTGTGGCTCCTCATTTTGCTTCAGCTTGGCATATTGCTTTACTGAAAATTCAGTTAACAGTAGATCTTGGTTACAAAGATAACAGTACTTTTAGAGGTAGATGCACAAACTGGATCTACATACACTGCTCAAAAAATTAAAGGAACGCTTTGAAAACACATCAGATCTCAATGGGGAAAAATATCATTCTGGATATCTATACTGATATGGACTAGGTAATGTATTAGGAATGTAAGGATGCCCCATGGTTTGATGGAAATGATGGTTTGAGGCAGGAAGAAGCCAGGACCCACTGCACCAGAGTAGGGTCTGACAATGGGTCCAAGGATTTCATCCCAATACCTAATGGCAGTCAGGGTGCCATTGTCTAGCCTGTAGAGGTCTGTGCATCCCTCCATAGATATGCCTCCCAAAACCATCACTGTCCCACCACCAAAACAATATTATAGGTAGCATAATGTTTTCCACAGCTTCTCCAGACCCTTTCATGTCTGTCACATGTACTCAGGGTAAACATTCTCACATCTGTGAAAAGCACAGGGTGCCAGTGGCGGACCTGCAAATTCTGGTATTCAATGGCAAATACCAATCGAGCTCTATGGTGTCGGGCAGTGAGCACAGGGCCCACTAGAGGACGTTGGGCCCTCAGGCCACCCTCATGAAGTCTGTTTCTGATTGTTTGGTCAGACATTCACACCAGTGGCTTGCTGGAGGTCATTTTGTAGGGCTCTGGCAGTGCTCATCCTGTTCCTCCTTGCACAAAGGAGCAGATACTGGTCCTTCTGATGGGTTAAGGACCTTCTACAGCCCTGTACAGCTCTCCTAGAGTAACTGCCTGTCTCCTGGAATCTCCTCCATGCTCCTGAGACTGTGCTGGGAAACACTGCAAACCTTCTGGCAAGGGCATGTATTGATGTGCCATCCTGGAGGAGTTGGATTGCCTGTGCAACCTCTGTAGGGTCCAGGTAGTGCCTCATGCTACCAGTAGTGACACTGACCATAGCCATATGCAAAACTAGTGAAAAAGAGTCAGAAAAGATGAGTAGAGAAAAAAATGTCAGTGGCCTCCACCTGTAAAACCATTCTTGTTTTGGGGGCCATCACATGGTTGCCCATCTAGTGCACCTGTTGTTAATTTCATTACCACCAAAGCAGCTGAAACTGATTAAGAACCCACTCTGCTACTTAACTGACCAGATCAATATCCCTGGAGTTTAATTGACTTGATGCTATACTCTGAGTAAAAAGTGTTCCTTTATTTTTTTAAGCAGTGTTTGTTTATGGAAATCACTTTGTGATTAAAAGACACTTACCTAACTTCACATTTCCTTGGTAGATGCTTCAGGAAGAGAGGGTAACAGGTATTCTTCACAATTGCAGTGCTGCATAACACAATAACGTCTTTTCAATAGACATCTGTCACGTTGGCCACTCCTGGAAGGAAACTCAATTTTCAGATTCTGCTTTGGTCCTGCACTACCTACAGGACCTAGCGTACAACACTACTGATAGCAGGCTTAAGGTATAATGGACTTACAGGATGCACTATAATGACAATTTGACAAACCATACCTTCAGCCATATAACTCAAACAATTGTCACTTGTCGCAGACCCGATGGCACTATAGTACTGGATTAGGTCATTACCATGGGCTGGTTTCCCAAACTTTTATGTCTCCTTTTGGACAATGAACATCTGCCTTGACACTTTCCATGCAGATAGTATTAAAGCTACTGGATTACCCACATGTCTATAATTGTTGGGGTATGTTACTAACACTGATTCGAATTGAGGAGCTACCTGGTTGAGTTGCAAAACAAGTGCCAAGTTCCAGCACTGGAATTAGAATACTATTTAAATTAGGTTTGCATGTTCTATGTATGCTTGCATGGTTTTCTGCTGGATACTCCAGTTTTTCCCACGCTCCAAAGACCTGCTGGTAGGTTAATTGACTTGTTTCAAAATTGCCGTTAATATATGTATGCGTGTCAGAGAGGGCCTTAGATTGTCAGCTCCTTGAGGGCAGGTACTGATGTGAATGTACAGTATGTAAATGGCTGTGTAAAGTGTTGGTGCTGTACGCACAAGTACCTGTAATAAATATATAATAGGTAGTTTTGAAGCTTATTTTTCAAATCCATAAATAATTATAATAACACAGGCAGCATATTTCCTTCTATAATAAAGTAATGCCAAAATGAAGTTGTAAATATTCTACAGCATTAACAAGCTGCTGAAAATTCTAGTTTACTGTCTTCTGCCATCTTTTTATGTGAACAGCATGACACTGTGGGGGAGATTTACTAAAGTTGGTGCACTCAGAATCTGGTGCAGCTGTGCATGGTAGCCAATCAGCTTCTAAATTCAACTTGTTTAAATACGCTTTGACAATAAAACCTGGAAGATGATTGGTTTTTATACAGAGCTGCACCAGATTTTGCACTCTTCAGTTTTGGTAAATCCCTTTGAGATTGGTTTATTAAAGGAGTTGAGAATGTTAACTCCAATTTATGAATGGCTGGATAAATGATCCAATCATGTACAGAAGAAATAAATCAACAGGAGTTTGTTTTTCATATGACTGGATAATTAACGTAAATCTTTGCATTTGTTTTGTTTGCATGGACATTCTAAACTGCGATAGTAAATCGGTTTCACCAGCAACATAGCTTGAAGCTTGTGGGCCCTGATACAAAAGTCGACCTGGGGCTCCCCCCACTAGCAACCACCTCTTCTATCGTGTTCCAAATTCTCCAAGTGGCTAAAGAGTTATTTCAGATCTTTATTTTCATATTGAGAGTATAATTCAAAAGATTTTGGAGAAACTGTCAACATTTTGACATACCTCTCCAATTCTTTTGCATACCCTGGAGCAGGAAAGGCATCCTTTGAGAGGTGGAGATCTACTTGAACAAAATCAAAGAGTTTAAATATCTCTTTGGTTTAACTCTTTTTTTTTTTTAAGAAATTAACTAGCAAGGCCTAACAAAAGAGTAAGAAAAAAAAAAAACTAGAAAAATATAACAAAACAAAGGTCACTGTAAAAATCAATATCAGTAGGACAAAACTCTCAATATTTATCTCTGCAGCCTCAGCTGCACAGACTGAATGAACAGGAATAACTCTATACAGATCTTCTAGTTCATTCAAAAACCAAAGCATAATAAACACAGTTTACTATGCTTCCGTTATGAACAAAAATAGTGAGTGATACCAATCACTCACTGTGTTCATTCAGAAAAGGAAAGGGCCAGTAAATGACCCCTTCCTTGCTCTGCATTCTGAAACATCCTCCGTAGCATCCAGCAGGAGAGGAGGGATACTGGAAGTGCTGTAAGGGGGAGCAAAGGAGCACACAGGGGGACCGGGCAGATGAAATAAGAGTAACCTGGATGGCAAAAAATACAGGAACCTATCCCAGAGTTGTCACAATGTCCCAGTAAGGACCATGGCAATGTGGAATTTTTATGTGCAAAAATTTTATTCAAACTGAAAAGAACTATTTTTGTTTCCATATTAAAAATAAATAGAGATATTAAAAGTTTGTGTCATCAACTGCATTTTCCACATGAGATAGTACAATATAAAAAGCATAAGATGGAACATATGGATCAATGTTTCAACCAAAAAAAAACACTTCTTCAGGATCCAATTGGTTGTTCACTCATTATGACAGTACAGTTACAATTGTTGATGACAGGAGTAGAGAAACCAAATATATTGGAAGATTTACCACCCAAATAACAGCATATGGAGAATGTAACCCCACAACACCAGTTACAATGGAATAGGCCACTAACAATATCATATACAGGATCAAAAGAGATACCAGCAAAATGGTTCCTGGATCTAAGTAAGGTGTTTCCCACAATATAAAAGGCAGAATGAACCAGATGGGGAACTGGCCCCACTCAAAATATACCACCAATAGCTAGTCAGTTAATATCAGCTGACAGAAGATGACCCATAAACTCTTACTAAAGAAAATACACATTTAGTCCTGCATTAAAAGAAAAGTCGAGCAAGGGGGGGATAGGGAGTGTAAGCGGGAGGTTCACTGGAAGGAGGATAGGAGGACAGTAATGAGTAACTGAGTGCCAGATCTGAAAATGGCCTTACCCTTGTCTGAATATTTGAAAATTTTCCAATGGGTCCATGTTTTAGAGTAGGACTCATGTTTATTTTGAGCTAAGAGTCTTCCACCATATTCAGCTCTTCAACTCTCGTAGGCCATAGGGAGATGGCATGGTTTTCTCTATCTTAATGCGATTCTCGACTTGGTGGTGTAAGATCAATTTTTTGTATGCTTTCTCAGGAATATTAGAAACCTGTAAGAGGAAAATGGAAAAATTTATTTATTTACTGGTTTATTTTATACATTTTTAGTTTTTTTTATATAAAATTGCTTTCATATGTGCTGCTTCTTATATAGTGATGCAGTCCAAGTGTTTTGGCTCCTAATTATATGGCGGCTTCACTGTTTATTATTTGCTATAAGGACTGGGGACTGTTTTTAGTTTCTGATTGAGAAAGGCTGCTTGAAAGTGTAACTAAAGGCAAAACTTTCTTTTTCATTTTGGAGAGAACCCATCGGTTTTTTTAAAAAATTAATTTGAGTCCAATTGGGGAGATTTACTTCACTTCCTGTCCCATAGACAAAACAAAAAGTGAGAGGAAATACCTACAAATTAAAGGACTCTTCTGGGGTCCCCCAGATCACCAGAACCAGTGTCCCCATTGGAAAATTTCCCCCCTATTGCTGTTCTGGGGACAAACCAAAATTTGTGATTTTCTTTCACTTTTAATGATAATGGTAAACACAATAAATAGAGAGGCTGAATCTCCCTAAAGGGGGCACAGACAACATTAAAAAAACTGACAGGTGTTCTAATCCACCTCCACTATATCCAAAACTAAAAAAAGGTTACTCCTTTAGTTATACTAATATTAAGTAAATTAATTCTGATGATTTCCATATTTAGATTTTTATGCATTAATGTTGAAAGAACTGATCCAGAAAGGCAGAGATCACTCCAAATTGACTATTATATTTCTATATTCCTTAAATGCTGCATGCCTGGACCACTACTTTTTGCATGCATTTAATTATTTCCTTCTGTGAATTGACTTTAACCCCCTTTTATACGGTATTTACGGAGTGTAAATACAGCAAAACGGCATAGTGGATTGTCAATTTCAGGATTGCATGCAATATTTAGTGAAAATGTGTTGAGACACAATACCGCATGCAATCTGCTTTAGTTAATGGAGCCCATTGACTTTTATCCTAATTTGTACCAAGACAGTTGCATGACACTTGACACCTGCTGAAGCTTTTCTGTTCCTTTTTTCAGGCCGCATCTGCAGGCAGGTTAATCCCTTCAGAAATAGTCTCTGTAAACAGGGTTGGAGGCTCTTTCCCACCCAACGTCTCTCCAAGTCTCTGAATTCTAGATCCCATATAAGGACTTAACTATCTTGGAAAACTGTAAATCAGTTTTCACCTTTGTAACTGGAATCCCTCACCCTGCAAGGATGAGAACCCCTGAGTACTCCAAACTGTACAAAATTGTCCACCTTAAAGGCAACATAACCCAGTGGGGACACATATCCCCCATCCAGGACCTATCCCCAGCACGTTGTACACTTTTTACAGTATACTGTAAAGGTATAGCAGTGTTAACTGAAAAAGGTAACACTAAAGCCTCATGCACACTGAGTGTTTAGCCCTGGTGCATGAGGCTGTGGCTGGAGGGCACAGGTGCACCATCCAACCCCATTGCTGGCAGCTTGTCAAGCTCTATGTGAGTCTGATAGCTGCTGTAGCTAAAGAGGGCTGGGCAGTACACCTAGCTATATGTACATTTAGGGCAATATGCTTCCAGGGACAAGTGCCATAAACAGAAGTACCACTGAGTACATCACCCAGCCACACCACCCAGCCCCTTCCAGATGTTGCAGTTGTCAGACTCTCATAGAGTTTGACAGACTGCTGACAGTGGGGATGGACAATGCTATCCTCTGCCCTCCAGGCCCAGTGTGCATGAGGCCTAATACATGCCTTCTGTATATGGAATGGCACCTATTCTCCTAATTTTCAATGTCAAAGCTGGATAATGCAAGTAGACAAGACAGTTGTCAGGAGTCATAATAACTTGGGAAATTCACAGTACCAACCAAATGGTGCAATAAAAAACAATTAAATGGAACAAAGGTTGAAACACTGTTTTTATTTTTTTAGGAAGTTAATTTTTTCAAATGATACCAAAAAGATGTATGTCTGTACTTCATAGACCACCTTGTTCAGACTGGTCTACATCAAATTTGACATCTCCAAATATATATTAAGCTTAAATGTAGGATCATTTTTAACTTTAAATGCGTCTAATAGTGAATTTGTGTTGGAAAACAGGAAAGAATATATTGATGATCCAACCTAAACTCTTTATAAAGACCTACATCACCTGTTTTCAGCTGTAGAAACAGAAATATCTCAATTTCATATTTAAACACCCACTTTAATACCTAAAAGAAATTAATTAATTAGCCACAAAAAGAGCATTGCAAATCTGTATTTAGTGCATTTTGCAAATTTTTTTTTTTGCTTATCCATTTTGTTGATTTACTAAATTTCTATATGACACTATTGAAGTGCTAAAAGCTTAATGAATCAGATCCAGCTAAAAAAAGGCCATGTGAAAACAGGCTTAAATAAGATGTGCAAATATGTTTCATGTAAACCTAAATAGCAGGGATCTTTCCTTCGAGTCTTTTTTCTTTCTCAGGTTTTGACTTGCCCCCCTTTGAAGTCATATATAGTTAGCAGTTATTAATATCAACTGGCTAGGAACATGTACATGAAAAGGGGTGTCTAGAATAACTCCTTACAAATAACAATCAGAACTACAGACGCCTCCTCTGCTCCTCCTTTTTTCATGAATTTATGTGATGTATATGAGTAATGCATATTGAGAATTTTAAGCTGCTGGTACTAAAAATGGATATGAATTTAGAATTTTAGCAAGGTTTATTTATTCTTTAAATATGCTTTACTGATCTCCTAGATAGGCAATTTTATGTTTATTACATGAACCAAGTATAAACTTATAAACCTTTTGGGCATTAATACTGCTGAATCATGGTGTAATGAAGTGCAAAAGTGCTTCTTTTTTTAAAGCATAACTTACAATTTCTCTGCATAACAGCAAACGCCAGTCGAAATTGAAAATAAAGCCTGCATATTTATGCATGGGATAGATCGGACCTTCACAGAGCTTCTTTTTTTCCAATCAGATATACTGTACCAATAAATCACCAAGCCACCTATTTAAAATGTTGCCAGAAATCTGATGTTTTGACAATTTTGGAGTTTCAGAATGTGAGGTACAGTATATTCGATTCTTACTGTTTTTTGGACCTAAAAGATGATTTACTAAAGCGTACAGAATGTATACTTTGTGAAAGCTTATATAGCTTGGCCACGTCTCCCTTTTTTCACGCACTTGCTTCATTGGCAATCATTGATAGTGAGTTCCAGTACTGTTAGTGACAATGGTAGACTATGCCTGTGAAATGTGTGTTGGCATGACTGCTTACAGTCTCAACAAGATAGCATATACTGTAGCATTGCCTGTTTGCTTTACTGTTTCACTGAAAGAAAATTTTCACTTTTATCATTACAGTTAAAGCTCTCAGAATCAGATGGTGAACAATGAGGGGTAATTTTCGGAGATAACTAAAAAAACAAAACCGTGCAAGAAATGGCTCTAGTGCAAGAGCAATAAAGAAAGTTTACTGCCACTACCAAGAACTAATATTTCCTAAGCCCATCCTTGAAATGAGAGAGTACGTATAAATGACATCACAAAATACATATGTACCTCAACAAATTGCAGCTTTTGACTGTCCTATTTTTTTTTATTAGGACTGAACGCAAAATGGACCAATACAGTGATAAGGAACTAGATGATCCAGAAAAAGTAGAGGAATCACAATTACTGTTCAAGGATGAGGAGCAAGAGAAATGCTCAGTACCACTCACAGAGTGAGAGCCAGACTCTTCAAGTAAAAACAAAGAAAAATATTAATGAACAAAGTCAACAATTTGTGGATGTGGTAAAGTCTAGTATGGACTCAGAAAAGTGACCTGGGACCTGGCTCTTAATTTGCAGAGTCAAGTTCCCCAGATGGATCTTACTCTTGTAGGAGAAATGCATGTGGAGCTCATGTGTAGTGGTTTCATATAAAAAAAAGTCAAAAGCCCAATCAGGTAATGATGAACACCACAATTCACAATACAATTTGAACAGATGTTGGGAAGACAACCAATCAATGCCACAAGGCAACTCATCTAGAAATATACCTTACTATGCTCCTGGTCAATCTATGGGCTCAGCTCTTGGTTATAATGCCTCACCAGATTATGGATCATACGAACATACCTGTGCACATGTCCAGGGAGGAACAACCTATGTATAGAACACCAAACACATAACATCCTCCTAGAGTAGAACATGCACAAAGTGGTAATAACAATTCTGAAGCTCCTCCTTCTTATCAGAAATTGTGAAGCAGTACTCGATAGCTAATTCAATCTTACCAGTTTTTGAATATTTGAAGGTTTCCTTTTATGTTTTGGCCTTGAGCACATTGCCATTGGTGTTGAATCTGTTCTTACAGAACGTGTTTATTGATATTGTTTGTGCAACAGAAAATTAAAAGTGGCTGCCTCAGCAGAAGACATTCCCAATATTGCAGCACGAGAATGATCATCAGTGTTGAAAACTCCATGTTTTCCCTCCGGAAAAAGAGAAGTGGTGTAAAGGGGAGGAACACCATGCTAACACATCAAAAATGTACCAAGGGTTGTGCTAAATTTAACGCAATACACCAAAAACACGTAAAAATGCATATGAATTTTTAATGAAGTTTTGATGCAGAGCAGTGTGAAGGTAGCCTAAGTATAAAAGATAAAACAGAGTTAATAAATAGCAAATATTTATACATTTTAAATTGTGCCTTGTTACAAAACTGTGAAAATTGAAGGTATGCAAAACTGTAAATAAGCAAATTACTCTAAATAGCTGTAGGTTATTTTTCACTTACAACTTTCAGATTTTGTAAAATACACCCAAAACCATAAATTTTTCTGAAAGCACAGGATTAAAAAAATTGTTCTGATCTTGTAGGTACCATGATCATTGCTCAGATGTCTTATCAAAACAATATTTTCAATAAAATACAGTAAAATCATTACAGCAATAAAACACAACATAACATAAAATTACTACTAAAGATAAAACTCTAGATAAAAGAGAAATAATATTTGTAAATTTTAAATTGTGCCTTTTTTGCAAAACAGAAAAATCAATGTTATGCAGAATAACCAACCTAGCAAATGTTAACAACTTTGTGCTAGGTAAAACCAAAGTAATGGCCTGTGAAGCAAAAACATAAAATAATAATTATTAAAGCTGGAAGCGCCAATCACAAAAATAGCTAAATACAGAATGTAATCAAACCTAAATATGTTGCACTTCCCCTTCAAATAATGACAGTGAACAACAATGCAAATAGTGAAAATGTATATCAGTGAAAAAATATATCTTTGAACACTATAATGAAAGGAAGTCTCATAATACAATAAAGTCCATATCCAATCAGTTTACAGTATAGACAATAATCATAAAAAAAGGCTACACTCAATAAGTGTACTGTGCAGACAGTAATCACATGTGGTAACGTTGGTGCTTCCACCATCACAACTAAATACAACCCTCTTACCAGAAGTCTCAGACCTGCTAAATGAGGTGTGCACGGCCTGTCATGAGGTTCCAACACACAAACCACTTACCCTATTGATAATTACCTCCTCTAACTCAGCAGTGTAAAGTATGAGCCATAGAGAAGGAAGAGGCCAACGTTTATAGTGTAATCTGATGCTGATGGCTACTCACAACTGGAAGAAATGAATACAGCTTGTAAACCCTGAATGCTGCCCACCCATGTGTGTGATGATGCCAGCCTGCTAAGCTCCACCTGATGTGTTTTTTCACAAGGGGACTTTGTCAGGGGCCAATCAGAGTTTAAACTTATTCCCCATCCACACATTCAAGGTGGAAGTGTTATGGCAGTGGGGCTCCTCTAATGCTAGAATACACTGTTCAGTTCTGCAGCTGATTGGCTGCAAGTGCTGATCAAGTGAAAATTCCGACAGTCCCCTTCATGATGAGTCCATTACTAGATCAACTCCTCTTGAACAAGAATGGCAATACTTGGATTGAAATTTTCTGATTCCTGCTGAACTAGCTAAAATTCAATCCATGTATGGTCAGCTTAAGCAGCGCCCTGAAAAAAAATACTTTTGACTTTCTTTCCTAAAAATAGTAGTAAACTTCCTGTGCCTAGGCACTCCTATTCCTGATAGCTGTATATCTGCAGTGAAAAACTAAGGCACTGTTTCCCTGACTACTACCCACACAGGATTTGGAGAGACATTTGGTGATGTCATTACTGTGCTACCTACTGTCCTTCTGGAGAAGAAGTAGTGAGAGCTTGCAATGTATATCTTCTTGCATTACTCAATTAGTCATTAGTTTACCAGTCACAAGGGAGGTAGCTCTGATGTGAGGAGGAAGCAAAGCTCTGCCTCTATCAAGATAGCCCCCTCCACAGTGTCAAATAAGGCATAGTAATCAGTACCGGGGAGAAATTAGCAGCAGAGAGCCTACAGGCAACACCAGAAACTAGTCCTTTGCCCTCAGATTGCCTTTTTAGGCACATTTTCCACAGTTCAGGTCCTCCTTAAGAGTTGTTATTTTTATAAAAATGTATCTTTAATTATTAAATTGTTTATACTTACCTATTGTTAGTTCTCCCCAGTCTGGTCACTTGATTGGCTCCCAGCTGTGGCTTCAGAGGAGAGGAGGGACAGCTGACAACAGATACCATACAGTAAGCCTATGGGTGACGTCACCACCCAGACATTATCAGCTGATGCAGGCCCTCTCGCACTTGAAGCCAACCATTGAGGAGATCACATGACTTGACCAGAGCACCCAGGGTAGTTAGAATAGTTGTTAGCAGTTTTAAGCTTGATTAGTAAGAGCCTGGAATTCCACTTTAAAGACAGCAAAAACTGTATGAATCTGTTTTGTTCTTGCAATATTTATAAAGGACTACTGTATATAGGATTACTATTTTGCAGTATTTTAATTAAGCTCTACAACAAGTTTATATTACATACAATAAATATTAGGCTTGTCTTTGTAAACATAAGACATTTAAACACATAGTTTCATTCTTTGTAGAATCCCTTAGTTTTTCTTTTCACGTAAGTCTATTAACCAGCCAAATAAAGAAAACATTTATGTATGTTCTCAGCTGGCATTCTATGTGCCTGAGGGTTTGTCCGTTCTTTGGTATCATCTGTAGCAGCTGCAATTGCATCTAAATGAGTCAGAGAAAGTATCTTATTGATTATTATAGGTTTAATATTTTTATTACACCACTCTATTCTCTCCAACATTTTCCATGCCTGATTACCACTTTATAGGTCTCTCTGTGATTAATAGAAATAAATCTGGCACTGGATAAACATAAATGCCGGTTTGTACATTCATAATTGAATTGAGATTAGCCATATTTATCAAGAAACCTTAATATAACATGGCTCATTGATTTAAACAAACATTGATAATAGAAATAATGCTATACATTAGACTGCAGTAAATAGGTTAATGCGGACCTCCTACATGGAATTAGAAATAGTATACATTATTAACACACCATAGCATAAATTTCATTAATAAATATGATTTAATCATTTAATAAGCAAAAAGAAAACTGAGTAGCATGGAGACAAAATAACAATGTGCAATGTGTACACAGCAATGTGTTTGCTGTGGATATGCCACAAGATGAGATATACTGTATAAACAGTATTTAGGAGGCTCCTTTTTCAGTCAATTCTTGTTTTACATAAACTATAAAACATTGAGGGTCCATTTGCACTTTAGTAATGCCTTGTCATACATTAACAGACAAATGGCAAAAGAACATCCCCTAAAAAGTTTTCCATAGTAGAAGGACATCAATTAAAGTCTTGCATTTCCAGTTGTAGCGCCCTCTGAAGATCACTGTGATCTCTGGGACCGCTACAAAGTGCTGAAGGGGGACAGGGAGCTTGTAACCGCTCTGAGTGGTCACATGGTCATATGACAATGGCAAGTAATTTTATTATTAGCTAAATCCTCTTCTATGCACCTAGACAACTTAAAACCCAATCAACTGCTGAAAAGAAGCCTTAACTTTACTTCTGTCTTGGAGCTCTGTTAAAGCCTTGCACAAACAAATTTGAATACTGCTATTACTGGCTGAACTGTTCTAATTGGTTTGTTGGACACTACTGTGAGAGATGGGGGGGCATGGCCAGGGCTGTCTTTAATATTGATTGGATCCTGGGTAAACATTTTTTGGGGCCCCCTAGCAGCCACCTCCCCCCCAACTCTGAGACATACAGTAAATATCAACTAGACTCAAAAGTCAGCTAGACTCAGCAGATCAGGCAGCAATTGGTTGCCAGAGGTTACAGAAAATCATTACTACTCACTGATTCCTAGAGCTTACAGCATGCATTACAGCTCACTGATTAGTTGATAGAGCTTACAACACATCATTTCTGCTTTCCGATTGGTTGTTAGAGGTTACTGCACATCATTACTGCTCGCTGATTAATTGCTAGAGGGTACTGCACATCCTTACTGCTCACCCATTGATTCTTAGAGGTTACTGCACATCATTAACACTCACTGATTGGTTGCTAGAGGTTACTGCACATCATTACTGCAAACTGATTGGTTGCTGGAGTTTACTGCACATTATTACTGTTCACTAAGTGTTTGCTAGAGGTTACTGCACATTATTACAGCTCACTGATTGGTTGCTAGAGGTCAAAGCACACAATCTCCTCCCTTCCTGCACACCACAGACTCCGGGGGGGGGGGGGGGGATGGCAAGACCCACCAATAGATGGAAAATTCTAAAACTAATTTGCAATGAGCACAGCAGAGAATAAACAACTATGAAGGTTAACTGAGTGCAGGTAGGAACAAAGCCCAGTGTAAGCAGCATCTCCTAGGATGGGCTGCCAGGGTAAATAAAAAGTGCAGGGTTGAAGGGGGCACTACGTACAGAATGCAGGGTTGAGGGGTGCACTTTGTACAAAGTGCAGGGTTGAGGTGCGTGTTGTGTATGCAGTGCAGGGTTGAGGGGTGTGCTATGTACAGAGTGCAGGTCCTATGTATGGAGTGCAGGGTTGAGGGGAGAACTGTGTATGGAGTTCGGGTTACACTATGTATGGAGTGCAGGATTGAGGGATGTGCTATGTACATCCAAGTTCTCTGCCCCCTCACAAGTACAAAGCTCTTTTCCTAACAGATTTCAGTTTTCAGAGCTCACCCACTGAAAACACACACTCACACATGCACACACACACACAGATATTTACACACACTCAGCCACACACATACACAGACACAGGCAGACCAAAACACACTCACACACACACACTCCGATACATACACTCAGACACGCGCACACACACACACACACACACACACACACACACACACTCAGACACATACACGCACACACACTCAGAGATACACACAGATATACACACACTCAGATACATATGCACACATACACACTCAGACACACAGAAACACTCAGACACATACACGCACACACTCTGATACATACACACACATACACTCACACACACACTCACTTAGACACATACACACATACATGCACACACACACTCAGAGACTCACATCCACACACACTCAGATACATACACACAATCTGATACATAGACACACATACACACACACTCAGATACACACGCGCACACACAAATACACACGCACACACACACACTCTTAGACACACACAGACATAAACACACACAGAGACACACACAGACACACTCCGATACACACACACACACTCAGGAACATACACACACATACTCCGATACATACACGATCATACACACGCACACACTCACACTAATACACATACAGTATATTCAGAAACATACACAGACAGACCCAGGCAGACCCACACACACTCAGACACAGACACACACACTCAGTCACACGCACACACTTGAACACATACACACACTCAGATACATACACACACATACACACACACACACTCAGACACAGAGACACACTCAGACACATACATACACACACACACTACGATACATACACATAAACTCAAACACACACGCACAAATGCACACGCACACACACTCAGAGACACACACAGACATACAGACACACACTCAGATACATATGCACACATACACACACACTCAGACACACAGAAACACTCAGACGCATACACACATGCACTCACACTCAGGCACACACTCAGACACAAACACGTGTACACTCAGAAACACATACACACACACATATACACACACACACTCATACAAACAGACATACTCAGACACATACACACTTAGACACATACACACACACGCACAAGCACACACAAACACTCAGAGACACACACAGACACACACTCAGATACATACACACACTCCGATATATACACACACATACACACACTCAGACACACAGACACAAACACACACACACACACACACACACTCAGAGACACACACGGGCACACACACTCAGACTCACACACATACACACACTCTCAGACACATACACGCACACATACTCAGAGACACACACAGACATACACACACACACGCTCAGCCACACACACATAAACTCAGAGACACACACACACACACATGCAGATACACACACACGCTCAGACACATACACCCAGAAACACACACAGACACACACACCGATACACACATACACGCACATATATACTGAGAGACACACACAGACATACACACACTCAGATACACATACACACACAGACGCACACACACACACTCAGCCACACACACATAAACTCAGAGACACACACACACATGCAGATACACACACACGCTCAGACACATACTCAGAGACACACACACACACACACACACACACACATACACATACACTCAGAAACACATACACACACAGATGCACACACGCACACACACAAAATCAGACACATACACACACATGCACAATTAGAAACACACACATTTACTCAGAAACACACACACATGCAGATACACACACACACACGCTCAGACACATACAGACACTCAGACACACACACACTCAGATACACATACACACCCAATCAGCCATACACACATACATTCAGACACACACACATGCAGATACACACTCAGACACATACAGACACTCAGACACATACACTCAGAAACACATACACACACTCATTCAGACACATACACGCACACACACATTCAGAGACACACACAGACAGACATACACACTCAGATAAATACACACACACACGCTCCGATACATACACACAGACACACTACACAGACACACACACACTCAGACACATACACACGCACAAACACAGACACACACTCAGACTCAAACACACACTCAGAAACACATACACACACTCAGACACATACACACACACACACACACACACACACACACACTACGATACATACACATACACTCAGACACACACACAAATGCACACACACACTCAGACACACACACACTCACACTAATACACATACACATATATTCTGAAACATACACACACAGACCCACACACACTCGGACACATAGACACACACACACTAACACTCAGACACATACACACACTCAGATACATACCCACACACGCTCACACTCAGACACATACACACACTCAGACAGACACACACACACACACACACACACACACACATGCTCAGAAACACATACACACAGATACACACACACTCAGAGACATACACACACACACACACCCACACACTCAGACATACACACACTCAGGCACATACACACACTCACACTCAGACAGATACACACACACACGCACACACACACATTCAGAGACATACACACACACTCAGACACACAGACACACTCAGACACATACACCCCCCCACACACACACACTACGATACATACACATACACTCAGACACACACAAATGCACACACACACTCAGACACATACACGCACACACACAGAGACACACACTCAGATACATATGCACACATACACACACAGAAACACTCAGACGCATACACACACACACACACACACACACTCTGATACATACACACACATACACTCAGACATACACACACTCAGACACACACATACGCTCAGAAACACATACACACACAGATACACACACACACACACACACACACACTACGATACATACACGTACACACACACACACACACTCAGAGACACACACAGACACACACTCAGATACATATGCACACATACACACACAGAAACACTCAGACGCATACACACACTCTGATACATACACACACATACACTCAGACATACACACACTCAGACACACACATACGCTCAGAAACACATACACACACAGATACACACACACTCAGACACAGAGACACACTCAGACACACACACACACACACACACTACGATACATACACATACACTCAGACACACACACACAAATGCAATCCACATACACACACACTCAGAGACACACACACACACACACACACACACACACACACACACACACACACACAAACACTCAGATACATACGCACTGTAACAGGGTTAGCTCGGCAGCGGGTGTGTGTGACCCCCTGGATGGGTGCACAACACAAAACAAAATAGGCACAGCACTACAATAGTGGAGGTGAAAACAAACAGGTGCAATTTATTTACAATATTTACAGAAAAAATGATAAACAAAAAGAAACATCAAAATAAATCCTGGCCAACTTGGCTACTTACTGCAACAACAGCTTCTCCCTAGCTACCCACTAGGTACAGCCTGCTGCTATACCTAGTTGCTAGTACTTGGAGGCTAGCCACACAGGCTTTGGTCTCTCTGCACACAGGTAACAGGTCAGCTCCCCAGACAGTTCAGGCACAGATCTGGTTCCAGGGTGGAGCAACTCCCTAAGCACTCTGGGAGGTTTTATAGAGGTGTTTAATGAGCCCACTACCTTCAGCTGGGCTCATTACCTCAGTGCTGAAGGACTCAGCACTTCCCTCTAGTGGTACAAATCCCCATAAAGCCTGAACCTTGGACAAATATATCGTCCATCCAGGACGCAACCAGGTGATTTCACCTGCCTACTGTCACATACCCCCCCCTCTTGTTTCAACCTTGGGGTTGTAACACCAGTAGCCAGGCAGGCATGTACCCGGGATAAAGCATCCACATTTCCCATCTGAACACCAGGGCGATGCTTCACCGTGAATGTAAATTCCTGTAGGGCCAGAAACCACCTATTTACCCTTCTATTGGTCTCCTTATTTTGAGCCATCCATTTCAAGGGAGCGTGATCCGTGACTAGGTCAAAATGTCTGCCCAGCAGATAGTACCGAAGGGAATCTAGGGCCCACTTCACCGCTAAACACTCCTTCTCAATCGTGGCATAATTTTCCTCGTGAGACTTTAGCTTTCGGCTGAGATAGATTACTGGGTGCTCCTCCCCCTGCCAAACCTGGGACAGCACTGCTCCTAAGCCAACATTGGATGCATCCGTCTGGACCACAAAGTCTTTTGAGAAGTCTGGGGAGTATAGGACTGGCTGGCTACATAAGGCCCTTTTTAAAGACTGGAAGGCTGCTTCAGCATCAGGGGACCACTTAACCATGACAGGCTCCTTCCCTTTTGTCAGGTTGGTTAGGGGTACTGCCATAGAAGCAAAATGGGGAATGAATCGCCGATAGTAGCCAGCAATTCCTAGAAAAGCCCGTACCTGCTTTTTGTTATTTGGGCGTGGCCAATTCTGTATTGCTTCCACTTTGTTTATCTGAGGTTTTATTACCCCTCTCCCAATAGTGTACCCCAGGTACCTGGCCTCCTCCTGTCCAATCGTACACTTCTTTGGGTTGGCCGTAAACCCAGCTTTCCGTATTGAGTCTAGCACAGCCTGAACTTTTGGCAAATGTGAGGCCCAGTCTGCGCTATGGATAATCACATCGTCCAAGTACGCTGCAGCATACTTCTGATGGGGACGAAGAATCTGATCCATTTTTCGCTGAAAGGTGGCCGGTGCATTCTGTAACCCGAACGGCATTCTTTTATACTGGAATGACCCTTCTGGGGTTACAAATGCAGTCTTCTCCTTTGCCGACTTAGCTAGGGGAATTTGCCAATAACCTTTCGTCAAGTCTAGTGTTGTCATGTACCGGGCTGCTCCCAGTCGGTCGATTATTTCATCTATCCTTGGCATGGGGTAGGTGTCAAATTTTGTAACTTTATTCAACTGTCGAAAGTCGTTACAAAATCGCCAGCTCCCATCTGGTTTGGGCACCAACACTATGGGGCTGGACCAGTCACTTTGGGACTCCTCTATCACCCCCAAATCTAGCATTCTCTGTACTTCCCCACGTATTGCCTCCCGTCGAGCCTCTGGGATTCTATAGGGTTTCAGTTTTACTCTTTCACCCGGTGGGGTGATAATGTCATGCTCCACCCCCGAGGTTTGTCCCGGCAGCTCAGAAAAAACATCTGTGTTGCGGAGCACAAACTCTTTAGCCTCCTGTTTTTGAACTGTAGACAGCGTGACTGCTATTCCAACCTCCGGAACCAAGCAGTTAGATGGCGCTGGTGACAAACCCTCAGCAACTAGGGATTCCCTGTCCCTCCAGGCCTTTAGCAGATTAATGTGGTAGATCTGCTCCGGTTTCCGCCTTCCTGGTTGTCTGACCCTGTAATTCACTTCACTCACTTTCTCAATCACCTCGTAGGGGCCATGCCATTTGGCCAGGAATTTGCTTTCAACCGCAGGGATTAGCACTAGCACTCTATCTCCTTCAGCAAATGACCTGGTCCGGGCCCCCCGATTGTACACCCTCTGCTGCGCTAACTGTGCTTGGGACAAATGTTCCTTTACGATAGGCATGACCTGGGCAATTCTATCTTGCATTTGGGCGACGTGCTCAATCACACTCCGGTGGGGAGAACTCTCACTTTCCCAAGTTTCCTTGGTGATATCTAACAGCCCCCTTGGGTGTCTCCCATAGAGCAACTCAAATGGTGAAAACCCTGTGGAGGACTGGGGTACCTCCCGGATGGCAAACATCAAATAGGGTACTAAATAATTAGAAATGAGCGAATCGAACCAGGCAAACCGGAATTCGAGTCGAATTTCAGGAAATATTCGATTCGCGGCGAAACCGAAATTTTGCCTACTTCGGGTGCGCGAATCGAACATTTCCCGATCAGCCGGCAAAAGTGTCCCTGCAGTGAGCTCCGCTATTTCTGACAGTTCTCTGACAGAAGGAACACATGTTTAGCGGTTGAAACATTGTATCTATTAGTTTACATTTAGGATACAGATGTTTCAACCACTGTACATGTGAAGAAGCTGTGAGAGAACTGTCAGAAATAGAGGAACTCTGCACATACACTTTTGCCGGCTTGGAATTATTCTTCTTTTCATCCTACTTCTTCTTCTTCTTCTTCATCCTCATCCTCTTCTTCTGAGGATGAGGATGAGGATGAAGAAGAAGAAGAAGAAGAAGTAGGATGAAAATAAGAATAATTCCAAGCCGGCAAAAAGTGTATGTGCAGAGTTCCTCTATTCTGCAGATACACTTAGAGGAGCTCTGCACATACACTTTTTGCCGGCTTGGAATTAATCTTATTTTCATCCTACTTCTTCTTCTTCTTCTTCTTCATCATCCTCATCCTCATCCTCAGAAGAAGAAGAAGAGGATGAGGATGAAGAAGAAGTAGGATGAAAATAAGAATAATTCCAAGCCGGCAAAAAGTGTATGTGCAGAGCTCCTCTAAGTGTATCTGCAGAGCTCCTCTAAGTGTATCTGCAGAATAGAGGAACTCTGCACATACACTTTTTGCCGGAAACCGCTGTATGGAGGGAATGTCCCAGAACTGTCATAAATAGTCTATTTCTGACAGTTCTGGGACATTCACTCCATACAGCTGTTTCAACCGCTGTATGGAGGGAATGTCATAGAACTGTCAGAAATAGACTATTAATGACAGTTCTGGGACTGTCCTTCCATACAGCGGTTGAAACATTGTATCGATTTGTTTCCATAAATGGATCCATTTATGGAAACAAATAGATACAATGTTTCAACCGCTGTATGGAAGGACAGTCCCAGAACTGTCATTAATAGTCTATTTCTGACAGTTCTATGACATTCCCTCCATACAGCGGTTGAAACAGCTGTATGGAGTGAATGTCCCAGAACTGTCAGAAATAGACTATTTATGACAGTTCTGGGACATTCACTCCATACAGCGGTTGAAACATTGTATCTATTTTTTTCCATAAATGACATTCTGCAGATACACTTAGAGGAGCGCTGCAGATACACTTTTTGCCGGCTTGGAATTATTCTTATTTTCATCCTACTTCTTCTTTTTCTTCTTATGAGGATGAGGATGAAGAAGAAGAAGTAGGATGAAAATAAGATTAATTCCAAGCCAGCAAAAAGTGTATCTGCAGCGCTCCTCTAAGTGTATTTGCAGAATGTCATTTATGGAAAAAAATAGATACAATGTTTCAACCGCTGTATGGAAGGACAGTCCCAGAACTGTCATAAATAGTCTATTTCTGACAGTTCTGGGACATTCACTCCATACAGCTGTTTCAACCGCTGTATGGAGGGAATGTCATAGAACTGTCAGAAATAGGCTATTAATGACAGTTCTGGGACTGTCCTTCCATACAGCGGTTGAAACATTGTATGTATTTGTTTCCATAAATGGATCCATTTATGGAAACAAATACATACAATGTTTCAACCGCTGTATGGAAGGACAGTCCCAGAACTGTCATAAATAGTCCATTTATGGAAACAAATACATACAATGTTTCAACCGCTGTATGGAAGGACAGTCCCAGAACTGTCATTAATAGTCTATTTCTGACAGTTCTGGGACATTCACTCCATACAGCTGTTTCAACCGCTGTATGGAGGGAATGTCATAGAACTGTCAGAAATAGACAGAAACTGTCACAGAACTGTCCTTCTTCTCATCCTTCTCCTTCTTCTCATCCTTCTTCTCATCCTTCTTCTCATCCTTCTCATCCTTCTCCTTCTTCTCATCCTTCTCCTTCTTCTCATCCTTCTCCTTCTCCTTCTTCTCATCCTTCTTCTCATCCTTCTCCTTCTTCTCATCCTTCTCCTTCTCCTTCTTCTCATCCTTCTCCTTCTCCTTCTTCTCATCCTTCTCCTTCTCCTCATCCTTCTCCTTCTCCTTCTCCTCATCCTTCTCCTTCTCCTTCTTCTCATCCTTCTCCTTCTCCTTCTTCTCATCCTTCTCCTCATCCTTCTCCTTCTTCTCATCCTTCTCCTTCTCCTTCTTCTCATCCTTCTCCTTCTCCTTCTTCTCATCCTTCTCCTCCTTCTCATCCTTCTCCTTCTTCTTCTCATCCTTCTCCTTCTTCTTCTCATCCTTCTCCTTCTCATCCTTCTCCTTCTCCTTCTCATCCTTCTCCTTCTCCTTCTCATCCTTCTCCTTCTTCTTCTCATCCTTCTTCTCATCCTTCTCCTTCTTCTCATCCTTCTCCTCATCCTTCTCCTTCTTCTCATCCTTCTCCTTCTCCTTCTTCTCATCCTTCTCCTTCTCCTTCTTCTCATCCTTCTCCTTCTCCATCTTCTCATCCTTCTCCTTCTCCATCTTCTCATCCTTCTCCTTTTCCTTCTTCTCATCCTTCTCCTTCTGCTTCTCCTTCTCCTTCTTCTCATCCTTCTCCTTCTTCTCATCCTTCTCATCCTTCTTCTCATCCTTCTCCTTCTTCTCATCCTTCTCCTTCTTCTCATCCTTCTCCTTCTTCTCATCCTTCTCCTTCTTCTCATCCTTCTCCTTCTTCTCATCCTTCTCCTTCTCCTTCTTCTTCTCATCCTTCTCCTTCTCCTTCTCCTTCTTCTCATCCTTCTCCTTCTTCTCATCCTTCTTCTCATCCTTCTCCTTCTTCTCATCCTTCTCCTTCTTCTCATCCTTCTCCTTCTTCTTCTCATCCTTCTCCTTCTTCTTCTCATCCTTCTCCTTCTCATCCTTCTCTTTCTTCTCATCCTTCTCCTTCTCATCCTTCTCCTTCTCCTTCTTCTCATCCTTCTCCTTCTTCTCATCCTTCTCCTTCTTCTCATCCTTCTCCTTCTCCTTCTTCTCATCCTTCTCCTTCTCCTCATCCTTCTCCTTCTCCTCATCCTTCTCCTTCTCCTTCTCTTTCCTCATCTCCAAGGGCATTTAAATTAAAGGTACAGTGTTCTGCACTAATTTAAAGGCTCTCTGAAGCCTAGAAACCCTTTTTATAAGTCATCTTCGTAGCGAAGAAATTCGCATCGAATCGAATTTCACACTGGAATTCGCCGAATCAGCCGAATCGAATTTTTGAGAAATTCGCTCATCTCTATAAATAATCCCAACCCTTTCCATCCTTATCTACCACCTTCCTTAGCATTTGTTTCAGGGTTTTGTTGAACCTTTCCACCAACCCGTCAGTTTGGGGATGATACACAGAGGTGCGCAACTGTTTGACCTTGAACAGTTTGCACAGCTCTTTCATCACCCGGGACATAAAGGGGGTTCCCTGATCCGTCAGCAGTTCCTTTGAAATACCCACTCGGCTGGAAACGAGGAATAGCTCCTTAGCCATTGTCTTGGCAGAGGTATTTTGGAGTGGAATTGCTTCTGGATAGCGGGTGGCATAGTCGAGTATGACCAACAGGTACTGATGCCCCCTAGCGGATTTCACCAGCGGACCTACCAAATCCATGGCAAGCCTTTCAAAGGGGACCTCAATGATGGGAAGAGGTACCAGTGGACTACGGAAATGGGGCATAGGGGCCGACTTCTGACACACAGGGCAAGAGGAACAGTAATTTTCCACCTCCTTAATGACCCCAGGCCAATAGAACCGCTGCAGTACTCTTTCCCGTGTTTTCTCCGCCCCCAAAATGACCCCCAAGGATGTGTCCATGGGCCAACTCCAACACCAACTTCCTGTAAGGTCTGGGCACCACCAGTTGCTCAATGGTTTCTTCTGCCCCTTGAGCAACTCGATAGAGTAGGTCCCTTTTCACAAGGAAGTATGGATAAGCAGCAGTTTTCTCAGGACTCACTAGTTGACCATCTACTTTTACTACATTTTCCCGGGCTTTTATCAGTGTGGGGTCTTTCAGCTGTTCGGTTGCAAAATTTTCCCTATGCACCTCTAAGTCCGAGAACTCCACAACCGGCAGATTTTCATCTGAGGAGGCGGGCTCCTCCTCAGTTCCTTGGGTCTCCCCAGCTAGTACCGACAAGGGGAACTTGGGAGAGACCTCACCACACTCAGACGCTTTCTGGGATTCACCTTCCTGGTCTGCAGGGGAGACAGTGGGGGGGTCAGAACAATCCCAGAGTTCCCAGAATTTTGGAAAATCCCTCCCCACAATGGCATCATGTGGTAAATGAGGTACCAATCCTACCTGATGAGACAGGTTACCTTTGGGGGTCTCAAAAAACACAGTAGCCACGGGATACTCCCTAGTGTCCCCATGCACACAAATCACCGCCACCTTTTTATGCCCAGAGACCTTTGTAGTGACCATCTCCTCTCTTATCAAGGTTACCAGGCTACCTGAATCCAGCAACCCCACAATATTATTTCCATTAACAGTCATTTTGCACAAATGTTTCTCAGTGCCCGGGCTGGCCGTGCATACCACTGTCGCAAACAGCGACTGACGTCTATTGCTCAGAAAGTCACACTGCATAGGCTCATCCACCACTGGGCAATTAGCGGCAATGTGTCCCTCTTGCCGGCAGCGGTAACAGACAATTTTTTTCACCGCTTCTTGCAGCCTTGGCCTTCCTGGCCGCTCTTGCCAGACATTGGGTAATACTCCCACCCTCTCACTCTCTCCACCCTCACCCCTTGTAGTCATCTTACCCGCCGCTGGGGATGGTCTGGTCTTAGGGTGGAAAGTCCGTGAGTCTCTGGAAGAGGAGGTCAGGTTCTCAGTAGCCAAGTAT